>NC_133212.1:16865789-16905789 GCF_958299795.1 Porites lutea
CATTGATTGTACCAACGATAGAAAGATTTGTTTTATATTTGTTCCCATCAATAGAAAGCCTCTCCTCATCAGCAATGCCAGCTGATGTCTGTTCTTGGTATAATAATTCATCACTTGTTTCTGAATATAAAACACCAGATGCTGACATTTCAGTTAAATCTCTAGCTTGCTCCTCTACATGGCAATTATCGTCATGTAAAACAGTTTCACTTTGCTCAGATGCCGTTTCTGTATCTTCGTTTACCAATTGGACATATCCATACTGGTTTGAGAACTTCGCGTCATCCGATTCATAGCTTCCAGAATTACTTTTCTCAATAGAACTTGAGGCATTACTGCCACCTGAACTCTCACTAGAAGCACAGTCCCAAACAATTACTTTTTCTTTATGTTCATCAATAACACTGTCATTGTTAACACCTTGTAAAATTGTTTGAGGCTGATTAAGATTCGACCCCTGGTTTGTAATGGCTTCTGCAGCTTCTATTACACCACTGACACTATCACTATCGCTGCTATCATCACCACTACTAGTACTGCTGTTCTTTTCATCTGAGATGCATTGTTCAGATCCTTGGTCAGACAGTGCCTCTTCCTTGATACTAGGAAATGGTGCTTGAAACCTCTGTCTTGTTGTCAGTTTACTGTTGGGGTCAGTTGCGCTAAATGATGCCAATTGCTCAGGTTTTGTTTCTACAAAGGGAAAAGTCACATTAGTTAATAGTTTTTGTTTCAGACTTACATGTAGGGCAAAACAATTCTTCTTTAAAAAAGGTGAAAGCCAGTGCAAATCAAGATTTTGTCTAATAACACATTCTTTCACTTATTATTGAATTACACAGAAAAAGTGTACAAGTGTTCTTCTTTAAACTCTTTAATTAATTAAAAATGAAGGGATTGTTGTTAAGAAGTTGTTGACATTGATTTCTGTTCTGGACATCATTATCATCCTGAATTACTCACACCCACCTTCTTCCTTCTCCTCAAACTCATCTAATAGCTTGTCAAGGTCTACTGGAACAAAGGGACTAGCCATACTACCTCCCACTTATCAACAGCTTCTGAAGGGATTACTGAAGGGCAGTGGTAGTTGATCAATCATACCTGTAACATCAAAGTTTGGAGCAGCTTCAAAATACCCCACTACCTGTCAGAACACTTCAAAGAACAAGCATAACACAATAGGGACCTTTGTTATTGACATACCTGCCAACTATCATGCATTATGTGCGAGTCTCATGCCTGCTGACTAAAGGCATTGGTCTCACGCATCAAGAACTATTTCTCATGCCTGACTCACAAATCCGGACAAATTGTTCTTTAATACACGATTCACGACAAAAATTCAATTCAATTTCCACAAAAATATTCCAAAAGGACCCTTATATACATGTATATAGGTTGACTAAGTTGTATCCTAACTGTTTCAGAACATGCTAAAATTGTTGCCTTTTAAACAGCTTTGGGGATGCTCAAAGGTCATCAGAACATCTTTGTACATTTTCTGCAAAGACTGGAAGTCTTCAGAAAATTGTCAGAAATCTTCAGAAGTTGCTGGGACAAAAATCTCATGTGTTTGACTCAGAGAAAGTATATATTCAATGAGATGCAAATAAGAGGTGGGGTATTCTCAAGTTAATTTAGGTTCCTTCTGCGGAACCGAGGTGCAGATTATGTAAAACAAAAGATATCAAACAACCAAACAATAAAGCCCACAGGAAAACTATATTGTTTGGTTCCTTTGATTCTCTTGTGATGATGGTACTTGCAGAAAGACACGAAGTTAACAGCATAAAGTTGTAGCTCAATGTATATTTTGTAGCTACTTTTTTTACCTCAGATAATTTTTTGTTTTTCTTTTGTTTTTGGGTATGGTAATGTATGCTAATGAAGTTGAAACAAAAGAAAAAATAAAAATTACCTGGGATAAAAAATTAACTACAACATATATAATGTACCTATGAGGAGCAATGCTGTTAGTAGCTTAGACTGTACAAAAACATACCTTACTTCATGACGAAAAAGTGCACTTCACATTGATTGAATGCCAGTACAGGCTGTAAGCTATACTGATGAGCTACAGTTGTACAATTGAATTAAAGGTACATGCACCACAACAACAACAGTAACACACATAATAATGTAGCTTTTGAAGAGATCTTGCAGATTATAACATAACTTAAGATGCAATGGCTCTAACACAGCAATAACATGGCACAAAAAGTGACTGACGTTCATTTAAATAATAAGCTTACCTCTTCTTCCACAGCTTATATTTCCACAGCCCAGCCATTGTGAAACTGAAAAATATAATTTGCAGACCGGCCAGCTCTCGTTCAATACAAAAGTATTAAGTAGTGTCTTAGGCAATAAACACAAAGAAATCTTCATCCTTCCTAAGACGTAAACATTACCAGCGATCAACGGTCAACACAAGCTATTGTGTCAGGTGATTGGTATTAAAAATGACAATACAGGCCGGATTTGACATTGCGGAGTGACATTGCATATCTGTTTCAAAGAGAATGGAACGATCGATTCCTCAAATAACAGATCTCCACTATTTACTGGAAAATTGCACACCACAGCGTTCAATAAGCACTACTAACGTATTGCGAAGCAAATATTCGCAGCCAAAAAATGGACTAGCTTATTAAAAAGCCCTCCATTCACTGGTCACTTGAACTTTGCATAGATTTTTGTCGTTTCAGCCCTGATGTATTACAAAACCTTGTAAAAGCAACCGAAATTTCCACAGCTAACCTTGTGCAAGACCTTAGTAACTCTGCATATTTCATTTCACGTCAGTTCCTTGTAAAGATGCGACATTTTCCTCTACCTGCGAATCTTAACACGACTGCTACGTAAAAATAAAACACAACTAATTGAGCCCACTAATTATTCAGCGGTCCTGAGATGAAGGAACAGACAGGCATGTAACCCACAACAAAAAGTGCCCGCTGGCAAGGGAGGGCACTTCACGAGCGTTCCATCTAGGGTATTTGAGGTGTAGAAGCTCTCCACCCCCCCCCCCCCCCCCCCACAAAAAAAAATTGCCCAGCCGCCCTGCAAAAAAGACATTGCACACACCGTAACATTTCTCAGAATTGTGTCTCAAAATGCACCAGATTGCATCTCAGCGCACATCCACTTCAAAAAATTTCCGGGGAGGCATATCCCTTTGGCGACTGGGGACTTCTCCCCCAAACGATAAATCCCTAGGGCTATGTCGCGCTAAAAACTTTTTTCTAATCAACTGAATTCCACAAATAATGGTCCAGTTTTGTTATTCATAACTACATTTAGGCATTGACGACGCACTACCCTCTACCCACCCCACGAGGCACGACTCACGATCCACCCACCACCTCCCAAATAAACAATAGGGACCTTTAGCAACGACGACGGCGACGGCAAAGAAAACGTCAAAAGGTGATGTTACACGGGACGATTCGCAAAGAGGAGTTTTTGCGCAACACAGCGTTGCAATGTTGGAACAATGTTGCAACCATTTGAAGCCAATGTCGCAACAATGTTGCAACGCTGTTTTACGCAAAAAATCGTCGATGCGAGTCGCCTCGTGTAACATGAGCTAAAAAACCAATATAGTCAGGTCTCTTAGTGCAAAATATAAGCCGGATCGTTACAAACGTGACAAAAGTGTCAAATTTGACACAGAGCTTCCTTAGCACCTGCCGATTAATACTGGAGGGGGTGCCCGTTACAAATGGTCCTAATTACAGATAAAAGGGGGGGGGGGGGTTAACTTTCCGCTATAATAGCAGATTGGGTTCCCTGTGATGTGTACTCTTCTTGTTTGATGTGGCTAAAAAACATTTGTGTCAAATTTTTAAGTTATTAATTTGGTAATGTTTAGTTGTTGTTACACTATTCAAAATAGTTTTACATGTACATAACACTGACTAGTGCCCAGTCTCCACACGGTAAATTTGGCCATGTTCACTGTGTGGCTATCAGTGTCACTGCTAAGACTTGCCAGTGATAATATCATTACATATTAATTTAACAGATCACAAAGCCAGCCTTTAAAGATGTCATACAATAACATTAAACCCAAATGTATCATATCCTAAACGACAGAATCGTTAAATTTTGACATGCCACATGAACGACCTCATGAACCGTAACTGACAACGCGCCCACTTTGTAATTGTGCAGCTAAGATTAGATTATAATTTGATTCATTGGTAACCCTGTCATTAAAACATGTCAACCTCGTCCTCAGGGGGAAAAGGGGGAGAAAGGGTGGCACAGTTGGCTAGTGCACAGCCTTCGGTGCGCGAGGTCCCGAGTTCGATCCCCGGTGTCAACACATCCTTATTTCAGCTTCTCTCCTTTCTGTGTAGCTTTGGCTAGCTTTAAATACCCTTAAAACGGCCGAGCATTGATGGATAGAGAGGGGTAAAAGGAGCGCACCGTCCTCCTGGTTTATCAGTTATTATTACCTTCACGAGTTATTGACCTAAAATATGGTCGCTGTACCTTTTTCTACCTTTTTATTAAGCCCTGGGGACGAGGATGTAAAACAGGCTTCTCCAGGAATTTTTAAAACTCTATTTTTTACACATTTACATTTAAAAAGAAGTGTATGAGGTCCCCGCATGCCTAGACACCTGTACGGAGCTCATTCACTTCAGAGCCCTCGCACCAGAGTGTTAATGGTAGGTCTATACAGTCTTCCAAAAAAAAAGGAAGGTCGTCGTGTTCGTTACAATTTACAAACAAACTAACTTCAGAAGAGCTGAAAGTTACAGGAACAAGGCCTCTTTTAGCCAACCAATGATACATCATTTATGAAAATGAATGTATTATTTCATTAATGCAATTAGGGGAATACCCCGTGGTTACGAAATCTTACGATCATGAATTCCTCAAGAGCAATTCAGTTACCACCTTTCCCCAAATAATGCTGGGGAAAATTACAGAAAATACCAAAAAAAGCAAGAATCAACAATAATTATGGCCTGGTCCCTTATAATAATGGAGTGGTCATGGTAAAAAAAACCATCACTGCCCCAACTTTGACCACTCAAACAGATTTTTGACAGATTACATACCGCAAAACTTTGCATTCACTTATGCCTATGTTGCCACACCAGGAGCCTAGAAATCGACTCCTGGTGACACCTTGTTTTTATTGCTGAATACCATTGTAAAGAGCTTTACGAAATATTTTGTTAGTAGGAATGTTTTGAAGAGGGTCTCAATGGGGTGGTGGTTTTTACGGTTATCGGCTAAAATTTTGGCTCTTTTACGGCTATCGGTTAATTTTTTTCAGTTACGGTTGACAAAAAAGTAAAAAATTAATTTCTTTTGTTTCAAATAGTTAAATATTAATTATCCTGTATTTTTTGTATCTTTAAAGCAAAATAAAGGTCTTCGGATCATCTCGGATGAAATAAGCAATTCTTTTCAAAAATTTTAACATTTGATAGATCATACTTTTCATAAAGTATTTCATTTCTAATATTATTTTACACATAGATATGTCAATAGTCAATTTAAAAATAATCAAATAATCTTTGTGAAAAAGCAAATTAAAGCAGACACGCGAGCGCCCAACTCAAGGCCGAGGCGCGACATTCATTTATAACAGAAATGGTCTTTTTCACACTAGACACGGATTATTCGTGTGAGACGGGTTATCCGTTTGATGATTCGCGTAAGATAGGTAATAAGTCTTAATTTGAAAATGGAATAGTTTTAATATTGAATGAACAATCCCCCTGACTTTATCCATCAATTTTGACGGACAATTTGAAGATGGATTATCCATTTCAGAGAGAGTGTGTACAGCAGCCCCCTCCCCTCAGAAAAAAATCGGAGAAGGGGTGTCTGTGGGGGAGGGGGCGACTGTTCACAGGCTAGTCTCAGACGAATGATCCATTTCTAGCTCTAGTGTGAAAACGGCCAATGAAAAAAGTTCCCGTGTCCAGTGTTTTTAATGATAGCGAAGGACTGTACAGAACGACTGTTTGCCGTTGACTTGTCCGTAGGCCTCATCATTCCGCGCGGCTAATGCGTTTCGGGTCACGTGGTCCGAGGGTGTTCGCCACCGAAATGCCTTGACTGAGATTGCGTGGGATAAAAGCTGTACAGGGACTAGGCATGGCAATGTCTACCGTAGCGTCGGAGAAAAACAGGAAATTGTTGTTTATCAGCAACGTGTTTACAGTGATATCTCTGCGTGTTGTTTCACTAGTGTTTTCAAATAATAATCCCCAGTAAGAAGCCACACTTTCGCTATGGAACAAATTACATGTAGTTCCCCGAGAGAGCGACGGAAATGGAGACTAGATCTAGGTCACAACTTACAGGTGCTTGGCGTAACGTGCGTACGGAGTCACAGTACCCCCGCCCGGGAAATAAAAAACGCATTCCGTAAGTGAGTGTAGCGCCTTCCTTAAAATTAACAAATCTAGAGAACAAATTCCTTTACGGTTAACTCTTGTTTACCGTATTTACGGCTAACGGTTAAAAATTTTCAATTATTACGTCTATCGACTAAATTTTTGGCCGTTTTACGCCTATCGGTTAACCCCATTGAAACCCTCTTTGAATATGATTGAAATTTAGGGATGGTGATAAAAACGAAGACAAAAAAAGTCACAAAACGAGACGCATGAAACCACCGCAATCTTATATTCGTGTTACACCGATCTAATGGCTCCTTTGGCTGCTATGCTGACGTTTTTGAAGATGGAAGTAGTATCACAGCTAGTCCCGGGTTAGGTATACCGTTTATTACCAGTTCCACGGTTCCTGAGACTTAAAGCCTGTTAACATAAAGGTGAGGTAACCTGCTTAGGTGAGGTAAAAAATAACCCTCCTTTACATGCCATCTTACAACCCCGCCATCCTGGTGTGCACTTCCTCAAGATTATTGAATGGTCCCTAAGCATGTAAACAAGAAAAATGCTGGCTACGCTCACTTGCTGCTCTTGCTGGAACCTTCAGTGTTGTGGCTTTCTATTGTTACCTTCAATAGATATGTGAAGTCACCCGGCGCCAAAGTGAATTTTGCGCGAATTTGATGTATCAGGAATCCGACCCCGAATAGCCTGGGTTACCTCACCCTGAAACGTTGACATGGCAAAATTTGACCTCAGCTGAGAGGGTTACCCGGTGTGGTAGACCAGGCTACCCACCTTTAAGGGTCACCCCACCCATCATGTGAACGTGATGAAATTAAAATGAGAGATTACATGGACAGGCGGGTTACCCCACCTAAGCGGGTTACCTCACCTACCTGGGGTCCCCCACCTCCATGTAAACAGGCCGTAAAAGTTAGCCCGGCCCCCTTTCTACAGTTTCAGCAGTTAAACCATTCACCATTTTTCATTTGAGTCAATCTTGTACCACTTGAGTCTCACTTTTACGACTTGATAAGCTGTTTTTTTGACACAAGTGCTTCAGTGCCAAATATAGAGGCTTCATGATAAACTGTGCTGTTTTTTGAAGCTTGGGCTAACTTGTTTCCTTTTTTCGTTTATGAGATCAGATTCTTTTTTGTTTGTTTTTGCTTTGTAAAGCTTAGACAAACTGCGGGAATTGTAAATGATATGACTTGTGCCACGATGCTTGCTCTCTGTCAAAACATGCACGTGCGTCTGGCAGATAAAGAGAAACTGAACGGCATCCAGGCCTATGTTAAGCTGAAAAATTAATTACCCCCATTAAGAAAGAACTACTTTGGGTTCTGTCATTTCGTTATTATTTGGTGTTCATGAGCAGCTGCCATAAATCCCTGATAATATGTGATACAACAGACTCTTTGACAATTTCTTTTTTCTGTAATTTTGTGTGTGAATCGCTAGGCCATAAGCTTTCTTTAGCTTAAAGTGACATGTAATGACAAATAATACTTGATAAATAAGGCTTAGGCCACACAATAAAGCCTCCTCTAATTGAAATACATTAGAAAAGGAGGAGAGAACCCCAGAAGTTGAGTACTTGCAAGTCATGAAGCAAAGACGAGGCCATCTTAGAAATGACTTATGAAAATGTGGGCGGACTGTGGACTTGCTTTAAAGGCACAGTAATAATCAACTTAATTATACAATCAATAAGCTAATAATGGATAGGAATGCCAGATGTTCGAGTGAAATTGTTGTTTACAACATGAGAAGAGCATTCTGAGTGATTTAAGGTATTAGATAACAATTTTCAATCAAGACACCACAGGGACCCCAGCAGGTGAAATTTACAATAATTAAATCCTGTTTAGCACGCTTCAGTGGCATATTTGCATTGGGCACCCCCTCTAATATTCATTGTTCTGCAATAAGCTATCACTGTGCAAAATTTGGTGCTTTTGTCAACTCTGTAACGATCCTGACCTTAAGAGACCTGACTAATAGGTTTATTAAGCAAAACAACGACTTTGCACGTGCATCACGCTTTTCCGCTGTACATTTCTTGGCCGTCATTGCACGACTGCGACGTGAAAATGCCTAGTTTTACGTTTTATGGAGAACGTAAACAAGCGACGACGAATTTTTCTTTCTCTTTCTAAACATGAGTGCCGTCTCCATGAAATTTAGTCCAGGGAATTTCGCCTACATTTGACGTTTTCAGCAAATAGCAGTAAACTTGACAGAGTTTGAAAAAACGCGAATTCAAGTGGCGTTTTCGCTGCTGTCGCCGTTGTCGATGCTAAAGCTCCCAGTGAGTAGAGCCGGACACAAGCGTCAGAGGAAGGCACTCCTGGCTCGCTTCCCGCTTGAAATGCCTTCGTTCGCCTGAAAAAAGTAGACTGCAAAACAGTCGGTTTTTTTCTCAAAATCAGTAAAGAAATCGGTAAAGCGCGGCGTAAGAGTCTTACGCGCGAGCCTCAGACGCCCGTGTGAGGCGAGAGAAAAAAAACGTCTCTCCTCAGTCTCGCTCTCTGTTTTCAGCCTCGTTCCAGACCTTTTGTTTGACTTCCGCGCGTACTTGAATTTACGCTAAAATACAGACTGTTTTGCAGTCTAGAAAAAAGCGAAAAACTAACGCCTGTTATGCAGGCTATCACACCTGGGCCAAGATCAAAGGTGGAATTTATGAAAAAACAAAAATAAAAACAAAAAAACTAGACTAGTCCAAAAGTAAAAAGGGTGGGGAAGGCCTTCTCTGTTTAAAAAACATTCGTGTTTTGAACGGAACGAATTCAAAGAGACTGTGTGGGCTGGTTAGCTAATAGTTGTCTCTTTTGAATCAATGCGTTCACTTATGAGACTTTTCACATTGATAATAAAAGTTAAAAGCAAAAACAAAAAACAAAAAAAAATGGGTGCAGTTTTATCGTTGAACTGCATTTATTAATAGGAGGGCATAATCCTGGCCTGAAAAATAAAAATCAGGTTTGGCAATTTTTTTGTGTGTGTGTAATTAACTTCAAAAGTTTTTCGTTTGCGGGAGTCTGTTACGGGAGCAAGATCTCACGACTTTGCTCGTTTTCCTTGACGTTTCCTTTCTCGCCAAATTTAATAACCGGTTTTTCCGCCTTAGAAATGGTTCACTCGCCCAAGATCTTTTCAAAGAATTTATTTGAAATCTTAATTAACCTTATACAAGTCCCAAGTGCCGCGAGGTGTACGTGGTAAACAAACCGGCGGGTAAACAACCGCCTTTGTTCTTGCAATTTGTTCTTGCTACATAGGCACGTGCAATAAGAAAATCCAATCAGAAATTATTATTCAAATCAGAACGTTGCTCCATGCCACATTCAAAAATTGGTCGCTTCGGTTGAGAAATCTGACGAAAGTTGCTCACGAAAGAGAAACAAGACGCAACCACATAAACTGGCTATCCGTCTTCCTCAGCATCACTACAAGAAACTAAGCTAACTGTGGAAACATTCTGGGATGTTAAAACCAGTGCCTGAGGTAAATTACTTGTTAAAGTTATAGTCAATTCGATGGACATTTGTACTGCCGTCGAGTCCAACTTCAAATTAAGTTATTTCGTTGTCGAGTGTTCTTTCTTTGAAAATAATTTATTTGTTCTCAGAGGAGAAATAGCAAGTAGAAATGTAAGCAAATGCTCAAGCAAAATTAGAAGTCCATGATTTTGAAGGCCCTCCGTACAGTATTAAAACTGAGGTCGTACACGTGGCTGTTACTAAACAATACGCAAAACTCAGTGGAGACCTCAACGTCAAGATGAAGAGGCCGTGCAAATGATGTCTTTCTTTTCTTCCATTACAGTTGGCTGCTAAGCAAAGGAATTTCAAGAAACTACAAATTTGATTCAATTCTGGCAGTACAACAGCGAGATTTTGAGGGAGGAGTTGTATCACAAAATGAGGCCACCGCGCCATTCAAAAAAGATGGACATAACCCCAAAAGCCTCGTAGTAAATTGTAAGAGACGTTTCCGTCGATTTTTATTTATTTAAAAAGCCGTTTACGTTTAACAGAATAAAGAAAAAGTACCGCATACCTATTAAACTGAAGTGCTGAAGATGGTGATGTAAGAGGCCGTGCTTGTCAAGTGTTAGGGAAATTTCAAACAACTTTTATAATTTCTTGTAAACTGCTACTCGTTACTTCCTTCAATTAAACAGGTTGGAACACCTCAATTATTGCAATTCTCGATTCTTATTATAGCTTATTATGAATGGGAAAAATTCGCGAAGATCGTCACGAGGGACAGATTCATTTGATGTAACTCATCACTCGAGAGATCCTCGCGTGAATACTTTGCGATACAGCCTATACAGTTATTGTGATGTTGAACATTAATTGCAAATTTATGATACTTATTATAGGAATACAAAAGATTGGCAAAGATTGTGATCAGAGCCACCCCCCATGTGACATAACTTCATCACGCACGACCTCTCGCGTGATCTCTCGCAACCGAGTGTCTTGTTACCAAGATGTTTGACATCGGAATAAAAAGAGTCGCAGCGATCGTCGCTAGAGCCCTGTATATGTTTGGTTAGGGTTTTTTTTTTTATTAAAAAAAGGCGTCGTGGTGCCTTGAAAAAAATTGCTTCTGGTCAGGGTACTAGACCCCTCCTTAGTCGTTGCTGAAAGTCCCTATTGGGCAGCCATGTTTTACTACTATTAGCTCAGCTTCTTATCTTTTCAATTTTCAGCCGTCAGACTAGATCATCTTCCTCGGGCACAACTCCAGATTAGACCATGAAAGCAACCAACACCAGACAACCAGATCGGAACCCAGATCAGACTACTACATAAGGCCATCTTCACCAACCAGACCACCAAATCAGACCATCAGATCATCAGATCACCACCTCCAATACAGACCACCAGCTCAGTTAACAACCCCAGACCACAGTAAACCAGCCTTGACTGCTCAGCTTCCAATCAGCACAGCATACCCAACTTCTTGTAATGGTACAGGTCAGGTGCATTCATTGTGGGTTGGGTCAAGGGGGGTATATAGAGCTCTGGATGAACCTTGCAAAGCATACTCTCCACACACGTTCGGCCTGAAGTTTCCGGACTTTTTTTCGGCTTAACTTAATTGTAGTTAGATTAGTTAGTGGGTTCCCTGGTCTGGTAAGGGCCTCCCCTTCCCTTTTTTCATAGGATGGGTTCCTTTGCAGGTGTTCGGTCAACAATAAGAGTTCGGCTTTTAGCGATAGGTTCGGCTTTTTGGATTCGGTTTGGCTTCTAGGAAACGATTCGGCTGCATCTTTTTACGCCTTTATCAGATGGACTTCGCCACCGCCGCGCCTTCATCGTCGTCGTTGTCGTCGTCGTTGTCGTCGTCGTCTTCACTTCCGGCTCCCGCTTAGTTGCGCGAAATTTGAATTGATCTATCACACTTCACTTGATAGTCTATGCGCTGGTCAAGTGAAGCTTTTATCGGCAAGGTTCAACCAGACAGTGATTATTATAAGACATAACGTAGTAAACTAGAGACTTCAGGTCATTCAGCTACAGTGAGGGGACCTGATTTGGTCACTGCTTACAAGCTCAATGGTCCCTCTGGTTATAGGTAGATAGTTAGTATAGTCTCGAAAATTCGGGTCTGCTCCTACAAATTTGGCTTTTAATGTTAAACAGTGCAAATGTGAAGTGGAACATGCACTTTAATGCGCATTTGCAGACCTCGAATTTGTGATTGTAGATCAGTTAACAGGTTTAGTCGTACAACAAAGGTAACCTGCGACCAGGCGTTTCTTCCCGCGAAGAGTCAACACCTTGTCGCAGGTTACTAGGGCAACATGGGACAATCCACACACCATAGGCTAGATCGTTTACAAATCGTAAGCGTAGGAAATCTTCGAGACCAATCTACGACGCAGTTTCACCGCTGGAGGAGCAAGAACAAGATATTATCCTGCGAAGTATTCACAAGAATGCTATTAGGCCGAATAATTCGGGGACACTCATGTGGAGGCCACCATATCTTGATATGCGTGCCCCTGAATGGCATTCAGGTGAAAACCTCGTTGGTTATAGATAGTCCTTCAATAAGTAGCAGGAGAGGACACTCTAGTTATGACATCGTTGACACTAAGACGATTTGATTTGTCTTCCTGTTAATTTTGCCTTGCTGGAGGGTTTTCTTCTCAGGAAGTCCTGCATTGCACAACGCAGGCACAGATCGTCTACAAATGGTAGGCGTACGTAGTCTTCACGTCGACAGTTTGCGGTTATTGGTTCGTTCTTCAGACGTCGTCAGCATTGTTCTACCTCCAACCACTGTGGAAGGACGTCAGGACTGCGACCAAATCCTATGCAGCACATTGTTTTTTCAAAGTATTTCTGAATCTTGTAACAAAAAAATGGAACTGTGAATAAAATTTATTTTATTATGTTGTTTCATACGTACTGTATATTGTGTCCAGTGCTACATCAAAAGAAGAGGCCGGCCGAAGAAAGAAGAACAAAGAACTTCGCGAGCCATAGAAAGATAGTCCACTAGTCCTGTTACTTAAGTAGGAGAGTTAGTTCCCTTTGCAGCCATGAACGGAGAAGAAGAATCGCGTCAGACCAAACTGAACAATGACGATAATGATGTTGATGATTACGACAACCATGATGATGATGATGATGATGATGATCGTTAACACTAAGAAGTCATATTGCTTCTATGAAAACAAAAGCAGGCGACATCTTATTGTAAACGACTTCATCATTAGGAAGGCAAGGTAAAGCCAGAGCAGACAGCATAGCGTAATTACTCTAAAAAGCTGTCTTGACAAACGTTGAGATTTCCATTAATAAAACCCTTTTTTCCTGTCCTCCTTCCATGTGGAAATGAATTTTTAAAAATTTTTAAACGAAACCTACAATTTTTTCTTAAAATTAATAAGCAATTTGACCGCGCGCAGAACTTTGATTTCATCTTATCTTGGATCCCACGTTCGGCAGTTGTTGTTGTGGTCACTGCATAGCGCAATGTTAGTTGAGACAGCTACTAATATTTAATGCTTATAATTTTAATTGGCCGGCCGGACTTCATCTTTGGAGCAACTCCAAGTCATCTACAACAACAACAACTACAACAACTTAACAACGTCGTGGACTATACATATTTACACCTTGGTCTATCGGATTGTTGGTCCTAGTATCTTCGGTCCTTTGTTGAGGAACATGACGACAGTGTACAGCAGCCCAAATAAGGTAGGGCTGATTAATGTTGGTACAACGTTTGCGCAAAACAGATTCGTTTAGTCTTAAATAGCGTACGGCAAATTACAAATTACAGTACCACGTTATTCTTGTAAGAAATTTCGTAGCTAACGCAAACCTTGCACCACATCAATCAGCCCAAGTAATAATGGCACAAGGTACGTGGATTTTTCTTTTCTTAGTTAGGCGATTAGAGTTTCGGTTCAGTCCATTCGGCTTTTTCCGGTTTTCGATTCGACTTTCGATATGATTCCGAATTCGACTTCGAAAAATGTGAAGGCTTGGTATCGACGATGTTTCGATAGCAAGCCGCCTGATATCCCTGCGTATTGTCCGGGGGACCCTGGTGTGTTTCATTCGAGGTGTCAAGCTGAGGTTTATGGACACATGGCTCACTCCTCGGTCTAGCGAACCCGGACACCAAATTCTTGTAGGAGCGCACCCCATATACTTACTACTAACTTAACTTCTGTAAACGGCTAACGCAATTCAATAAAAACACTTCACCTAACGCGTTGTCTTGTGTGTTTTTTTTAAATACTAAATTATAGAGTATTTAGTTGTAAGTACTAACATTGATTTGATTTGCAGGTATCTTACAAAATACTTGTTGTAATAAGACCAATGAAAGTAAGACAGGCAAATCTCAATTCAATAAAAACACCTCACCTAATGCGTTGTCTGTGTGATTTTTTTGAATACTAAATTATAGAGTATTTAGTTGTAAGTACTAATGATGATTTGATTTGCAGGTATCTTACGAAATACTTTTTGTAATAAGACTAACGAAAATAAAACAAACCAAAAAACACTGAGTTGTGAGTGTGGTGTCTTTTAGACAATTGCGCGCATTGACTATGTGTCACATCATTGTGTCCTACTGCAAACACACAAATAACTAATTTTCCATTTCAGGTAGTAGAACGTCATTTTTTCTCGTCATTTTTTTTGGACTCTACCTCCATTTTTTTCCTGAGCCAATGGAAAGACACTTTTTGGGGCGCGCCCTCCCAAGATTACACAAGCTTTTTTTTTCCACTGCCCTTGGACTACTTTTTGGATGCGTTCTTGAAGAAACGCATGGCACCACCAACTTGGAAGTCGGAAGGGAGTGCAAAATGCAGAGTAGAAATTTGTAATTGAGTTGTACGTAATTAAAAGTTGATGAAAAATAAAGTTTAAAAACAAAAGAGAAATTCATCAGCTTGTTTTTTCCTTTACATTAATACGAAATAATGTAAATTAGGTAGATTTTTGTGGTTGTAATGGATTAGCATTTCTGCCGTAAGCAATAAATGTTTGACCAACACAATGTCGCTTCATGAGTGTGTTTTTTCTGTTAACAAGTTTTATTTCAGGAACTTCGGCCGTCACCTCTTTAAACGTTGTTTTTGCTCGAACATCGCCACCTCGAAGACGTCTTTTTGGGCGCGCCCTCTCAAGGCCGAGCAAGCCAATTTGATTGTTTGACGTTTGCTTTCAAGAAGCTCGTTTTGGAAGTACTTCTGGCTGCGTTCCTGAAGAAACGCATGCTTGGCGACAGTGGTTACGACTGAAAAACGACTCCAAGTTCTAAAGGTAATACAGATATATGTTTCTTTTTTTCAGTTGTTTTAACTGTTAGATGATCTTTTTGTGTTTCAGATTGAGTGCGTGAAGTTAGCTTTTTCCAGCGCGTAAGAGGTAAGGAAGAATGAAACGGACCATGAGAGCGCTAATCTGATTTTGCAGATGCCGGCACTTATCCTCAGACGATACTATTCATTAATTCAGACTTTTGTGGGATTCAAAACCACGATCTTTCTTTAATTACTTTCAAGACGTAGGATTCCAAGTGATGCACTGAATATCTGTTCGATGATAGCTGACAGAAATTGATTGGGTGTCAGCAGTCAACTCCAAGGCCTCTTAAAGGAAATGGACTTTGTAATCGGTTTTCAACTGCACGAAAAACCTAGTGTTTTGATATTATTAAGTTTGTGTTCAAGAAGAATTTTATTTAGGTCAGAGAGCAGGTCAAGCAGTGTTATGACAGTTCTGAACTCCGCCCGCCTTGCAGACCAAAGGTAAGTAAACCACGAACGAACACGTTCAAAAAATGTGACCAGGAAGAAAATCGATCGTAAGAAAAGCTCATGGCGTTTGTTCAAGTTTTGGATCTAGGTGCAAGTCCCTTACTAAACGTTGTACAGAATGAGGCTCTTATTTGAAATTAGAACCTGCAGCTTGAGTTTGTTTATAGCTGTCAGTTTCCTTAGTTGAAGGTGCCTCTGGCCCTTTAAGCCCCAATATCCATATATAAATTCTCCAAACTGGTCTTCTCAACCTTTTTTTAAAGAATGAGTTGAAAGAATTTGATAAAAGATCAAAATATTTTCTCTTAAGTGATCATTTTGTTAATTCTCATAGCGTAACTTCTTAACGTTGTATCAGGAATATCGTTAGGAGAAATGAGTTGTACATTGGAACACATCCTTTTCTTCAATGGACTTCTAATCCATGAAGGTTGCTGGATCAGTTTACGAGGTGTTACTGGGATTCAAACCCATGCCTACTAAGAAGTTTCTGAAAGCTAAATTTCCTGTTCTTGAGATGTATTTTATACAGATCCTAAAAGACTCGAGATGTCGCACCCTTTCTGGCCTACAGTCATAAGTCCTAGCAGAAGCCAGCGAGCAGTGACTTGTAATCGATGTGAGGGAACCTGCTTAAAGTCGGCAGAGGTAAGTACAAGAATAGAAAATATCCAACCCACATCTTTCAACAAATTAATAATTAATAGAAATATTGGCTGAAAAGAATTTGGGCCGGTGTCGAAACTGCACGCACTGAAAAAGAAAGTTCTTTACGCCTTTTTTTTGTGTCAAATTAATTGAACTAAGCATGTTTTGATACTTCAAAAATCTGGGAACAAAAGAGGGGCATTGTTAGCGCCACTTTTATTCTGTTAACCCTCAGACGTACACGTTAAGTCATACCCCCATGGTGGTACAAGGGGTTGGGGGGGAGGTTGATGGAACTCCCCCTTGGGTTTTTGACATGTTACAGTACTTCGAAACGATTTTGCCTTCAGTGGAAAGCCTTCGATCGTCTCTACAAGATGAAGTATATTTTATGGGTGGTGGCGCTGCTGGAGGTCTGTGACGTCACCAAACATTGTCGCCATCCTGGATTTTATCAAGAATTAGAAATCAGGTAAAAACATTTTCACTCCACCTTATGGAGGGTGCAACCCCCCCCCCTCCTCCCCCCCTTGTACGTCCGCCAGGGTTAAAACTTTCACTGATTTTGCTTCTAGTCTTGTTCCTTTTTTTCTAGCAAAATGTAGGAACTAACTGGTGAGGCAACGTCAAGACGAGTAGAGGGCTGGACATTTGACTGACACCCGCTGCATTTATTGTGATGATTAATTATCTTGTTGACGGAGATGATGATGACGATGGC
This sequence comes from Porites lutea, assembly GCF_958299795.1. NCBI lineage: Eukaryota > Metazoa > Cnidaria > Anthozoa > Scleractinia > Poritidae > Porites > Porites lutea. The sequence continues at coordinate 16,882,849 of NC_133212.1, forward strand.
GATTAAGAAGTGCTGTCAGTGGCAAATGACGACAGTGGTGATGATGATGATGTATCTAACCGTCTTCAGCAGGTGATACGTGCATTGAAATATAACTAGAAATCTGTGTATCGCAGACCCTCATGAGGCTCAGGGTAGGATGACCCGTTAATGATAAGTATGGCCTGGGATGGCGGAGAGAAATAGAGTATAAAATCAGTGCCGGATCCAGAAGGTTGAGATAATGAAGGGGCCCGGTCATCCAGACCCTTAGATAAGGGGGTAGGTGGGGGCGGTCTTCAAAAATAAAATTTTTCGGCCCTTCGGGCCTCAGTTTAGTCTAAAAGTAGGGGGCAAGCCCCCCCGGGCCCCTCCCCTAGATCTGCCACCGAAAATTGTCCAACTTACGACCTATTATACTGATACAACAGCAACAGCAAAGGCTAAAGGGACTTGAGTTTTGCCCATTGTTCAGATGGTCTTGGTGTTCTTCTCGGAGGATTTTTATAAGGCTAATAAGGATAAAACTGAAAATAATGACAAGCAGATGTAGTACATGATGAACTCATTTGAAGCACAAAAGGAAGGGAAAATGACATAAAAGGAAATAAATAAAGAAGAATGGAACCAAAATGAACTTAGAATAAGAAACAAATAAAAGGAAAGAAAATAAATATAAAAATAGTAAACTAACAATACTTAATAAGCCATGATAAAAAATAAATTGAAAATAAAGTCAAATAAATAATACGAGAATGAGAAAAACAATAGTAATGATTACGATAATGGTAATAAGAGAAAAGGAAAATAATTGCAACAAAAGAGACTTGATTGATTTTTGAAAACGAAACTGCAAGGACTTTAAGGCAGTCACGTTTCAAAAATCAGGCAAGAAGTAGTTTATGTATTTTAAAGTCTTTTTAGTTGCCACTTTTAATGCTTTTCCTTTTCTATTACTGTCATTATAATCATTATTATTATTATTATTATTATTATTATTATTATTATTATCATTTTTAAGTTCTTTTTTGTTACATTCTTTAGCTTTTTTTCCTTTTTCATCTTCATTATTTTGTGCTTAAGTCATTATTTTTAAGTTTTATCCTTATTGATTTATTTATATGTTTTTGGAGTTTGAAACTGTTGTTTCAAATTTTCAACCGAGTCGATTTCCTAGTATATAGGGACGGCCTGACAATCTGAATTTTCTGGAAACGCCAGTCTCTTTTGCCTTTGCTTTTTTTCTTAATTAGTTCGGTAGATGCTTTTATCCAATGAAGGAACAAGTGGAGGAAAACTTTTAAATTTTCAAAGTTAGAACTTTGAATAATAAGTTCAGTTAAACGTGTGGTCTTGATTTCTTGAGAGATATAGGAATAGTGACAAGCTGGGCAGCTTGAATAAGGCACCTTGATGTAAAGAGGCTAGATGAAGACGACTGACACCTGTTGCATGGATGATGATCATGATGATAGTGATAATGACGATGATGCCGGCCATGATGTTGACGATTATGCTGACAATGATGATGATGATGATGACAATGATTATGATGCTGATGGTAATGCCGACGACGATGCTGACGCTGACGACGGCGACGACGATGATGATGATGACGATGAGCTGACGATGATGACAACGATGGTGATGATGGCGAAAACGAAGATGACGTCACTGAAGTGATGATGTCGACAACGATCACTTTGACAATGATGATGATGCTGATAACGAAAATGACGTTGCTGACGATGATGATGATGACGACGATTATTCTGACAATGATGACGACGATGACGATGATTATGATGGTGATGAAGACGACGATGATGATGACGATGTTAACGACGATGATGATAATGACAATGAGGCGGAAAATTCTGATGATGATGATGATAAAAATGATGTTCTTGAGAAAATTTCTCTGATGAAGGAACTCCGAAGCTCAGCAATTGGCCGTGGCGACGTTAAAATGGTGAGTATCAGAGCAATGATCTTTGTTCTTCTTCAATACCTGACTGCTCCCCAGTCGACTTTCTTCTCTTACAACAACGACGGAGGCGCGTGGAAGATCCTTTCCCTGGATGCCGTAATAGTCTGTCTCCTGCGACCGTTCATTGACCAAGAGGGCCAAGAGAGGCGGCTGGGAACGAGTCAGTTTCGAAAGGGAAAACGCAAAGACCTAAAATCTGCAACGAGAGGGGTCACGTGAGGGAAAGCTAATCTTTGATAATGTGTCCCGCGTTAAACTAGAAGTTCAGTCATAAGCTTTCCCTGCTTTACTTATCAAAGCTGTGGACTGCAAAAGGAAGGAAAAAAAATGCACTTCTAGACTAAGACAACCTTGGGATATTCAAAACTGGATTTTGCCATTGATCGCTCGCACTTGCCTCTATGATAAATTAAGGCCGCTATATGTTCTGAAACACACGACAAAATACTCTGTAGCAATAGCAAAATAAACTTTGGATCGTCCTTTAAAAATCAAACAATAAAGGTATCTTCTGTTTTCGTCCCTACAGCTTCCAGGAAAAGAGTGCCAAGGATGTGTTCATATACATCAACACTCATCCTCCCTGAATATGATACCCTACCCTTGCTACTACCCTACGTCACTACATGCAGCACGAGAAACTATTATTAACAATAATAATCATGTATTACGACCCACATTTAAACAGACTGCTTTTCGCCGAGCTCGCTTTCGTAGGCTCCGGGCCAGCAAATACCATTGAAAAAAAATCAGATTTTACTTCTATAAGGTTTTACTTCGACAATTTCTTCATTACCTAATTTTTTATGCTATATTTTACTTTGTGAACTGGCAGTTTCTAACTGAGCAGTGAGTTTAAACTTGGACCTATGTACTGAAGAATTGCTTTTTTTTCTCGGCCGATAAATCGATAACGCAGGTTTAACGCGGTCTCTACTAAATTATCGAACTCTTTCAAAGCCTTAAGAAAAAAATGTAGTTTTTACCTTAGAGTTTAAGGAGTAAATCCTATGTGGTCACCAAATAAATAGAAAAAATTTACAAGCTTTAGTACATTAGCCGGCCCATTTCAGACGCCGAACTTTTTATGAGCCGAACCTAATACATCTAATTAGGTCAATTAGGAACACTTTCAATTTGGAACAGCTAAGCCGTTCTTCCTGCCTAGCCGGGTCGTGAATTTACCTTTGGATCGACTTTGGAACGGCTTTGAATAAGACGACGAACTTTTCATGTGCCGAACCTAATGCATAAATTGTTATAACGTATTTTGCAAGCAGTTCGACCGAAATGAATATTTTTCTCCTTTTGAATTTAGTTCGGCTGGAATTAAGCTCGGCGTCTGATTCAGTTCAGCCGGTCGTCTTCTGAACGTCTCAGTATTTTGCAAAGTAAAGAGTATAATTGGATATCAGTATAAAGTGTGACTCTTAAGACGCTGTTTAGAGTGAAAGAGTTCATATAGGACAATGAGAAAGGGGTCGTTTTTGTTAATTTCATTATCAGACTAAGAATAACAAGGGATATATAGCAAATTTTTGGAACCATTATGTAAAGGAAGAAAGCTATTTTACAAATGGAAGACGTTTTTTGCGTGAACTTCGTGTAAAGTTGAATTTATCAATTCGGCAACGAAACTTAGAGCGTTACTTGGAACTTCTGAATTCTTCTTAATTAATGCCACAAACGCTGACTTTATAGCTTAACATGTAACATAAACTGCAATAACGTTCTATCGCAGGAAGATTTTCAGAGGTTCCGAGCAAAATTTTTTTGCCTGATCTGAATTTGTCTGCAAAAAAAAATTAATAGCGCCTATATCTATCTGCTAAGTGAAGGACAGGAGATCATAGCTTTCACCCTTTACATTGATCCAATAAATATAATTCATTAAAAATTAATTTTTAATTTTTAAAAGTTATGTTTAGATATTAAGAGCGAAAGCGTTTTGATATCATTGCTCGAGCAATATTCAAATCGCTCGATTCTGGCGCCAGCCTCGCCATCTATTTACTCCGCGAGTAATTTTTTCTTCGTTTTTTTTTTTTTTTTCACCCTAGCTAAAATATTCATTTTGTTACCATACCTTTTTTCTTGCTTTGATATACAGTAGCAGGCCTTAAAACCCCAAAGGCGTCACCATAGCACTGGTCAGGGGGGAAAGGGGGTGGGGGGGGAGAGGGTCCATAGTCCCCATTTTACCAAATTAAATTGGTTTTCGGGGTTCACTTGTCCGGTTATGGTGTAATAATTGTATTTTTGGTCGTATTTTAATTGATGTATTTCTTAACAATAAAGTATGATAGAGATTGTTGAAAAACTGCGTGCTTGTTTCTTTGGTTGACTTGAAAAGGGGGCGCATAATATTTTGTCTCGACCTACTTGAACCTCGATGGTGGGTTAAGAGTGTTTTCACTTACTTGGCCAGGCCAGTAGCCAGGCAAATTTGTTACGACAAACAGAAAACCCAAACAAGAGAAACGAGGACTGGTTTGTGACATCAGCATGGCCGCCGTTTCATTGATTTTGCACTAGTGTAATTTTCAAGTTATAATAACTCCTCTAGTGGGGTTAATTTAACTCCTTATAGTGGAGTTATTTTTTTCGGAGTTATTTTAACTCCAAAAAGGAGTATAGAGATTTGGAGTTCATATTCAGGAGTTAAAGCAACCCCCCAAAAGGAATTATCCTTTGCCTAGGCGTTTTTACGCACCGGTTTATTTTTGGACACATATAAGACACTTTTCCCGAGAAAATGGAATGTCCGCCACGTCTATGAATGCATTCGAAGTATAAGATATCAAAAAGGAAAACTTAGCCTCATTAAAAGGCAAAAAATATCATTTTTAGGCCTGTAGCTTTTGCTGACTGGTTTGTGGGACTTAAAAGATATTCTAAATTCGCGCCAAAACCGTTCTAAAAAATAAACTGGTCATGAAAACGCCTTGACACGAGTACATGGGTGTTCCTCGCTCCAGGTTATGGGTTCCTGCCTATGCTTTGTTGGTTTTGCTGGGGTGAAAAAGTTTTATTTTCTCACATCACTTAAGTTTGCCTTGGTCTAAACAGGTGTCACCTGCATGGAAAAAAGACCTGAGGATCAAACAGTGATGAGAGAGTTAGACTAAGTTAACACGGTACAGGAAGAATGTTTAGAACGGTTGAAAATTCGTGCGTTTAAGTGCCCTGTTCACACGGAACGACGGTGCCTCAACCGTGTGAAAATTGAAGACTTAAGCAACAACGATGGCGACGGCTACGACAACTTTGCTTAAAAAGTGAATTCGCGCTGCCTCAAACTTAATCGCGCTTATTCCATCTCGTTCAATTTATCACATGCTGGAGTTGAATTCTAAAAGACTGTTTCGCGGTTCAGGAAAAGAAATAGGAAGTCCACGTCACGTCCACCATAAAACGTGAAATGAGGTATTTTCACGTTGTAGTCGTGCAGTGACAGCAAAGAAATGTATAGGAAAGCGTGATGCACGTGCAGATTTGTTGTTTTGCCAATCTAAACCTCTTTGCCGTTCTCGTTGCCGTCGCAGTCGTCGTTGCTTTAGCTCCTTATTGAACGGTCCTGTGTGGAACTGGAAGTGGAAGGTCAAATTTTTCAGCCGGTTGCAAATTCATCCGTTGTCGTATGAAGGTAGCCTTAAATTTGGTGCAAATGAATTTAAAACCATTTGTTGATTCGAACTACCTAGATTTTATAAATTCCACTAAGGAAGGTTAAACAACGTACGGTTATCAACATAGATTATTTTTGTCTTACGTTTTGTTTGGCGGTAGATATTCATGTACGACTTTTTAGTGTCACTGAAATTCAAACTTTATTCCAGCTGAGGCGATTCAAAAATGCCGTTTAATAATTCCTCTTTTCTTCAAACATGCTTTCTCTTCGAATTGGCTTGCTTTATCTACTTTTAATGTTAAGCTCATAATGCGCTACAATTGTGAAACATTTTACTGATTTTGCGACAAGAAAAGTATACAATAGATTGCGGCTTCATGCATTTAAATTCTCTTTTTCTTTTTCGCCGACTGACGTTTTAAAGAATTGGCTTTAATTTGAGGTTAAAAAGAGTCGTTATCCGTAGGTATATATTACTTTTTTTTATTACGGTATCTCTTTTGTTTTGCGTGTGAACTCTAGATAAAAACCGTACGGTATTCTCAGTCAATTTTATTTAACTCATATGCAGGTGCCAAATCGTAAAGCTATTCAAGTTCTTTTGAACAGTTGCCAAAGGTCTAAAACATAAACCTTTATACCTGGAAAGCAATTCCTAGACTGAGCCAGACTCAAAAGCTATTGGCAGATAAAGGTTACTGTCGTGCTATAGTTCTTCACTGCCCACTTGTCCCAAGATGGAAAGCATCAGTGGTTTAAATTTTACTACCAATACGGCTACCAAACTTCGAAACATCACCGAGGGAAACGTGAAACCAAACTACCAAGTTGCGCCAACTGATGTAGTCACCTTAATAATAAGTTTCATTACTTGTCCATTCGTGGTCCTTTTTAATGTGATGGTTATAATGGCTGTAAAAAGAAGACGAAGGCTTCAGACCAACAGCAACATCTTGCTTGCCTGTCTAGCAGCAACTGATGCCTTAACTGGTCTCATAACGCGGCCAGCGTTTATTCTGTGGAAAACACTCGGGTTGACTGGTGGGGAAGACCATATTGGAGCTTCGCGCTTGATCTACGTCTCAGCAATGCAAGCCCTTTCTGCATGCTCATGCCTGCATCTTATGTTAGTGACCGGCGAGAGACTTGTAGCGATCAAATTTACCATGCGCTACCCATTTATTGTTACTAAGAAACCATCAAGGTTGCAGTGATTTCGTGTTGGATCTTTTCTCTGACACCGGTTATTTTCAAGTTTATGGGAGTGCCAAAAATTCAGAGCCTCCGCGCTGTACCCGCTTTCCTTCTTTTCGTCGTAAGCTCTTGTATGATATTTGTTGTGTCTGTATATGCTGTTTTGTATCTTGAAACAAGACGCCATCAAAAGTTGATCAAAGGCCAGCAGATGCCGCAAGAGGAAGTACAAAGATTTCTTAAAGAGAGCAAAGCGCTGAAAACAACTGTATACGTAGTTGGTGCAGTGGCGGTGTGCTATCTCCCTTTGACGTTGCAGATTGCTAATTTGCCAGACAAACGAACAGCAATTATTGCCCCGGAATGGATCCGGACGGTTGTATTATTAAATTCACTTTTAAATCCGTTGGTGTATTGCTGGAGACAGAAAGAAATAAGGAAGTTTGTTTTTAAAACGAAAACGCAGGCTGTGAATCCGCACATTGAGTGACATTCAGACTGAAGATGCGCGTGAAAGAAGAAAACAGTGTAACCACGAAAATGCGCTAACATTCTACTTTCTTGAGGCAGGCAAATGAACGATATATATTAAGGTGCGCTAATTTTCAGCAAGATACAAACCTCGCTCTAATAATTTTAAATATATTTTTTTTCCATAACCACTGTTTTCCATTTCTCCTGGGGCCGGGTCATCCAGCTCTCTTGCCTGGGTATAACGTGTATTACTCTCGCCTCAAGAGAAATCGAAGACAAATTGGTTATGAAAAATTGTTGGAGGCAAACAAGGTGCATTATGGTCTATGTGAAAATGGTGAATACAAAAGACAACCGTAATTGAATTCAGTCTCTCTTTACTTTAAAGCTTTACCAAGTTAAGAGCTACTTTACATATTAATTACAGTATTATCGTGCGAGTTTCCAGGCGACGTTTATCAAACCATTAAGATAAATTTCATGTAATGATTTCGCCATGTAAACAGCTGACATATCGGATGTCGGACACCTGAGAAGCAATTCCTATTAACAGTTTTTTTAGCGCGACGTATAAAAGTGGCTGTGGGATATAGTTTCTTCACAATATGGACAAAAATACTAGTTTAGATTTAACAAACATTACTTACGAGCTCGCAAAAAACAGCGTAGAAAAGACGACAGAAAACGTCCAAGATTCGTCGACTGTTGTGATCAATTTAATAATTAACATCATGGCTTGTCCCTTCACAGTCCTCCTTAATGCGATGGTGATAATGGCTGTAAAAAGAAGAACAATCCTTCAGACCAACAGCAACATCTTGCTTGCCTGTCTAGCAGCAACTGACGCCTTAACTGGTCTCATAACTCAGCCAGCGTTTATTTTCTGGAACACATTTGAGATGACTGGAGCGATAAACTACATTCCAGCTCGACTGACCTACGGCACCGCATTGCGAGTCCTCTCTATGTGTTCTTGCCTACATCTCATGTCAGGGGCACCCAACGACAATTTTCGGAAAACTATCTGTTCGGAAGACGATTTGAGAGCTAGAATTTTCGGAACATTTGTTGTAAAATTTCTTGCTTGCCTGCTTCTCCTAGGATTTTCGAACATCTAAAATATGGTATAATTGCCTATTTTTAACGGATTTTTACCCTAAAAAGGTCACCTAGAATTTTCGGGAGCCTTTTTTCTGGCTGAAATTTTCGAAAAGGTAAGTTTTGATCCCTATAATTTTCGGATCACTAGACTTTCAGCTAGGAAATCCGAACAGATGAAAAGTTTTTAGGGGATAAAAATATGCCTATATCTACTGTTTAAAAACCAAAATACGTTTAACAATGCTATGTTTTAGTGGTTTTGAACTATATTCTCGTTGGGTGCCCCTGTCATGTTAGTAACTGCCGAGAGACTTGTGGCGATCAAATTTACCATGCACTACCGACATTTTGTTACTAAAGAAAATATTAGGGCAGATGTGATCTGCTGTTGGATCCTTTCTCTATTTTGCGATGCACTCAGATTAATCAAAGTCATAGAAGATCGCCAGGCCTTGGCCTTTAATCTTTTCGTCGTAAGTTCTTGTATCGTTTTTGTAGCTTCTGGTTATGCTGTTTTGTATGTTGAAACACGACGCCATCGAAAGTTGATCAAAATCCAGCAGATGCCACAAGAAGAAGCAGAAAGATTTCGTAAAGAAAACAAAACGCTCACCACCACTGTATATGTAGTCAGTGCTTTAATGCTGTGTTTTCTGCCCATGGCATTACGACTTGTTATTCACCTGATGAAACGACCAGAAATTTTTTCCTCGCTATGGGTCCGCACATTTGCCATGTTAAATTCCTTATTAAATCCGTTGATTTACTGCTGTAGACAAGAAGAAATGAGAGACTTTGTTTTTAAAACAAGAACGCAGGCCGTGCAACCCCATTGACGTTAAAACAATGTATCTGTTGACTCTCAAAGTCTTTTCAAGTTATTGGGTGAGTCAAGAGACGTAGAGCTGTAGGAATGCCTGCACTTTTCAAACGTCGTGCTTCTGCCGTGCGTAATTCAATTCATAATAAATTATAAATACATTACAAAAAGCGGTTTAAAAGTTCATTAAACCGCTTTCTTTTTTAAGTTGTGCTTTCGGCAAAAGCTACCTGATTCGACTAAGTGAAATTTGAGGTCTGAAACCAAGTCATTCTACAGTCGTGCTAGAGTCGTGCTGAATTAAAAAAGTCGAGCCACTGGAAGTTTAAAAAAGGACTAAATGGACGCATGAAACCACTGAACTCAAGGTACTCAGGATCAGCCAGAAACATCGATCGGGCATACGTCCGGGTATGTTTTCCAGAATAACTTAGGCGAGTGTATTTTTTATTACAATTTTAGTTACATTCAGGAAGACTTAAGGGGAAATCATTACGGGTACAATTGAGAATTGATTTGCTTTGCTGCAACTTTAGAATAAAAAAAAACCAAGTCTCTTGTTAACATCATGACTAACTTAAATGTATTCAAATCCTTGCTTTTCGATTTAAAATTTTTCGGCGAAGTTTTGCTTCAGGTAACAACGATACTCTTAGTCAATTTTTGACTGTAAGTTGTATTCATCCATCGATTTTAATGCTACCCATCTCTTTTTTATCAGCTGCCATTAAAGTATAAGGTTACAAACCTGTCTATATCTCCAGAACAGTTCCAAATAAAGGTCCGTGGCTGTTTGAGGCATTGTCGCATAGTTTTTCATGCCCACTTGTCCCAAGATGAACCAACAACACTGGTTTCCCTGGTTTAAATTCTTTAATCAGTACTAACGAAATTCTCACCGGAGAAAACATGACAACAAACCAAGTTTTGCCAGCTGCTGTAATTACTGTAATAATGAGCAGCATCACTTGATGGTCCTTTTTAATGTTATGGTGACTGAATGGCAGTAATATATAGATTTAGCCAAGCCTAAAAGCGGAGCTCTTGTTAAATTCTCCACTAGCTATAAGGCTTTTTGGCGGTGAATCTCATGAGGATGACTTTTGCTAATTTTACAAGAGAGCGACGAGAGGCGGCTGTATTCGCAGGATCGCCTGGCCTTGGAAAGAACACTGTGTATGAAAACGAAGTTCCTTTCGAGCTGAGTATTGAAGAATGTTCCTGTCCGAGCAGCAACAACGGTTCAGTAGACGTTCTCCACTTCCGTCCGCACTCCCCTCCCCCCCAAAAGGGTTTTTACTACGTTCAAAAATTGGCTCACCACAGTATGAATGTAACAAAGTAAATATGATTTGTAACTAACCGAACCAAGTTGTTTGAAGGTGGAAGGCACCCTTCAAAGTGAAAAAACTGAACTTAAAGTAACAATGGAATGTTAGTTAAGCCTATCCTTAGCATTATAAATAGAAATACTGAAGTTAACCAGAAAAAGATATTATTCTTACGTATAAAATTAAGTATTGAAAACGAAAAAGACTCAGAATTTTTGTATATTTGTGACTGTTGCGTACCCATATAAAAATTAACTGATGAAAATTTCTCGCCATTTTAAATTTAGCTTGTAAAGAAATATCCATCTACCGCAAAACAAGTTTTAACTTGGTAAAACACCTTTAGAGAACGAAAATGTACAGTACCATCAAACTTGATACCTGGATTATGCTGACACAAGCCTTAAATATTTAAATAGCTACAAACTAATATCTACTTATTCTTTAGTTGTACGGAAGGAAATTTAAAGCTTACGCAAGTACTACTGCCACTACCGTAAGATGAAGTGGAAACAGGATGAAGCCTTTCACGCCATAACATTTGAATTTAAACTTTTGAGTGTGAGCGTCCAATATGATAAAATCGATTCTAATTCAAGTGATTGATTTATTCCCCGGCCGACTATATATGAATAAAGAGAACTGAGATAGCTGTTTTATTTTATTTTATTTTATTTTTTTTAAACTCTAGCCAGTGATGTTGGCCATCTTGATAAAAATATGGGCATCACGGAAAGATTTATTGCTCAAAAGCCGGACCTTTATCTCTTGTGCTAATTCTTCAACGGGCGAAAAGAAATGCTCTCCAGGTTTATTTTTTCATCTATTCAGTTATGAGAGAGCTATTCTAAAACCCTGTTTACATGGAGTGGGGGACCCCGGTCTAGTGGGGTAGGTTTCTTTTGTTTTGTGTCCCCCAGAGCGTGAAAACAAAAGAAACCAACCCCACTAGACCGGGGTCCCCCACTCCATGTAAACAGGCCCTAAGGCATTACCCGTGATTAAATTCAATTGCTGAATAACGATTGCCTCAAAAATAATGAAAACATCGCATTAGCCAAGCCTGAGCCTCAAGATTATCAATAGAAATTTTGTATTCATTCATACTCTAAGAACCACCGCAAAATAAAAAGAGGCTGAGAATTTGATTTTAAAGTATATGTATTATATTGATCATGAAATTATGATGAAAAGTGGCATGCCTACATATTATTAAATACATTGTTTAATTTCGTCATGCAAAGATTTGCGGCAAAACTAGTTATAATATATTGCTTTTAGGAAGAGACATTTATTGGAGGTGAAAAAAATGAACTAATGAATGCTTTATAACTTTTAAAATAAGTGGGTATTTTTTGTCTCAAAATACAAATATACACTCATAGTTGGTAAGTTGGTCAACTTTGAAGATTTGCTTAATTTTGTCGAAAATTTAGTCTTGATACATTGGGTTGTATCATAACGTTTGTGACAAAAGTATAGATTAATTTGCCTTGTGGCGGTGTATTAATTTGCATTGGAGAGAGAAACTTGAAAATATCACGGCAGTACTTAGCTATTACATGGATAAAAGCAGGTTTGCGGAAGAAAGGGTTGTATGATTGTTTCGCTATATTTTTCTGTGGGGCCGAATGTGGGTTAGTGAGAAAGACTGATTCGTCATAAGAAACGATTCCTGCAGTAATATAATTCAAACCCGGAGTTACTACAAAACCAGACCGATTTTAGGCCAATTTTACCTGTGCCCTGTAATTCATCTCGGCGATACCATTAATATCCGGTCCCCTCATACAAAAGTAGCTTTTCGCAGTGGGTAAAATGTAGGTTGTAGGAACCCTGCCAATACTCGATCGGTAGTTAAGTAGAAAGATAGGCCCAATGATCCGTAGCGTGCAGAAAATAGCGTTGCTGCACGATTTGGCCAACAGATCGCGTCGACAAATAATTCAGTATTAGAAAGTAAACTTTCACTTTAATAATAGTCTTAGAAACAACTGCTTCTAATTAATTTTACCTATTTAATTATTCAACCTTTTCGCCAATACAAAGTCTACCGAGTTGTATCTCTCGTTTACTTATTTCCTTGCACTGTTGTCGACGATCAGATCTCGATTCGACATTTTCCTTGCTAACCCAATTGTTTGCGAGGAGTTCCACGAATTAGGTGAACTATTTAGAATTGCTACTGTGTTTTTATTTAATTTTTTAAAACAGGTCATTTTATCAGTTTCCTCATTGTTTCTTTTGCGGTACGGTTTCTTTTTGGTCCTGAATTAAAATATCCATCAGAGTTACCTTCATGAAAAATAAAAATAGATCTGTTTGACCCCCTTTAGAAAATTGTTGCAAATCAGACTTTCTATAACTCGTGTAATTTCATTTGGGGAATTTCATTATAGCAGATTACTTAGTAGGAACTTTCTTCATAAAGCTATAGAATTCGCTGCTTTTTTTCTATCGTTTCACTCCTAATTCGTCCTAATGTAATACATATCTTGCGTGCGGCAAGGATTTGCACAAGTATAAAAGACAAAAAGGAACAAAACTTCAATGCTTTCCATGTCAATTACACAAAATTGTATATCTTTTTTAAAATCTTCTGGCTAGTCAGTTAGTTATAAACTAAAAATTAATTTTAAACTACATATCGCCTCAAAGGGTCGAATTTTTAAATAAAAAAAAAATTTCTCCATCAATATTCGGCTCTTAAAGCTCGGCACTTTCCATGTTGTATTAAACTATTTTCTGTTTCTTATGCCGGAAAGAAATCATTACTTCGTGGCAGAATAACTATGAGAATTAACCACTTGATTATGTTGAGGTTATTTTTATTTGATATTATTGTTTTTGCGGAGTTAATTGTCCTCTATATTAAAATGCCTGGGAAAATTAACACAAAGACCAACTGCTAGAAAGCCAAAATGTCTTATAAAATGAGTTATGTCTCGAGACTGCACTTTTGACGCAGCAGATATAAGGTCACTGGTAAAGTCGCACATTTCGAGCTTTAATCCCTCTCGTGTCTTGATGGCCAACATCACTAGTTTCGATTCTACAAACATAACTAGCAAACATGAAGACACCACCGAAGGCGGCTCGTTAAAAAATGATCATTATGAGGTGGATGTCACTACTTTGATCATAAACAGCATCGCTTGTCCTTTTACAGTTCTCCTTAATGTGTTGGTGATAATGGCTGTCAAAAGAAGACGACGACTTCAGACCAAAAGCAACATTTTGCTGGCCTGTCTAGCCGCAACTGACGCCTTAACTGGTCTAATAACGCAACCAGCCTTTATTCTCTGGAAAACGTTTGAGATAACTGGTGCGCTCAACTACAACCCAGCACGCGTGATCCACGGTTCGGCACTTCGCGCCCTTTCTGTTTGCTCCTGTCTTCATCTTACGCTAGTGACTGCTGAGAGACTTGTAGCGATCAAGTTTACAATGAATTACCTATATATTGTAAGTGAAGAAAAAATTAAGGTAGTAGTTATCTTGTGTTGGGTCGTCTCTCTCGTTTGTGAGGTTCTCAAATTTATCAAACCAGTAAAGAATTTTTCTTTCTTTTTCATCGCCTTAACCATAAGCTCTTGTATCATTTTTGTCACTTTTTCATATGTGCTGCTGTATATTGAAGGTAGACGTCATCGAAAGCTAATCAAGACCCAGCAGATACCCCAAGAAGAAGTAGAGCATTTCGCGAAAGAGAACAAAGCGTTGAAGACAACTGTATATGTAGTTGGCTCTTTAGCAGTGTGTTTTTCGCCCATAGCCTTAGCTTTTATTACTTTCTTGCTGAAACGGCCTGATATTTTTCCACCACTATGGGCCCGCACGTTTTCAATGCTAAATTCACTTTTAAATCCGTTGATTTACTGTTGGAGACAGAAAGAACTGCGGAAGTTTGTTTTTAAACCAAAAATACAGCAGGTCGTTCATCCCCCTTGATTTAAAGTCAGACCTACCCACTGGCTTTTATAGTATATATAGCAAGGAAGGGACACCCAACGATTGTTTTCTGTAAAATTTCTGTTCGTAGAAGCAAATTGCCAAGGATAAATAATACTATCGATTGAGGAAGGCTAAAATTTCTAGATGACCGTTCCATTCGACGTGTACAATTTTCAAAGCCTGTAAATCTAATAAATTCGCTGCGATTTTCTTAAGTTTAATTTTTCGCATTTCACTTCCCAGGTTAAGATATGTTTCGTAGAAAAAAGAAACCTAAAATTTTTTGATTCGAAAATGTGATGAAGAGGGGAATCAGAAAAGTTCTTACTTTCGTAAACTTTAAATTGCAACTAAAATTTTCGCGAAAATAATACTAAAAGCCTCTTCGAAAAGACTCAAGTTGCCTTATGATCGAAGGATACAAATTTGATAGCACCGCTTAAGATGCATTTCTCGAGATCTAAAAGTACTGTGGATAGCCTGACTGTTTTCCATACATTTAGGAGGAAGCCCTCGTTGCAATGGCTGCCCCTAAGAGGAAGGTACCCCCCATTCTCATCAAAGCTTTAACAAGCTAAGTTTAAAGCTATTTCGTTAAACACGCCGTTTCTTTATAAAAGCTGCTTACTGCATGTGCGTTTATCGGTTGCAAATTGAGTGCAATTAAGAGTTAAAATTCATTTGAATTCTGTGTTTTTCATTTTTTTATTTTTTCTGTAAACGTAGTTTAATTAAACATATTTAGTTGGTGTGAATGAGACATAAGGTTAGAACTCAATCTAATAAAACATGCATTGAGCGAGGCATGCATAACGCTTAATAATAAATATTGTATTAACTGATTATTTATAAGATCGAGTTATGAAAATGTTCAAATTGTGCAATTGATGTCACGAACTAATTGTAAGTAATTTCGCTAAATTTGAGAATCCCTCGATTATTCGGAAGTAGTTCAATTTTAAGGAGCTTAGTATACTTAATCGCAGATAACCTAGCGTTTTATAAGTACTCTATTCTAAGCCACCAGCACTCAGTACGAATTTTTTCATGTGATCTCTCTGAACCCGTAGAAGTAAAAACAAGATTAAGAACAGTTGGAGTAGTGCTGTTTATCTTGCAAGCTGTATAACTGAGATCAAGCACTCTATCGGAACTAGTGGAAGATGCATGAAGATGACTTAAGTTCCTATTCAGGTGGAGGATATGTATGCCGTCAATCCGTCAACGCTAAATTGTGGACTAAATGCAAATAAACTTTAATTCATAACTGTAAATAGAGCAATCAATCAGACTTTATAAGAGATGTAATCTCAGCAATCACCACTAAGTTTATGTCTTGATCTTAAATCTTATGGTATAGCTGTAACACTAAGGACGTACTGTGCCAAGATGAATACTGTCCTACCCTCCAGACTGATCGCTGAAGTTGTGGTTCTTTGGGACTGAAAAACCCTTAGCCGTTTTAAGGGCTTGGCTTGTTTACATGGAGGTGGGGGACCCCAGATAGGTGAGGTAACATGTAGCGGGTAACCCCACCTATCATGTAGACGTGATCAAATGAGAGATTATATGGACCGGCGGTTTACCCCACCTAACGGGTTACCTCACCTACCTGGGGTACCCCATCTCCATGTGTACAGGCCCTAAGTCCTTTGCGCGCTGCAGGGTCATTGTTGCGTCGAAATGCATTATGGGACTGTTCTGGGCTCTGTCTCTTTTTTTAATGTCGACGGCGACGGCTACGAAAACGTCACTTAAAAACGTACGTCGCGATGCTTCAAACTTTATCGCGCTTAATATTTCATCTCGTTCAATTCGTCAAATGTTAGCAATTTTTTCTGGTGTTGAATTCGCAAAGACTGTATGGTTCGTACAACTTCAGACAAACAAATTTCAAGGATTTTTTAAGGACGAATTACAGTTTTCAAGGACTAATATTTATTCAATAATTAATCGGCATTCTTTAACCCCCTTTTGAACACATCACTGGCTAAAACCAGTAATGCACGTCATTTTGTTCAAGCACAAAAGTGTTTTTACGTAGGATGAGCCAGATTTCTCTCGGCAAAATAATCTAATTTTATAGAAAACGGGTGTCTGGCGTAGGCGAGATAGTGAATTTCAATTACTTTTCAAGGACCTTAACCGAATTCAAGGACTTCTCAAGGCGACTACTAAAGATAAGGACCTTTTCAAGATTGTACGAACCACTTTCTTGTTGCTTTGTGTTCAAGTGAATTAGGTATTTTCATGTCGTAGTCGTGCAGTGACGGCCAAGAAATGTACAAAAAAGCGTGATGCACGTGGCGGGAGAGTTGTTGTTTTGTCCATCTAAGCCTATTGCTTTTTTGTCGTTCTCGTTGACGTTGTCGTTGCTTATGCTCAGATCCCTATCGGCTATTAGGAGGTTGCGCAGGAAAATGGGTCAAAATTCGTCCCCTAAAACAGACCTACAATGCAATTTCAAGGAGCCACACCCAGTCTATCAAGTCTCAGATGCAGCTCATAGTTACACTTTATTCTTATTTGCCTCTGAAAGTAACTAGTGCGATAGAATAATGTTATATTCACTGTAAAATCAATATGATTCCGAATTTCTTGTCTTTTCAACATACATTTCTGAGAGGCCTTTTTTGCCAAAAAATGGACAGTAAAACCATGTCAGATTTTGGGCCAAAATAATGGGTTAATCTCGGGTTGGAAAAATCCTATTTGGTGAACATATTAACCTGAGAAAACAGCCGACTTTTCGCGACGCTACAAACGGTTTCACCGCGAAATGACGTCTGAGAAACAAGCGTAGAAATTCCATACTGATGACGCGTCACTTCACAGACCTGGGTAAATAGGTTAATGCCTCTGATTGGTCGTGCCATGAGGGAAATTTGCTTCACGAAGCACTACCCAGATCTTGGTCGATAGTGACGCCTCGTCAGTATGGAATTTCTGCGCTCGTCTCTCGGACGACAACAACAACAACAAAACCGACTGTTTTGCGGTGTAGGGAAAATTCAAGTGTCTGTGCAAGATGCCATTGTGATTTGTGAGGGTAGTGTCACAGTGACATGGACATCCCCATTCCCAAACCCTAGTGATATGGGCATCCACTGTAACCCTAACCCAAATCGCTAAGGTAATATGAGAAGGGGATGCCCATATCACTAAGGTTTTGGGAATGGGGATGCCCAAAACGCGGGGTGTCCGTATCACTGTAAACGGCCGGCAACTAGAACCAAGCAATTATAGCATTGGTATCGAGTAAAACTAAAGCCCATGGATTGCCGTGAATATCTAGGACCAGTCTGGAAGAAAAAAACGCTCCTGATTGCCCCGATTTGTCCCCAAGTATCCCAGACAACGACTAAGGCCCTGCACTCACTAATGCATTTTCGTTGTCATCGAAAATCGATTCACGTCCACGTTACCGTTTTGACGCGTTTACGACTGTCCACACTGAAACGTTTGAAACGCACGTTGGGACGTAAGCTGAACTCTATGAACATGGTAAGAACATAGGCGTCTGCCATATTGCGGTTTTGATGCGTTTTCGACCTTTCACCCTAATACGTTTCGTTTTGAACGACTTTCAAGAGCGATTTATAATCAACGCGTTTTCAAACAAAAACGCATTAGCCTGGTCAGGGCCTCAGAGTTTGTCTTTTTTTCCGTAGGCAAATTCTGGGACGCACGAGAATAGGAAACCCCCGATCGTCCGCCGGGACTTATCTATCGCAAGGAAACTTCACAAAAGCACACAAACACAAATCCTTCAGGAAAATTCTTTAATTTTTGTCTGAAATTACCAAGCTTTTCCAGCGTCTTCCTGACTTGGGATATAAAGTTATCTGAAATGCTCTATAACCCTCTGGAATGCCATGTATAAATAAGAAATCTTCCCTTTCGGGGGGTAAAGCGGACTGACAGCCCCAAAGAAAGTTATGTCATGTTGTACAACGAGGCAAATAGAGCAAACCCCAGGTGAAAAAAAATCTCTAATATCAGGATTATATTTTGAACAAGGTTCTTGAATTAGTACGACTCCCAAAGATCCATGTGAAAGCAAGTCTCCGACTCCGGCTGCCGTTATAAGAATCACCAAGCAAAGTTCCTAACATGTAACAGATGAAAGTGAAAGTTTCCGCATTACACTATCTCGAGGTTGGCTATAGCCTCCTACGCACACGTTCTTAGCAGTTCGTCACGCGTTCCTGCCCCAAGGAGATTTCGTGACGAGCCAAAAGAACGTCTGCGGGGGAAGCTAGGTTGGCTGCAAACGCAACAAGAAGAACCTGACACGATATTTCGGTATTCAGTAGGAGAGAAAAGGGGGTGGGAGCCCAAGAAATAGGGGACGAAAGGGCACGGAGGACGGGAGAGAAACGAGTGGGAGAGGGAAGTTCTGCAAGGGCAAAAAGCAGGAGAAATAGGGGGAAATTGCGCAACAATTATTAATATTCCGCAATCAAAAAAAGGGCTAATGGCAAGAAACCAAGAAAATAGGGGCGGGGCCGAAAATGCAAGATACGGGAGTACGGAGATTTCAAAAAGCCCCTATCCCCCTTCCCACTATTCAATGGTGACTTGATGGCAAGTTCAGTGGTCTCGACCGGATAAAAAAATACAAAACGTTCTTTCCTATTTCACTACGAAACGAAACCTAATATAAAAGGCTAATCCTAGAGTAAAAGACAGTCATTTTTCCTTCTTTTGTCCTCGTAGTTTTTGGGAGCTATCCTTTCTAACAGCGCTGGTTGAATCCGCTGAATCTGACGCATCATCAGTTGGAATGTTTCCTCCACGTTCAAGCCAGTCTGTAAAGGTAAAAACAAACGGTAAATTCCCTATAGACCTTGTCACGGTTTTGGAAGCCATCTTGACGAGTAGGCAAACGCGTGAGAAATTACAGTGATTGTATGAGAATGTAATGTCGAATAAGATCCGTAAAACGACTGTTCTGAAAAAAAAAAGAATTTTGACTAAAGCTACACAGTAAAGGATTCTACCAACAAATTTTTGGGGCCCGTACACTGTACCTGTGCTTTAATTCCCAGAGTCTTCCCACATATTTGCATGCAATTTTCCCGAGAAATTTTAGTCGACAGGAAGAAAGATTTTTAAACACAAATGTATAGAAAATTATAAAAAGTGGGTCTGGAGCACGCTGCATGCATCGGTGTGAAGCTTTAGTTTACGATTCATATTTTTTTCAGAAACGCCGTTTTACGGAAATTCAGTATTCGACATTAGATTCTCATACAAACAGTGTAATTTCTCACGCGGTTGCCTACTCGTCAAGATGGCTTCCAAAACCGTGACAAGGTCTAGTGCACTTTACTATTCGCCAGTTTAGAAACAAGCAGGAAAACTGGGACGAGTTAGCTTTCGCTTCTAAGACCAAGGCCTGGTTCAGACGCCGTACTTTTCATGTCGAACCTAATTGGATAAGTTCGACTTTGGAGCGACACTGGCGGAACATCTGATTCAAACGGCGCACCGTGTGTCGAGCCTAAGTTAAATTCGACAGACTTTGTCGAACTTAACGCTTTTGCCGCATCAAACTAAAACTGCCGTACCAAACACAGCTCTTCTGCCGCACTTAATTCATCATTAGGAGCAGCGTCTGAACCGGGCCTAACTTCTTTTTCACTCACATACACTGTAGCCAGCATCTATGCAAATTGATTGGAATAAAAGAAAGCTTTTGCATAAGATAAGAGTTCAACTTCCACAGGATTGGTTTGGAACACCACCTTGCTGTGCAAGTTTCCATTCCCGTAGCATGTTTCATTTCGAAAATACAGCAATTTGAACTTCCGAGTTTTCACCGTGCGTGACACCAAAATAGGAATGCTGTCTCGTTGGAAAAAGTCTATCCTCTTGATTTTCAGCAGTTTAACCATTTCAGGTATTAGAAGATATGTTTAAGCGCACGTATGCTAGTTCTCGAGTAAAAAGAAAGAGCTTATATAGAAAAAGTGAACTCCAGATGGTTTTGTTGATTTCCGGCGGCCACAATGGTGCACCAAAACGGTGCACCAATATGGCGTCTCCATACAAAGCTCTACAAAGGTGCGCGAAACGTTTCGGCACATAACTCAGAAACTGTGGGCCACAAAGACCTGAGACTTGGTAAATTGTTTATATATTAGTCTTTTATAACATTTCATTTTCTTGGCTTCTTCCACCGGAAGGTTTCCAATTTAATTTTTTGTTGCGTGACAGTGAAAACGATCTATTGTTTTGGAACACCAATATGGCCGCCGTGATATCATGTAAAACGCTCTCTTTCTAGTTACAGGGAGAAGATGAATTGGCCAATAGCTGCGTCCCAGTAACGATCCCAGAAAGGAGTGCGGGAAAAATTTCAGCTCTTGAACCCTTCTCGTTTATAGCTCTTAAAGTGACGAAAGCAATCGAAATACTTAGATTCTAGAATCCTTTCTTAAAAGCTTTTGATAATTTTTAAAAATAATTACTGTAAGCTATAACAATGACCAAAAAAATCAATTTGGAAGATTTATATCTGCTGAAGATGGGCTGTACTGCCCTTTGCAGATCAGACATTTAGATTTAGATGTCATTTCCCCAAATTAATTTGTTAAAAATATTATGACGATTGATGTCTGAAATCATCCAATGACAAACCCACTGGGGAACTGTCAGACGGAATGAAGAGATTCTACACAGAGGCAAGGTTTTAATGAATAATTTTAAAAATTACAATCATCAATAGCGGTTTTCGCACGGTATAAAGAATAACTATATCAGTTAGCCTGCGTGGCAGGCGCAAAAACGGGAGGGGGAGGGGGGGAGAAAGGGAAAAGGAATCTCCCCAATCCCCCTCCCCTTTTTCCCTTCCTCCCTATTTCCTACCCCCTACCCCTTTCGACGCCTGCTACGCAGGCTATATATCAGTATGCAGATCGAGAAGGGGGTCACCCACTAAGACGAGAGGAAGTAAACCAAATTTGGCTTCATTTGTAGCCAGTCTCTACAAGGTATTATACTCAAAAGCTCCCGGACCCTCACATAGGCCAACTTTTCAATGTAAAGTAAAATGGAACACTTTGTTTATGGTGGAAGTACACTTTCGTGCTCTAGTTAGTTACTGTAACATTCTGAAAATAAGCCCCAGGGCTTATATTTTTCATTGGCCCTTTTTGAGGGGCTTGTTTTTGGAGGGGCTTATCTACGGAGGGAAATTTGCGCATATACATGGAGGGGCTTATTTTCGGAATTTTACGGTAACATGCACCACACTTACATAATGACAGAAAATATAGCCAAGATTAAACTGCATGTAACATGGTTATAAATAACTTAATTGGCAGCAGGCAACAGCTGGAAAGACCCGGAAACTTTTCGGGCCCCAAGGCAAATATAATCACAACTTGTTGAATGGTAGCACAGTTCCAAGCCCACAAACCGGTCAATTTTGCTTTGTTACCGATAGTTTCATTGTATTAAAATTTTCAAAATAATTGAATCTTTGATCTTGGTTGTAAACACAACAAGCACAAAAAATCTTGCCGGGCCCGAAAAGTTTCCGAGACTTTCGAGAAACAAACCCCAGGGAACTCAAATCCAAGCGTGCTGCTTCCTGTTCCTTTTACATGGTCTTTTCTAAGAATACACTACATTGCCTGAAATTGACTGTTCAAACTGGAAAAACAACCCTGCCAGGGTTTAAATTACCTTTGCTGATGTCTCAATCAATGGAATATTGACATCTGAAGAATTACAATACTCTAACACTTCATCTTTGTTAACTTCCCGTTCACCTTCCAGGTCCTGCAATAAATAATATTGTTCCGTTAACAAAACTGAAGCCTGAGAAAACAGCTGACATTTTGTGATGCCACAATCAATGGTTTCCCTGAGACACGATGTCTGGGGATTGACTGCAGAAATTTCATATTGGTGACCTGTCACTGCCAACATCTGAGTAGAGCTTCTGATTGGTTGAAGCAGCTTTCCCTCGAAACACCACCAATTCGAAGCTGAAGTACTACCCAGATCCAGGTAGTAATAACAGTATGAAGGTTCAGTCACCATTTTGTGGGGAAATCAGTGATAGCATTCCAAAATATTAGCTGTTTCCCAAGGCTAACACAACTGTTATCAATTAACTGTCACCACATCAAACTGCATGCACACCTAACCCAGGGTTTGCCAGAAAATTTACAGAAGGAGAAAAAAAGGTATAAGGAAGGAGGAAATAGATTATGAAAGGCACTCATGTGTGAGGGACATTAACTAAAGGTATGTAAGGGGGATCTTCCCCTTATACTGGAGGAGTCTGGGTGCCGTCCCAGGCAAATCAATTGTAGAGGTCCTAAAAATGCATTGAGTGACCAGGGAAGAATTTAAGCATTGAGGATAGAACCTTAACTACTCACATTTGCTTGACTTTTACAATGTATATCATCCAATGAAGACGACAGATTTATTAATCTCCTCAAAAATC
>NC_133212.1:16910789-16915789 GCF_958299795.1 Porites lutea
TTCAACCCGTAGCCGTAAAAAAAAAAAAATTAGGCAGTTGTTCTATATCCTTTCTGGTTCATCCAGGTAGAAGTCCTGGCATATTATTATGCCTGAGCGTTTCTAGGATATATAACACGTTTAGCATTTCAACCCGTAGCCGTAAAAAAAAAAATTAGGCAGTTGTTCTATATCCTTTCTGGTTCATCCAGGTAGAAGTCCTGGCATATTATTATGCCTGAGCGCTTCTAGGATATATAACATGTTTAGTATTTCAACCCGTAGCCGTAAAAAAAAATTAGGCAGTTGTTCTATATCCTTTCTGGTTCATCCAGGTAGAAGTCCTGGCATGATATAATTATGCCTGAGCGCTTCTAGGATATATAACACGTTTAGTATTTCAACCCGTAGCCGTCAAAAACAATTAGGAAGTTGTTCTATATCCTTTCTGGTCCATCCAGGTAGAAGTCCTGGCATGATATCATTATGCCTGAGCGCTTCTAGGATATATAACACGTTTAGCATTTCAACCCGTAGCCGTAAAAAATAAAATTAGGCAGTTGTTCTATATCCTTTCTGGTTCATCCAGGTAGAAGTCCTGGCATATTATTATGCCTGAGCGCTTCTAGGATATATAACACGTTTAGCATTTCGACCCGTAGCCGTAAAAAAACAAAAAAACTAGGCAGTTGTTCTATATCCTTTCTGGTTCATCCAGGTAGAAGTCCTGGCATATTATTATGCCTGAGCGCTTCTAGGATATATAACACGTTTAGCATTTCGACCCGTAGCCGTAAAAAAAAATTAGGCAGTTGTTCTATATCCTTTCTGGTTCATCCAGGTAGAAGTCCTGGCATATTATTATGCCTGAGCGCTTCTAGGATATATAACACGTTTAGCATTTCGACCCGTAGCCGTAAAAAAACAAAAAAACTAGGCAGTTGTTCTATATCCTTTCTGGTTCATCCAGGTAGAAGTCCTGGCATATTATTATGCCTGAGCGCTTCTAGGATATATAACACGTTTAGCATTTCGACCTGTAGCCGTAAAAAAAAATTAGGCAGTTGTTCTATATCCTTTCTGGTTCATCCAGGTAGAAGTCCTGGCATATTATTATGCCTGAGCGCTTCTAGGATATATAACACGTTTAGCATTTCGACCCGTAGCCATAAAAAAAAATTAGGCAGTTGATCTATATCCTTTCTGGTTCATCCAGGTAGTAGTCCTGGCATATTATTATGCCTGAGCGCTTCTAGGATATATAACACGTTTAGCATTTCGACCCGTAGCCTTAAAAAGAAAAAAATAGGTAGTTGTTCTATATCCTTTCTGGTTCATCGTAGGTAGAAGTCCTGGCATATTATTATGCCTGAGCGCTTCTGGGATATATAGTAGCAGTTTGACCCGTAGAAAAAACAAACTCAGCCGTTCATTTTGTAGGAGATATTTAAGCGTTTTTGTCTGTGTTAGCAATGTGATCGACTTTATACGCAGACCTTAATAATATGTTTTTTTCTTTGACCCACGGCACTGAATAATTTTAGCCGAAACCTGAGCCGTACATTTGTTGAATGCCGCGCTTTTAATTAAATTTCTCGCCCTAGAATGATGACATGATGGCGCGAAAATTGACACCTCTATCGTATTAGATGCGAAATATGATCAGAGATAAATGGAATAGTGAATGTTACAAGCTTCTGAGTATCCAGCTGAGATAGGGGACTTTTAGTCCCCTATCTCAGCAAGATAAACAAAATTTTTTTGGTTGCTAAGACGGTGCGGCTCGTTATGAGCTGACTGTGTCCCTTTAAACTCTGGTTATTGACCTGACTGGTCAATTAAGTTGTGAATTGTTATTGAATAACTGGACAACTGACAATTTGACTAACAATAAATGACTGTTTAACTGTGACAATAGATGGATGGAAACACAACAATGACATTACGAGTCTTCATAGCAAATAACATCATGGCTTAACTGATGGACAACCAATAACACCGTGACTTCATTGACCAATCATGTCAATAACCAGATTTTAATACCATCAACTGACGTTATACAACTCACTTTGACTCTGAGGATGACTACCGCATGGGTTGTCGAAACATCAGTCACTGTCAACAACAACAGTACTATTCAGGGCTTAATGTTCACCGCACGATCGTACTCAACCTACATATGAAACAACTGCATTATCCGCTGGATAGAAATTTATCAAGTGGATAACGTTACCCACTTTAAACAACTGGGGTTTGATCAAAATTGGAGAATTTAATGAATGAATAATAATACAGTCAAATTCCGTTAATTAACGGACACTGAGAAGCTGCCACACAATTAATGTGTCCATATTTAGCAGGTTGAATCTAGAGAAAATATATCCGGCTTTCTTTCCCCGCAGGCAAAGCAAACTCTCCATGGTAATGAGGTGTCCCTAAAGCAGGGTATGACTGTAATAATAATAATAATATTTGCAATAGTCATTATAATAATAGAAATATTAATAGCTATGGTGTTAAATTTCAGGTTACAATGTCATTGTACGAGTTCAGGCAGGCAATAAGCTTACTTGAAACAAACCTTTTGAACACCTGAGTTGGAATTCAGGAGAATATGTAAAAAATCTATCTCCTATGGCCGCAATTGGCTTCCATGAATCAAACCATATTTTTCTTTTGGAAAATTTATGACAATTTTGAAGTAAAAATGTAACGCGTGCTAAATACTTTTTGACTTTAAAGCGTATTACATTTGATTTCACTATAACAAATTTTCAACTGCACCTATAACCGGAACGAAGTTGTTTCTTCGATAAAAGTGCACATTTAAGATTAAATGTGTAAAATAAGCAACGAAACATATAAGCTTAAAATAAGCTGACACGGTCAAACTTACGATCTCATATGAAATTTTGATTGATAATCGACAAAGAAAAAAAATCCATTAAAGGCTTCTGCAAAGAATCTTAGACCCCTTAAGAAAACAACAACTACTTAATTTTGTAAGATGATAAAGAAAGCTACAACAGAACAAAGGTTTTTTGCCTAATACTGGCAAGAAAAATTACAAATACTGTGATCGAATTTATAATCAAAAGAATTCATCGAAGCAAGACATAATTAGGCCGATCGTTTTCCGATAAGCTTGCACATTTTAAATCGCGGCTATTTTTTCACATTTACGTTGCCTATGACCTCGCGTGCACCAAAAACTGCGATTCTCCGAGACGATGTTGTTCATTAGCATGTTTGAAAAACAACTGGATGGGCTCGCGACGTAGAGGGAGGAAGTTGGCTCTTTCAAACTTACCAGTTAGCGAAGTAGTGTGCGAAGTTTGCTGGTTGTACTCGCTACCTGAAAGAATGCTGATACCACCAATCAAACAGGTCAACGTAAAATGCAAAGACGATTGATTCACAGCCTCCAGTGACCGTAAATTCCATTCATTGGTGACTACACATATCGCTCGAGCCAGCGTCGGTAAAATACTCTTGAAAACAACCGTGTTAGAAAAATACATGACGTCATCACCAATCAGAAGCCAGATGTACACGTGCTAACTTGGTCGCTTTGCGCCAAAGTGATTTTCGAGTGTTTATACTTTCTCTATTAAGATTTTCCTTCTTCAATAATTCAATAATGATGGCCCTCAACTTGAGCATCAGCGATGTTGTTGATTGTTATTGCAAAATGGTAGTTTTTTATATCGCGCAATTTAAAATAAATGAGTTTGTTTTTAAGTCCCCTTTTAGTGCTGCCAGGTGGCCAGGTTGATTCCAAAAATGGCGCGTCATTTGTCCATGGGGTTCGCTTTATACAAGGAAATGTGGAGGCATACTTAATTGAGGATGGCATACAAGGACAATTAAAACAGAAACGAGAAGAAAATGGATATTCATGAAAAATGTATTTCCTTCCAAAAAAGAATTGTAATCAGCAAAAACTCTTGTTTATATTTTCAGTTTCTGAACTGATTAAATATTTATTTGCAAGGTTGTTTGTGAACCTGAGAAGTTTCTGGATTCCTTGTAAAATCGTTAAAACTAGCACAGGAAATAATGTAATATATAAATGTTGTAAAGAGCACGTTTCGAAATGCACAAAGTGCCTTTTACAGTAAACAACTACTTCTAGAAACTCGGAGTTCTATATTCTTCGCGACCGTAAACAATTTCACGGCTGGAGTATGCGGGCGCGCTTTTTGGGAATGTGAGTTAAATAAATTCGTTCCCTTTTAATACAACGCCAAAAGCAGAAACCCAATCGCTGATGTAATATCCTGCGAGCAGAGGTTTCTTTCCTACTTGGATTTTCTGATGTGAAGATGCTGCTAACCCTTGAAATCGTTGAAAAGTGCTTTTTAATAACCCCAAACTTCTTAATGCAAATTGCCATGGCTCCTTACAACATTCCTTTACATTCCTTTTCTTGGGGGCGATTGGTACGTACGTGACTCGTAGAGCACGCAAAAAAGATGACATTCAAAGACAAGTGGACGCACTGGAATAGAAAATTTGTAATAATGAAGCCGTTGCACCTAAAATACTGAACTGACTCAAATTTAATATCTAACATGACGCAGGATACCCTAAATTTGAAGTTTAACGCGGCCAAAGCTAAGCCAGGAATTAAATCTACTTTCTATCGGTTAACGTCGATGCGTATTCTCTCCCTTTAATTTCTGATGGTTGCTCGATTTATTCTTATGCCGGTAATTCATCTTCGACTTGTTTTCCGATTGTTTTCTTTTACCCCTGTTCGGCGTTCTACTAAATATCATCACGGGGGAGAAAGGAAATATTCGAAGGGACGGCGTTGAGTATACGTGACATAAGAACAAAGCAAAATGGAGACAGGTGTAGTTTTTCAAGGGTAAAAACCAAAACGGAAATATTCTTGTATTTTTAGAACCATTTTTGGCTGCCACAGATTTTACCAAATGGCCCATTCATTAAACCAAAAATCCCAGTTATTTCGACTTGAAAGCAAATTGAACAAATGACTTCCGGGATAGGAATTA
>NC_133212.1:16920789-16928289 GCF_958299795.1 Porites lutea
TTTACCTACTAGGCTTTGAAACAGCTTTTTTGCCTTCGAAGTACTAAACAGGAGGGGTACCTCGAATTCCAAGTGTCGTGAGTGATCCGTGGAAGCGAAAATTAAGACCAAAAGAGAACGAATGTTTTGAATACTTAAGTAAAGCCACAGCTAAAAAAAAAAAATTGTTCAAAATATTTTCAAACTAAGAAAAAAACATACTTCGATCATCCCCGTGACTTGGAATCTGGCCAGAGTACCCCCTCCCCCTCCCCTCCTCCCCTATGCCGGGTCAAAATACTAAGTTCCCCCGGCCCAAATGTCCCATAGTCAAGGGAGTATACTCTCTTGCTGTAGTAAAGAACTTGCAGAATAATACCAATTCTCCGTGGCCAACGGATTCAACGCTACAGTTTACTTTTGGTTTTGCTTGTTGATTTTTTCGCTATTTGCTCACGATCAGGAGCCTATACCCCAACCTCGACCAAGTTATGAAACCTGTTATTACCAGAAAAAAAAAAACACAAAGAAACAGTCAGTCAGATAGAGAGTACATAATTAAAAAGACCTCGACTAAGATTAAAAAAAATCAATACATGACACTGTCGAATGCGAAAACCCAGAAACCATTTTGTGGAAAAAAGGTTCGCATACAGTTATCAGCTGCTTTTGTCCACAACTCGCCGGTAGAGGTGCGCGGAAACTAGTGATTGTGAAATGGCTTCAAACTATGATCCTATACTGTTGGAATATTACTTATCACAGAAAGCTACACCTGATTTCTTCTAGCAGACCCAATCCTCTTGGTTGGTGTGGACAAAGTAGCTCATCCCGGCTATTCGCACCATGCTACCATAGTCTCCCTAGATTCCCAAGCCTCGCAAGCAGACCTTCCTGTCCCACGAACGTTGGGTAGGATTGTAGGACGAGCCAAAAGAAAGTGAAGGCTATAGGCTCTCGCGATGATGCAAGGAAGGTCGAGTATTATATTCCCCTATCCTGGTCGCCCAGGGTAAGTCTGCGGAGGAGAGTGACTGAGGGGCTGTATGTTCGAAAAGTTGACTAACGCCCCCGGGACTAACGCTTTCACCCTGCTTCTTCTTATTCGCTTGATAGTGATTTCCTGTTGTTAAACGTTTGAACAACAGGGCCCTAAGTATTGTGTTTCGTCTTGCACTAAAAACCCATAAACCTTATAAATTTCACTATGGGACTTCAACACCTCCCTTGAATGATCCATTTCGCTAAACGGGACCTCAAAACAACGATTCTGTCTATCCTAAGGGAGTGTATACTATACTTTCCTGGCTCTCGTCACTCACAGTGAGGTGATGGTGGCTTACACAGTCCAACCTCCATGTGCGACTGCCAATCCAAAAGACCAAATTTTCCCAGTCAAAGCCTTACAGTTGGAACTTCCAGTAAACGACCACCTTCTGTAAGTGACTGCGACCACTTTTTGGGCGTCACGGTTAATTGTTTTCCATAAGCGACCAGTTGACGCATTCTCTGCTCTCTATTTTTGCTGTGTGCACTATGCTCCTTAGAAAATATGAAGACCTTTAGCGACATCGTGGAACTACACATATCCTAACTTAGTAGATGTAGCCAACAAAGTGAAGATTATGTTGTGATTCTAGACTATTCTATATCTCACCTGAATCCCTCTTTAAATTGAGCATGATTTAAAAGCTGTATTTGTCAAAAGAGGTAAAAGATAATATTTTGCCAGGAATTTGTTACACCGCCATTTAATAGAATGTGCCTGGACCTCTTCTCGGAATAGACTCCATGTGGTCCGATTCTTCTAAACGACCACCTCCCGTTAGGGACCACTAAGTCTTTGCATTTTTGGTGGTCGCTTACTGGAGGTACGACTGTATTACTTTGACCTATAAGAGGCTTACCGATAATAAAGGGGATCTGGAAGGGGGCATGGATGCGACAATCACATGCAGGTAGCTTACTTAAAATAGTAGACATCTAACTGAGAATCAAAGTTTGTGCTTATTATTGGGGTTATCCGGTGTTTACTCACCTCCCAAGCTACCCTGGGCGAGCCAACTTTTCCTCCATTTCCTTACAAAACTTGGTAAACCATTTACATGAGAAACAAAAGGTTGGTTCGGATAGACGCCTTACTACCAGTAGTGGGCGGAGTTGAGGGCTTCCGGAAGTCAGCCCTCCACTGAGCCGGTAGTGGTGGCCTCACCCTTCCAGCCCGGCTAATATTTCTCCACTTTGGCTCGCCCAGCTACAATCGGCGACAAAATGAGTTGAGACACTTCGCCCAAAAGTAGGCTTTTTTACGTTTTATGAACTTCAAAAGGAGGAAATATAGCTTTCCTCCCCCATCCCCTCCGTACAATGTTGTGCCCTTGTTCTAGCTACCTATAGAAAACAACAAACACCCTAACTTTGAATGGAGGGGACAGGGGAGGGTGCGGATTCGTTTGTTCTCCGAAGTCACCCTATTTGTCTCAACAATTTTGTCGCCGATTGTAGTTGGGACAACACGGTCAAGGCTAGACAAAGACAGCATGCGCAAGCACTGTTGACTCGGCTGGGAGGTTGACCTTCTCTCCGGCACAGCTTTTCTCCATCCATGGGTTCCAAACAGTCTTTTAGCAGTCACGTTTGAAATTTATAGGAAAATGATGTAGCACTTCAAAAAATAATAATAATAAAAATACACTTTTTTCACAGCCTGTCAATGCCTAGAAGGTGTCTATAAAAGAAATCAACTGCAGAACAGGAGTCAATTTCAGTTTTTTGCGCTTTTCACGCTAGCACTGCGAAGCGGACTGGGGGCGCGAGACACGCGCGATGCATGGGGAACAAGTTCTGCAGGCTATAAAAGAAATTAAAAAATAAATAAATAAATAAAGCAGGCCTGATTTTATTTCGATGAGTCTATTTTTTTTGTCGAAAGCAAACGTGAAAAATCGTATTAAAATTCGTGACAGTATGCTAACGTGACTTGAGGGTGTGACCGATTTCCGGTCACACGCCAAAGGTCATACGATCTTGTGTGATGTTTATTATCAGCCGGCGAACGATTGAAGTGATGAAAGGTTTTCAAAATCGAAGTCATTAGTTTGCGATGAATTTTCAATCTTTTGGCCTCCTGACTGAAGTAAAAACTCTTGCAACTCTTGCTTCTAAAGGACCGCAGTGACGTGTTGTGACTTCATTTCGATTCACGGCCGGATTCTGGCGCAGTCGCTGAGCAAACGTGCGTTTGTCTTTTGGACCTTTTGGCTTAAAATTATGGATTTTGTGACTCAAACCGACGCAACAGAAGTTGGAAATAACTTTCCTTGCCGTAAAAACGTGTTACAAGCAATGGTGAGTAATCCTTTCATGTAAAACCTTTCTTTTAGTTTGACAACCGTCCGCAAGCCGTCTAATTTACATAAATTTCCCAATTCAATTGCTCTCACCGCTTGCTTTGGTGTCAGGATGATATTTGATTTCCAGAGCTAAGACTTTCCAGTAAGTTAGTACAAAAGCCAAGGTTCCATTTTATATTGATTTTATGATCAAGCGGCATATACCAGGGGCCTTTTTTAATAGTCAAAGTTGGCCTTTATTTTCTAGCACGTCTAACGTCACAAATATGACCTCTTTACACTTGTCGATTATAAAAATGTAAAGCATTGTTTATCAAATTTTCTTTTAGGATTTTCAAGAGTAAGAACAAAATAATAATTCGGTGAAGTTTCAATGTCAGGGAATGTTTCTTACGCGTTCACCCTTCTCTCGAAGTTGCCATTGCATCCTGCCGTGTTTTGTGCGAAAAACGAGCATAAAATCGATTTTTCAAACTTTTCCTAATTTCTCCTTTAAAATGAATCGTTTGAACCCAAAACTATTTTTCCTTAAATAAGGTCACTAAAAGGGATGTTTTGGCAAAATAAAAAAAAAATCGATTTTTTGACGAGTGTCGTGCGATTCTCGATTTTCTCAGATAATGGCTCTTAAAATGTCACTCAAACCGAATGAGCGTTATGATCTAAATTCTTCAGGTGGTTGAACAAAATATTTCGCGAGAAAAATATGTTTTCAAGACATTTTCGGCGATTTGAAAGATGTTCTTACCACTTAATAGAATCAGTTACAACATACAGGGAGGAAGTGTGAGAAGACAAGGAGTGGTGTTGCGTGACAACGAACACCATCCTTCGAACAGAAAACAAAATTGTTTATACATTTCTTTGATGTTTCCAAAGTTATTTGTTCAATTATACAACAACTGGAAGGTTGCATAGTCTGGCTGCCAACAGTACTTCATTTAAAAGTGCAAAGTGGTGGTCAGTTTTGCGGACACCTGCGCGTGTGATAAAAGCAATGACTATTAAGGAATTTGGAAAACATCAAAATCATACACCCTGCCAGTACACACGCACACTGAGTAGGTTTTAAACTTTGGACAACCTGGATAAATGATCTCGGAAGCGTTTTTTGTTTTGAGTGAAGAATCAATAAAAAAAATCACGTTATTTCATATGTATATTTGGGGAAAGGGTGGCTCTGAATCTTACTTCGGTACTACCTAGTAAGACTCCGATGGAAAGGCCGTTGAGGGGATAGAAGAATCCGTCGAAAGGGTTAAGCTGTAACTCTTGCTCAAGGATGTTAGGTAAGCAATTCGCTCTAAACACTGTCTCCCCCTTTTCAAATGCTTGCACAGGCTAACCAGCATTAAAAACTTACATTAGCACACGCAACTAAGAAAATATTGTAAAGTAATTGGGGAAACGCTACCCAGGCAGGGCGTCCTTGTGGAGTGGTAGTTGACGTAGCGCTATTTTCAAGTCTACAAACCTCTCCTTAAGTGTGAAGACTTAAGGCATGAGTTTCAGTTTCTAGTATCGAATATATACAGTGAAAGAAACCTGGGGTCTAGAACGCTGACCTGTTCGTCTCTGATTCCTTTACCAAAAGATATGTCAAAGTATATCACACAATTTCCTCCTTACAGCATGCTCGGCTACTCAAACAAGCTTTAAAATCTGACACTAAGAAGATATACCGCAGATACAGCAAGTTAAAAAACTGGAATGAAACGTGTTTACCAATGGCTTAGGCCCTGACGTCTTCAAATTCACGATAAAAGGACACTGTTAAGGCAAAAGCATTAAGTTTACTTTTCCAGTAAATTCTGTCTTGCGGCCTTTGGCAACGGACCACAGGGACCCGTTTCTCGAAAGTCCCGGTAACTTTTTGGGCCCGAAATCAAATATTCAAATCGAAATATAAAGAATAAGAGCGCTGCTCCTGGCTAGGAAACTACTCCATTTTGTTTCATTAACTGATAGTTTTGTCATGTTAGATGCAAAACTATTAAAACCTCGATCTTTAATGTAAACGGAGACAGCTTACCGGGCTCGTTAATTATCGGGACTTTCGAGAAACGGGTCCCTGGGGCCCGTTTGTCCAAAGTCCCTATAACTTTTCGGGCCCGATATCAAATATTTAAATCGATATAAAAGGAATGTGAGGAGCGCGGGTCCTGGCTAGCAAAATACTTCATTTTTTCATTAACTGATAGTTTTATCATGTTAGATGCAAAACTATTGAAATTTCTATCTTGCATGTAAACAACAACAGCTTTAGGGGCCCGTTAATTATCGGGACTTTCGAGAATTGAACGGACCCAGAAGCGGATGCAGCCTTAATATCCGTTTCATTGATGACTGCCAGAGAAAGTTATGGTCGGAGACTTTCTTTTCAAGAGTTCTGATCATGAATTTCTGACGAGCCACCAAGTTTCAGTCTCAAGACTGGTACCAAAGCGCACACTCAGAAAATGGTAAATGACCGAGAGTAAAACTGAAAAAAAAAACTACGTGGGCAAAGAAAGTAGTGGTAGCGTTAGGCGATAGTTGACAGGGGCACCCAACGACAGCTTCCTCCTAAATACATTGAAAACCCTTTTAGGCTATCTAAATCACTAAGTTCTTTGCGGCGCCATATAATTATAACAACTGTTCTGTCATCCACAGGGCAACTTGAGTAGTCTTTTCGATCGAAATTACAAGGGCTTGAATATTATTTTTTTGTGAATTTTGAAATTTTTTCTGATTCCCTCTCTATTACAAGTTTTGTATTCGAAAGTTTTAATTCCCTTTATATGGAGGAAACCTGTCTCGTGTAGGAGAGTCACCCTCCTAGCCGAGCGAAAAAAAAACATTGGTCCAACCGGCCTTCGCGTATGCTCTAATTGTCTCGCCTTTTACCGATACGGATCGGATTTGATCTAGACGGTCGGACCGAAATGTCTCCTTCCATTTGACAAAATTTTTTTCCCTAGGACCAATGATCTGTATCCTGCTTGCAAGCACGATAACCAAACTCGCGGTGGCTTTGGTTTGGTCTTTGCAACTGGAATGTACCTTCCACTGGGCACGTGGTTTTTCCGAAATTTCAAACAGGAATTTTTTTATTCAATAGAAAGCGCGTAAAGTGCCTACGGAGAAACGTTGGCTCGGCTAGGAGGCTGACCCTACCATTACAAAAGGGCGACTGGACAAAGTGGGTCACCCTTCTAGCCGAGCAAACGTTTTGTAATTTAAACGGTCCGCTATGTTTTCAGTAAGGAAATGTGTGAAAAGTTGCCTCTTCAAGGGAAGCTTAGCCTGAGATCATGCCCTTTCCCTATTAAGGGAAGCTCGGATGGGCGGGTGACCCTTCTGCTCGAGACAAATTTTCTTCGTATAAGCGGGGCCTAAATTTTAATTCTTTACATTAATTTCAATTATTAATTATTATTATTATTATTATTATTATTATTATTATTACTATTATTATTATTATTATTATTATTATTATTATTAATTTCAATACAGTGGAACCCCGTTGATGCGATCAGCTTTGGGCCATAAAATCCTGGTCGTGATACCGAGGTGGTCGCATTAAAGAGGTCTTCAAAATGATAAAATGACTCGGAGATTTTCACGTCCGGGTGAAAGACTATGGGAGGTGAGCTGAGGCAAGAGGTGATCGTATAAACGGGGTAATCCCTCTGTATATAAACAGACTGAAACAAGAGTTTGACGATCGAATAACCATGTTCAGATTAGAAAAATTTACGAAATCAGAAAGTTTACGAAAACTGTTATCCAAAAAAATGGAACTTGCATATATGAGAGGAAAGACAGCCGCCTGATAGGTAATAACGCGGTGAAATAGCTAGAGGTTGAAGCCTGAAGTGAATCAAAGGCACATACAAGGCAACGAGGGAAAGTTGACGTGAAAAACGATGTTTTTGGACTTACTTAGTATGGTATGGAAGCACACTTTAAGAAAACTTAGGAAAAAAAGAAAAAAAAAACATGATTTGGATTGTTAGTAGCATAATATGCTACTTCTGGCAAGAACATTAAAAAAAGGCGTCGCTCAAATGGTTAGATTGGGAAGCCTGTGAATACTGTCACGCAACACTTTTGACCAGACTTTTATCACCAAAGAGGAATCGGCAGCCCGAAAGTTTCACTATCAAAATCGCACTTTTTGTGA
>NC_133212.1:16933289-17223289 GCF_958299795.1 Porites lutea
TAATTTACTGCATGCAATTTCTACGTTACATCATGTGTAGTTCCATGTTTTACTAAAGTTCTTCGTATATTCTAAGTAGCATAGTGCACACAGCGAACATGGAGATGGAGAATGCGTCAAGTGGTCGCTTACAAGAGGTTAAGAACAATCAGAAAATCATTAAACTTTCAGGCCCAAAAAGTGGTCTAGGTCGCTCACAAGAGGTTGTCATTTACTAGAGGTTCCAACTGTAAGGATTTGCCAGGGAAAGTTTTGGTGTTTTGTATAGGTGGTCGCTCATGGGAGGTGGTCGCTTACAAGAGGTGGTCGCATATGCAGGTTCGACTGCATCTCGGAAATGCTCATCAAAAGCAGCGTAGTGTTATTACAGATCCTGGTGATAGGTTATTACAAATCCGGCTAGGTATGTTATTACAAATTAGGGTGATAGAGCGTCCAAATTTCCTGCAAAACATCTTTCCTTGTTGCTGGAATGATTTACTTCCTTTTGTATCGCCATTATTCCAGTTCTCTACAGTATTTTCGGTCAGCAGCTTTTGTTTAAGGGTAAACATCGTCGTGTTGTACCAATTCACGGTCTTCTGGTCGAAAATTCATGCCAGGTCAAAGGGTTCAAGATTATGTTTTCGGTTCGTCGACGACGATTCAGGAAGAAAGGAATGGATTTGTGAAAGCAGATATTAAGTAAGTGATCGTTTACATGTATTTGTGTGTTTTTTTTTTTTGCTTGGTCAACATTTTACCCCCAGTCTCCAGTCCTCATTCTGCATTTTGCACCCAGCCTGCATTTTACTCTCAGTCTGCATTTTACACTCAGTGTGTATTTTACACTCAGTGTGTATTTTACACTCAGTCTGCATTTTACACTCAGGCTGTATTTTACCCCTGGTCCGCAGTGTGCGTTTTACACTGACCGTTTTCCAATCATTGCTATCGCCTAACAACTAACACGATCTCCTAGAACCTCCACAGCACTTCCGGCAAACCAGTGTTACGTTTGACAATGCCTGGCAAACGAGTGATCTTATCGCTGTTTTACTAAAACAATTATTCCTCTGGCCCTCATGCCCACGCTTTCTGAATCAATTGCCTATTCGGCCTTCATGGGCTTTTGAGTCAGAGCCCATTCGGGCTCGAGGAATAATTGTTAATTAGTCATTCAACATATTTCCAAGCACAAAATCAGGTGCTGATAACCTTCATTCACAATTCTTGTGGTCAAAACACTCAGCCTGTTCCTCAGCAGTTTCAGAAATATAGGCTGGGATGCTTTTTTTTCTACAAGCTATTCTTCACATAGTTCAGCATCATGGCATAATGTGTGCAGTCTTCCTCCATTTTCTCTAGTTCTGCACTGCCAAAACAGCCGAGCCACCGTGCCTCTCTGTTGTGTGACATCTCTGGGACCTGTTTCTCGAAAGTCCTGATAACTTTTTGGGCCTGAAAAGCTTTTATATGTTTGCCATGTTTGCCTTCAAGATCAAATTAAGTTTAAATAATTTTGAAAATGATAAAATGCAAGTATCAGTTAACAAACAAAATCGACTGGTTTGTGGGCTAGGGAATGTGCTTACAATTTAATTTCTAGTCTGTCATGTTACAACATTCTTGTTCAGCATGTGTGCAATGA
Organism: Porites lutea; assembly: GCF_958299795.1. NCBI lineage: Eukaryota > Metazoa > Cnidaria > Anthozoa > Scleractinia > Poritidae > Porites > Porites lutea. The sequence continues at coordinate 16,934,920 of NC_133212.1, forward strand.
ACATGCTTGGCTGACTTCTGCAAGGCTCACCGAGATATGATAATTTAGTATGAGAAAATAGAAGGGATTCCTTTCACGTGATGAGTTGGGTTAATTGTTGGCTTGCATTAAACCTATGTAAAAATGATATTTTTTAAATAGTACATGTAAGTAGATTTAGTGTGTAGCATTTCTTGAATTTTTTTTTTCAAAGGGACAAGAAGCACGAGAATTGATTAAAAATCATGAGTTAAACCTCTCTGTATCCCACAATCGCCTGTGTAAGCCGTACTGAAATTGTCATATCTTGGTGAGCATTCAGAAGTCAGCCAAGGGCAGTCATTGCTGAACAAGAATGCTGTATTATGACAGAGTAGAAACAATAGAAAACTCCAAAAGCACAAACTCAGCCAAAACGCTAAAAATCTTCGATGTTTACTCAAGTTTGGGCTTATAGAAGACAATGTCACAGTTTTTCAATGACCATGAAACTCAGAATCCAGGTCGTTAGTTAATCGATTGTGGCCCTGAAAAAATTTGAAGGAAACAAAAACTACGATTTCGTAAGAAAATGCTTTTTTCGTGAGAAGGGCTCTTAAACGCTGACAAACGTCAACAAATAACTAAAACTATAATTTCTATATGTTTGTATCGGTCGAAATCGCGCGCATTTACAAGGCCCTAAAGCTTTTTGCTGAGTTGCAAGGACGCATCTGTTATAAAGATCCCCAAAATAAAGGGGCAATTTTCATAGTTTATTAGATATAATCGTGCAAACCGCTGAATTTTTCGCATTGGGTCTTTACGATTTTGGTAACGCTGTTCAGTGCAAGGCTAATAGGCACTATATCTAGCTGAGAGATTTTCACGAAGAAATTGCCGTCAAGAGCAGAATTTCGACTCAGAGCCCAAAGAGGCGTGCAACTATAACCACGTGACATTTACTCCGATCACCAAAAATTTTAAGCTATATTGTCGATTGATCTATATGTTATCCATGCTATATGTTAGACTTACGATCAAAGTAAATGTGGGGATACCAGAGAGCTTCAAAGTAGGATAGTACCCCTACAAAAAAAACTGGGTCGAGTCACCTTAAGTAGAACTACCACAAGTTAACAATTTTTCTTTGAAACGGAGGTGAAAAGTGGCAGGAAATATTTCTAAGGCCACATTTTACTGATATTGAATGGAACAATTGTTTTACAGCTGGTTTTACAAGTGTAATATATTCACACGGAGTGATCCTAAGAGAATCAGAAAGAAAAATTTAACGATTTGATTAACAGGGTTATTCACGCATGCAAAGTGGACATGTAGCGGTAAACAGTACCTGCGCAATGATCGGAAAAGAAAAAAGACCAATACACATACATGCCTCGTACCGCTTGACTGTTCGAGGATTTGTGCTAGTTAAGGCCGGTATTTTTAAGCCCCTTTTTTTTTCGTCTCTGCTTCTCCTTTTTTCTTTATCTTACTTGTATAGTTTCTTCGAATGGTTTTTAAACGTCTTTTCTAGCTCAAAACAGAACAATGGCGAAAAAAGTTTTTAAAACAGCGGGTCTCTCGTAGAGATAACATACGATGGCAACTGTTGTGAAGATTTCTTTTAGTTTAGGCATTCTCAAGTAGTCAAGAGCTCTTTTTGTCATTTTTGTCTTCAGTGAGTCAAAGTAAATATCAGGGGACCTCTATATTTGTAAATCTTTTAATACTGGACCAGTGAGGGCATCATTGCTTTAAGAAATTATACGAATATATTTACTCCGAAGCATAACAGTACGATTCAGGTTTTTGGCATAACTTGATGCCTGATACTGAAACACAATATTAACTCAGATATAAAAAAGGAAGAACCCTAATATCAAGCCTTGAGGAACTATGCATTTCAAAGTTGGAGTCAGAAGATGAGGAGTTATTGAATTAAATGAATTGGTGCTTGTTACTTAATTAACTCGCAAACCAATTGTAAGAAAGCTAAAAATATGCTCAGGATTTAAAAGTTCGAAAACAGACAATTTGAAACTGTTAAATCTAAGTTGTTCTTCCCATCAGGTCAAACGGTACATATGCCGTTTTAATATTGGCCCGCGACTGAAATGATACATAAATACATATATCACTGCCATTAAATAGTGCAACCAATAATTAGACCATGAATGCTGCTGAGGGGAAAGAGTTGGGTTCTTCATTCAGAAACTCCTCTACTTTAGCTTCCATACTTGCACGGTAACCTTCCCTATGATACGCTGAAAACATACTTGGAGTAAAGAACTGATTATTTGTTGAGTGCTGTGGAAACGCCTCGCACATCGCTTCAGAGAAACCGCGGCATGCATTTCCATGGCAACATTCGCAGCAACAAAATGTTAATCGGTCGGCTTCTTCGGCCTTTAATTCGGGCCCGTTTCCCCACTGATCTGCAGGTAGTTCAACACTTATGTCATGCAATGCGTTCTCCCACGTCACATACTCTTTAGTTTTCACAGCTTTGTTAGGATGTCTGGGAACAATGTACAGAATTTCACCTTCCCCGACCTTGGTTTTTCCTTCACTGTTAATATTTTTCTGGTAGTATTGCACCTTGAATCTGGCAGATTTAGGGATACAAAAAGGTGTTAGTTGCAAACAAGGGGCATTATATAACATGTGAAAACCATCCCTCTCGCAGAGGAATGGATGATTCTGCAGACAAGACTGGCTTTCATTCCAGTTTTTTCCATCTTCTTGTATGGGTTTAACTTTCGTTTGATTTAGGGAACGGCCTTTGTTTCAGAATGGACTAACATATCCATTTTGTATGACATGGCATGGAATGTTTACAGTAGGCTTCACTCAATTATGCGTTGAACAGAATATGCCGTTGAGATCGTGGTTAAACGCAGGGGTACTTACAATTTGATACATATCAAATAAAAGCTTGTGTTATTCACATAACGTTTTAGACAAAAAAGCGGAAGTGACGTCTCTTGTGCGGTACAAGATAATGTAATATCGAAGCCAAATTGAGCTTACGGTTCGAGATATGATGTAAGGTTATTTATTATTTTTAATCAGTTCCATGTCGAGTGGGATCTTTTAATATAACCGAAACCATTCCAGGTTTTACTTCTACCGCGACGAAAACCCATGTGCCAGAGATTTTAAGAAACTCTTTCATTTATTTATGCGTATGGAAAAAAAATTGAGGCGGACAAAAATGCCTCTTAATTTATCATAACTGACGAATTAACAACTCATTTTACTGGTGTAGGAAATCATTCAATGCATGTGCAGCTAGCGGGTTCGTTGTTCGAGCATTCATTTCACATTCTTTTCATGCCCATTTCTGACAGTTTTGATACACACCTGTAACTTGATGGCTGTGATCCAGGTATTCTCTCAACAAACTTTTCTCGAATATCTTCAGCAATATCTCGTCCATCCATCCCTGAAAATGAGCAGTCCAACTTCTTCCTCGCCATATTTAAAGCTTCCAAAAGAATGCTTCCATAATCTTCGTCTAGGATCGTCTGTCCTCCATCTATGGACACAATTTTCTGCAGCCTCTTCTTTAACAAAGGCAGAATTCCCAGGTTTTCAATATGGCCTCCATCACTCAGATATAAAACCGCTGGAGGATTGGGACCTTGGTTGGTAACTTGCAGCGCGTTGCGGACGTAAGTGACAACAGGGATGTTGATAGTAAACCATCTAACAAATGCAAAGGAGATCATTGCAGAAAAGATATGTCTTAATTCAAAAAGCAGTTGCAAATAGAAAGCCTGAAAACTGGGACTGGAACCCTAGCTAGGGTACCCTAACCTCAGCGATACCGGTGTACCGGGCTTGGTGGCAAGCCATGATTTTGCAGTCATTAAATTGCTTCGTAACGTAATACCCAGGAAGGATGAAGATCGAGTAAGGATCGTCGCAAAAAAAAAAAAAATGATTGGAAAACTGTTATGTTGTATAGGTATCTATTAGTTTATTCATTTTGAATATAAATTTGTTTTTATTTGGTTCATTACTCGAATTGTCAAATAAAACACAGGAGATGATTTTTCAGGGCTATTCGATTCTGTCAGAGTTCTGAGACTCGCTCAAAACGTAAACTGAGCTATTGGCGCTCAGGGGGCCTATATGAAAATCTTTTAAATGTAGTGACTATAGTTAAACGACGTAAACAGCTTGTTCATACTCAGTAGATTATACTCTATTTGACACAAGTTTCTTCCTCATAATTAAGCATCATACTTACCTGGCGATTCTCTCCAGTCTTCCGCGATGCTTACTCCCTGTCGGTACAAGTGCTATCAATGACAAAACGATCGTAGAGAGTAATATTACGAGAAATCCAGCTAATATGTACGTTCCATTGCGAGTACGAAGATAAGCTGCAAACAAAACTATCAAAGGAACTCCACAGAGCGTCTCTATCAAGAACGGCAGAATCTAAAAGAAAGAAAAAAAACATCAGTGAGCGCAAGATTCCCAGTGAAGGGTTGATTGATAATCATAATGATACTTTTCTAGACGTTTTCTTGGATGAACTAGGAGTCGTTATTATCGTTTATTATATAAACACCAATGAAATACCAAGTGAGCTTTCGCGTGAAAACTTGATATCTTCATATTTGAAAATAACATGTTATCACTCATGTACTTACATGTTGAAATTGTTGTGGTAGACGAATCTTGGAATTGAGGATCTGAATAAGCCTGATTTTCTTTGGGTTCACATGTGGCCCAAAGTCAATATGGTGCATGCACTTACCGAAGCCACTTTCATTTCGTAAGGAGTTGCCCAAAATTTTACTGTGCCCTAACGCGTTAAGTTAATCTTTTTGGTGCGACGGGCGAATAACTAATAATAACCTGAGAGTCTAAGAAGCTAAAACGTCTGTCTCAAACCTATTGAGACTGGGCTTTTTTAGCGCTCCTGGGTCCGGGGAAGTAACGGAGCTTCCCCAATCTTTCCCTCATCTTCGCAAATGATAGGGCCCACAAATTTTCACAGCATCAAGTTAACATCATTTTTTCAACATAATGACCTAAAGTTGCGCCATTTAGAAGTCATATTTTTCAGTTTATTGGCCAAACCTTTATGCGGCTAACCATTACTTCTCTAAATTTGATTAGGTTAGAAAACGATAGGAACGTGTCCGCTGACAATCATAATCCTTGAAATAGCAGCGCCTTTATCGCGATCGATGATTTCATTTGTTTTTTAGCCTAGAGCCTGGATCACACTGACTGTTATTACAATACGTTTGATGAAATAATGCTGAGTTAAGTACTGATTTAATTGATTTAGACACAAATAGAAAGTTCGCCCAACTGGCTGTCAAACCTGGGTTGAAAGCGAAACGTCAACGTTGACGTACAGGCTGCGACGAGTTACGAATGTTCCAGAAAACAAATGGAGGAAACGTCGCTAGGTAATTGGCGGTCATAACTTTGAGGGGGCCCCAATCCCCACGAAACTCCCCCTCCCGCTCCCCACGCGTCCTTGGCCTAGTACCCACATCACATCAACTTCGCTGGTGGATAATCTACTCTTGTCCTCGTTGAAAGAAAAAAAGTAGAATGCAATGTATATATCCTATTGAATGAAAATCCTTACCTGAACGCAGAAGGGCCTCTTTCTCTCGTGTCTTTCATCAGAGACGATTGATGAGCCAGTTGACAACCCAAGTAGTACTTTTAAGTCTTTGAAAGGTTCCTCATCGCCCTGCATACTTCCCATGTGATAGTTGAGCGCCGACGCAGATGTAGCTACCACATCAGATAGATACACATCGACAGGCATCAGTTTTCCTTGTAGTTCCCCCTCGCTCCGACGGCGGTCAAGACGCTCAATACTTTGCGAACTCATGGTAAGGACTTCGTAGTGAGCCTCTCTAGGAGAAGGGCTTCGTTTCCATTGGTTACTCGTAGTGCACCCTATGTACGTCGGTGTAAACTCATCTAAATCATCTAACGTCAAAGCCTGGTTGGGCCTTATGTTTCCTAGTTTACCATTTGGCTGGCAGCAGGTTGGACAGTAAAGGAAAAGGTTTCGCCAACTGATTCCCTCGCATCCACACTTGCCTACTGTCTTTGGATAGAAAAATGCCTTCTGGATAATCCACCTACCATGAAAAGAATGTGTATCGCGAAAATTAAATCAAAACTCCCTTAACGATTCAGTAACAGAAACAAAAAATTGCAAAAACAAATTCCACTCAAATTTATATTTTTTTATGGTTGGATTCTATAAACAGCACGGCATGGGGTCCTAGGTGACGGACTAGGTCTTCACCCTTACGGGGTGAATTTCGGCGGATTACGCGCCAGGATGAACAGTTACCCAATCATAACCCCTCCTCCCCATGCTAACCCAAGATTTTAAGTGCGAAGACAACTTACTGTGGGCGCTTTGTCAACTTGGATAGTTGAGACCGGAGTGTCCGTCTTCGATACATATCGGTGTTTGCATTATGGAGAGTCAAACAAAATGACTGAAGAATCGCAGTGGATAATTTTAAGTGGTAATTTTAGGAAGGTGTCTGTGTAATATAGAGCTGGCGACCAATTGGGGGAAGGTTACTGTAATTCTTTCCAATTTCATAGCGACTAACTCAACATTGCATCAATGATTGGTTAATGCCGTTTATAAGATCTCATAACGGCTTGATCAAACGCGGGACACTTAGAATTTGCAATCCTGCTCCTTGCCTTTCTCAATAACACCACAAAAACGCAGTATTTTTTCTAACACTTGTTTTAAGACTGGGTTAACAGTTCCTATAGAAAACGTTAATAATGTCTTTTGAAAATCGTACCTTACATAGACGTGTCCTAGGCGTTGTTGAATGGTAACCATCGGAGGACCAATCCAATGCAAAAGTATTGATGATCCCAGCAGCAAATCGAACTCTTTCTCGTCAAATACAAAACCCAAAGTGCTCTCCTCGTAGACTCGCCAGAAAACAACAAATGAAATAATGTATATGCCAATCATAAGTGTGACAATTGTGCGGTTAAGGGGAAAAGAAATCCAAACGAAAAACAGAGGAACAAGGACCAAAATTTTCATCCAAATTGAAAGAACATGAAGAAAATCATTTATGAACCAAGGAAAAAAGACAAGTGCGAAGAAGATAACGCAAAAATAAGTAAAAAACTGAAAAAGCTTTTTTGCCCTTGGAATACAACCGGTAAGAACATGCGACAGAAAGGCAACCAAAACGGGTGTCATGAACAAGACATATCGATCAAAAATCGCGTCTGGCGACCTTTGCTCTTCCCTGCACTGTTTGATTGTTATGTTTGGGTTGTTTTGAATTTGTTGGGAACACGACTGATCAGCACCTCTGAGAATGCTGCCAAATAGGAAGTCTATAACATAAGCCAAAGGAAACGCTATCGAAGCCCAGAGAAGCACAGGTACAATAACAGACACAAAGAGTAGAACAGCGATTAAGGCCATAGACTCCAGGACCGCTTTACATGGCCTTTGACAATGACAGATTAACCCTGCTTCTTGCCTCATGTGGTTGAAAAAATCCTGATGCCATTTCTTGTTATCCTTTTTATCATGTCTGTGTTTCCAATCAACGTAAGCCGATCCTGTGTAACCGCCTCCAGAAACGCAGCTCAGAAAGTCTATCTTAACGTTCTTTTGAAGAAGTCTCCGTAAGGCTCCTGAACAGAAAGCAGCTGACCGAATTCCTCCACCAGAAAATGCTACTCCTATTTGCGCCATTTTTATTGAAGATTGATGATGTTTGTTTTGCCTGCAAACATTGAAAAAGTAAAGAACGTGAACATGCCTTAGAGGGACAAAAAGTCAATTACCCTTAGTCTCCCCTTGCAGCTTAGCACGAAAGGCGCCGGTAGTGTGTCATAACTCACTTTGGTTCTCCATTTCCCCCATCTCCGTTGGAGAGCTAAAGAAAGATTTATGGACGACACACGACCAGAAATGAAACGACTTGACGTCTCTCTCACTCCAGTTCCTCGCAAACCAAAGAGAAAAGACCCTGGCCATGGACAAGTTATGAGGTGTCTTTTTGGCTCTATTTACATCTGTATTTTTTTCAGGATCAACTTCTTGAGATCGCGGAAGGCGGTTGCGGAGGTTTGTCTTTAATGTAACTTTTAAACCGTTCCTGATTCTAACAGTATGTACTAATAATTTATCACATCTAGGTATAGTTTGATTAACGCAACGTCATATGTGACGTCATTAGGACTTTAAACTTTAAAATTCATTGGCAGAAGTAATATTTCTCAATTCTCTCCTCTAATGATGGATATAAACTGAAAAGCACATACACAGGAACCTATCTGAGTGTCTGTTATATTAAAATTTTGAAATTTAGTAACTTATTTATTACCTCTGGCAATTAGTCAGTCTGAGTTCGTAATCATAACAAACAATATTCTTTGGTGTTGCATCCAGACGCATTAAATAATAATAATAATAATAAGAAGAATATAACAATAATGGAAACTTTATTTGTGTTTTTGAATGTACAATTATAAATCTCGCTACGTATAGGCAATTTACAAATGCTGCTTGAGATTGGATTATTAAAAAGAAAAACAAAACAAAACAAAAACAAAACAAAATTAAAAACAAAAACAACACAAAAAAAAAAAAAAATCAAAATTGCATTAAGTCTGGGCTATCTCAGTTCCTATTTCTACAACAAAAGATGTAATATGTTGCTCTAATGGCTATATTTATCTTTTTCTTGATTATATAACGTTGCTGCTTTTTGTCAAAGCCAATGTCATTCATCATGTCTAAGAACGTGGAGCATTCATTGGAGAAAACGCCAAGGGAACTAATGGAGAGATTTATAAATCTCACACATCTGTAATTTCTACTCATTTCGTTGATCAAGTTCAGATATTTTTTCTTTCTTACGCATTGCATTGTTGTTGTTAATAATAATAATAATAATAATAATAATAATAATAATAATAATTAAAATTATAATTATCATAAAAACTATCCCAGAATCCTTTGAGGCAATTTATTAATGCTTTATAACTTTGGCAATTTTATACGTAGAAGAATGTCAGACCACAACAGGATAACATTTGCCACAAATTATCTTTTCATGTCACATCTACGGTGATGACGTCTCAGTCACAGCAACAAAAAACCCTAATTCAGCAATGGTCACGTGACTAATGGCGTCATCACCCTAGATGTGACATAAGAAGATAATTAAATTTCATTGGGCTAAAATAAAATGGCATATTTGAGGTTTTGGTTGTGTGGAGCATTTAAAATTTAAGGAGGCTATGAACATGAGCGAAAAAGTCGGGAAACTAGGCCGAGGGCTGTAGAGTGTTGACGGTTCATCACACGGCAGAGAAAATTTGCAGGAAAGTAATGTTCTACCTGAAAATTTTTTTCATAACCGAAAGAAGGACATGACGTCATCAGTCACGTGATCAGAGAGTTCTGAATATTTTAGTTCGTTTTTAAAGTACATTTTTCGCCATAAATCTGCAAGTTTTTGTTGTTTTTCTCTACAAATCTTTACACTGTATTACCCCTGAGTAATTATTATTCCAGTTTCAAAGCAGAAGCAAACGAAAGCTGAACCAGAAGTTTAAAAGTTGCGTAAATCGACCAAGTAAATTAAAATCGAAAAGGAGACCTACTTATGAGACTTTCGTAAAATCCTTTTTCAACTTAACTGTTTGTTTGCCGAAATAAATCTTCAACGTTTCTTAATAAGGAGAACTTTCAAAGCTAAAAGGATGTATTTGGTGGCCATATTGTTTTTCTTCATTCTGGGGAGAGAGATCATGTAGCAGTTCTTCTAACGTTAAAAGCCAAATGGTTTGCTATCCTAACCTGAAACAACGGAAATAATGATAAACAATGTTGTGTTAATGTTTTCTCCGACCGATGAAAGGACACCTTACGAGCAGGGAGAGAATCGTACGGTCATACTGTTCAGTCGGTTAGCCGCGAGATCGATAGTTCATAAACTTCTTTCACGTTCCCCGGCATGGAACGAGCCTGAAAGGGTATTAATGGCTTTATTGTAAGCTTAACGTCTGGCTTTGATCAGTTAAAGATTTAATTCTAAACGGAGACCGAAAATAAACATCCTTGAAAACTTTCAATCACCATAGAGAAGGAATATATACCTCTTTTAAACTTAATGTGTCAACGTTTACCGAAGTGGTCCAGTGGCTAGAAAGGCTCATGTTCAGTTCTAACATATTCGGAGGGTCCTGGTTCGAATCCTCTTGAAGCAAGATTAACGTAATATTAAAATTGTTCCTATCTTTTAGTTGTTACTCAACTTTTTAGTTTTTGTGTCCTCTTATGACCATTTTGGAATCATAGTTATGATCGTTTAAACTGAGATAATAAACAAATTTACTTCTTATTTATAATCAATGGTTAAATTATTTTGGGCAAAACTGCGATATACTTTTTTGGGAAATGATTTTATTTGCTTCAAGTTTAACCTAACAGGAACTTTACAGGGGCGGATCCAGGATTTTTTTTAGGGGGGGTGCACTCGTCTCTTGCTCTACTTCAACACCAATAAACCACATAGTTTTTGTTTTTTTGCAGAATACCAGTTGTAATAGAAAACCGCAGGTCATCTCAGGGGTGGGGGGGGGGGGGGGGTGCGCACCCCCTTCACCCTCCCCCTAGATCCGCCCCTGCTTTATAATATGCAGATGTACCTTAATTGGAAAAATAACGCAGTTGCAACTCGTTGCACAAAAGCAGCTATAGACACTTGGTCTTGTGAAGTCTTTCCCCGTACAGGAAGCCGACTTCTAATAAGCTAATTTGGCAATTAAACTCCAGCTCCCAAGCAAGGGTTAACTTTACCAAAAATCGAAACGATATAAGAGGGTCATGATTCCAAAGTACGATTTAAGCGATTTTATTTTCATGGTCACTGCACTCGTATTTCATCAACATGCAAGAAAGCGTCCATAAAAAACTTATTTTGCAGGCATGAACGTCTCTTAAGGGAAAAAAAAAAGAAAAGAAAGAAAAAAAAAGCAATACAATTAAAGAAAGTAATTGAAAAAAAAAAAAAACAAAACAAAACAAAGCAAAACAAAACAAAAATAAATGTTCTAAACTTTTTTGCCAGGGCAGCAAACAAGTTTCCGAGTGAGTTCATGGACAAAAAATATGGAAAGTTTGCAGGGCATACTCTGGTGAAATGGTCAAAGCCATCGCTGACTCTAGACCGGTGCATTTTAATGCGTAACGTGACCAGTTGTTTGGCCATTTGAGAGGCAGTTATAGCGGAGCTCTCGCGCGCGAAGAGCGCCAGCGGAGCACCATGGGTAAGAAAATGAAGTAATCAACCCATCCGAGAAAATTTGGTAATCACGTGACCGTACACCGACCGCCCGCCCGCCCGAGAGACCGTCCGTCCGCAACTCAGGCATACCAATGTAAAATAACTCAATCAACAGGTATGGCAACCCAAATGCAACTCAAGGTTATTTTGGTAGGAATTCGCATAGCCACCTGCGTCTTGTAAAGCAGAGACAACAAAAGTGTCAACAAAGACGAAAACGGAAAGCGGAAATTGTTTCTGTATCCGTGTTGTCTAAAGTATTAAGCTTAGTTAAACTGTCATGTCCACAAATTTGGAATATAGAGCAAGAGAAAGACAGAGAAAAAGAGAAAGTGGTGCGACAGGCCAGCGAAGCTCAACGAGGAAAAGGGCGACAGAGATTTAGAGCAGAGAGATAAAAAAGAAAGGAGACATTTTTTGTTGGAAGAACAACATGGAAATTTTGTAGCGGCGTTGACAAAATGACAAATGCTAGCGGCCACCAATGCAAGGTGAAAATGAGCGGCAGTGAAAAGGAGTGACAAGAACAAGTACAACATTTTCACCATAAAACGTGTAACTAAGAAGTTTCTGGAAGTTTCACGTTGAAGTCGTACAAAACATGGGAGAGAAATGTACAAAACAAGAGTGCTGCACGTGCAAATTAAAGTTGCTTTTTTGCTAATTAGACTTATTAATGTTTTTCAGCGTTTACCGCCGCTTAGCATTACACGATTTTATATTTTGTTTGAACAAACTATAAATATTATGGAGAGCTTCGCGTTTAGCCCTAGCTAAATCTATATATTACGTAGCAACGTATTTACTTGCCGAGTCGCTGGGGCGAAATGATAATTATTTCATACATACTGAGTGATTCTGTTTGAGTCAACCTGAGTGAAACATGGTTCGCGCCTTTATTCAACCAATCAGAAAAACGAAACGGCCTTTCCACGTGTGAGTAGAACGTTTCGACCAATCACAGCACACCCCCCAAAAGCAACTTTGTTTTCGGTAGCTTTGTGTTTTCATTAAGGTGACTCGACCCAGTTTTTTTTGGGGGGTACCATCCTACTTTGAAGCTCTCTGGTATCCCCACCTTTACTTTTATCGTAAGTCTAACACATAGAATGGATAACATATACATCAATCTACAATATAACATAAAATTTTTGGCGATCGGAAGTCAGCCAAGCGTGGTCATTGCACGCGTGCTGAACAAGAATGCTGTATAATGACAGACTAGAAACAATAGACAACTCCCAAAGCACAAACTCAGCCAAAACGCTAAAAATCTTCAATGTTTACTCAAGTTTGGGCTTATAGAAGATAATGTCACAGTTTTTCAATGACCATGAAATTCAGAGTCCGGGTAGTTAGTTAATTAATTGTGGCCCTGAAAAAATTTGAAGGAAAAAAAACTACGAATTTTTAAGAAAATGCTTTTTTCGTGAGAAAGACTCTTAAACGCTGACAAACGTCAACAAATAGCGAAAACTATAATTTCTATATGTTTGCTTTGCTCGAAATCGCGCGTATTTACAAGGCCCTAAATTGTTTTGCTGACTTGCAAGGACCCATCTGTTATAAGGATGCTCAAAATAAAGGGATGAATCTCATAGTTTATTAGATATAATCCGTGTAAAGTTTGCTTATCATTTTCGCATAAATTATGACGTAAATTTGGAAACCGCTGAATTTCTTGAATTGGGTCTTTGCAATTTGGGGGAAACGCTGTTCAGCGCAAGGCACTATAATGCGCACTATATGTAGCCAAGAGATTTTCACGAAAAGATGCCTGCAACAGCAGATTTTCGACTAAGACCTCAAAGGGGCGTGGCATTATAACCACGTGACATTTACTTTGATCGCCAAACATTTTATGTTATATTGTAGATTGATGTATATGTTATCCATTCTATGTGTTAGACTTACGATAAAAGTAAAGGTGGGGATACCAGAGAGCTTCAAAGTAGGATAGTACCCCCCCAAAAAAAAAACTGGGTCGAGTCACCTTAAAGGTCTTATTCTGGCACCTTTGTCAAAAAGTTAAAACGTTCAGATTTTTGGTTTGGATAATATCTCAAGAAAATTGCGAGAAGAAGCTTAATAATGGCTGAAGGAGAAATCCTTTGCTTTCCCGCTTTGCAGAAATCCGTTAACCAATTTATTGAGGAACAGAAAAACAAACAAACGTTGTCGAAAGCTAGACGAAATGTTGGCTTGGTCTCCGAGTTTCTGAAATCCAAGCAAGGAAGCAGAAAAATAGAAGAGATTTACTCACAGGAACTCAATGATTTTCTGAGTGAGTTTATAGTTACTGTTTCTGTTTGTAGTAACTGTTTCTACTGTAGTACGGGGCTAGAAACGCATCAAGCGAGTTCTTGACTAATCCGATGAGGGCAGCCCGCCTGCTGTACCATTTCAGTGACAATTTTTTGTCAAAGCTTTTTTATTGATAGTACTATTCGATGATTTATCTAGGAGTCATTTAATGATGTAATCATCGCAGACAGTCTTGAGTCAATAAAATGTATTTCATTTTTGATTAATTTTTTGTCAATATTTTAACTCACAACATTTGTAGAGCCCAACGAATGATGTATTTTTTAGGGCATTTGGTTTGAGCTGGCCCCTTGTTTTTTAAATTCGCTGGTCATTTTTTTCTAAATAAAGAGAAGTTTTCCTAAATAAAAAGAAGAAGTGTTCAAGTTGTTCACCCAGTATGTATGAAATAAATAAATTACTTCATGGACAGGGGGCTTGTACCGAATTTTCACACTCGTTGTTTGTGTCAGAAATCTCACTCGCTCGCTGCGCTCGCTCGTGCGATAACTGATACATCACCAACTCGTGCGAAAATCTCGTACGCGCCCCCGCCCATGAAGTAATCTCTATTTTTGCGAGTGATCGAACACGATTCATCAGTAAATGAAATGGAGTTCTGAGAGGGACTATAAAAGTAACAGGACTGTTGGTCACTCAGTTTACAATAACCCATGGTTTGGTTGAGCTAATTAGAAGTTAACCTCAACGAGAAGAGACTGATAAAGCGCAATGTACATTTGAGTATGTTTCATTGCGCATATAATTATAGTAACGCAAAGGCTTCCCGAAAAAAAAATCAAGAACCTTTTAACCTTAAAATTTGGGCTGAAAGGTTTGACTTCCGTAGATTGCCGGGGAAGATGCGATTTTTAACGTTGTGCAATCTTCTTTAAAGGGCTTTCAGAATTCCTTGCTTGTCTAAGTTACTAGAATGGGAAATTGCTCGCCGATTTTTATAGGTAATAGCATGATTTGTTGTGATATTAAATACCACGAGTGATATTTCAAAATTATTATACGTTATTTCACGAACCCTTAGGCGAGTGAAATTTGGGACAATTTTGAAATTTCACGAGTTGTATTTATGCCAAATATCACGTACAAATTATGCTATTATTTGCTTTTACTACTACCCACAAAAGGTTTGTAATTTTCACATGTAGGTATTTCAAATAAATCTGAAATACCACTGCTCTAAGCCAATCAAATTGCAGAAATTTCTCATGTAGTAGTATAAGTAGCGAAATGGCGACTGTGATTATGAAGTAAGGCAAACAGCAATACTTACACTTTAAGACCACTTTCTTCAGACTGTTATGGTCAGATAGGATCTGTCCTAAGTCGAAGTCTTTCAGCCCAAAACTTACACTTGACACTTTAATGAATCTATCCTCGTGATAGGAAAATATTTGTTATTTTGCATATAACGGTGCAATTGTTATTATAATTGGTTACTGGCCCGGAAAAGCTGATGCCAAACAACGGGCAATATGGGACGTAATGACTAAAATCCATATTGGTTCGTGATCTGCCCCCACATTTTTTGCACGTAATATATATTGGATTACTAACATTGCCCGTTCTAGCTGATCTGCACCATACTGCATGCGGCCTGGTTAGCTTAGTTGGGAGAGCGCCAGACGGCTGAGCAGGAAGTCGTGGGTTCAAACCCCTGCCAGACCAACAGTCAGGGTCTTTAAATTACTGAGAACAGCTCGGAGCCTATGACATAGGTTCCTGCTGAGCAAGTGCTGCTTTTGTAATGAAATCTGCGAACGGGAAGTCCGTTTAATCTTTTAGGAAAAGAACGGAAAACCGTAGGTCCCGTCCGACGGAACTTTTCACTTGGGGGGCGTAAAAGAACCCACCTCATTGTTCGAAAAGTGTAGGGGACGCAAATCCCGATGGTGTGGCCAACCTTTTCGGGGCTGGGCGGGAGAGACCTTAATAAACCGATATACAGTGTATAGGGATAAAGTCATGATCCTCCTTCAGGTGTCGTAATGACAGATGATGTAAAATTTTGTATATCTAGCCAGATGTTTTAAAATAGTGAAGAAAAAGGAGGGGAAAATATAGAGAAAGCAAGGAGAAAGAAAGCAGGCGAACAGAACTAATAAGGTTGCACCCTCGGGCGAAGTTTCTATTGAATATAGTAATGCGTTTTACTATTATAAACGTTTTTTCGCGTGTTTTCAAAAAATATTCAACCCCGGAAACCTTCATTGTTCTATTTTTCACCTGAATAATTAGACAAGTGCGGTTATTTTTAGCGGAGAGGGTTTTGCCCTATCCCGGTTGCAAAATGATTTAAATTCTAAAATTCGATAACTTGTTCCCGCCACTATACGACATTCTCGCTAAAAATCGTAGTAGGATGACGACGGCTACCACGTTTTCTCTCCAAAATGACGGTGGCTCACGCTCAAGCACTACTTAATACTGAGAAATCCTCGCACTCGTAGCCGTCTTCGACTCACATGAAGCCTTCTCAGTACTCTGAACTCGACTGAACGGTCTACTTCAGTTTGGCAGGGACGTTTTCAAAAAAAAAAGAAATGTGAGAAGTAGAACAATAAAGGCATGAAAAAAGAAACAAAGAACAAAAAAATACATGCAGAAAGCAAAATACGTATGGTGACGGGCTGGAAAAACTAATTATATATGGCCATTAACAATCATGATGATTACGCTCGATTTGACTTTTTTATAATGTTATGTAACCTTCACTGAAGATAAGCTGCGAAGCAGAGCAGTAAAAAGACCCGCCAGCTGACCGCTGACAAAAAAAAGAAGAAAAATAGCTCTATATGACAGCAAGAGAGGGAGGATAAAGTAATTCGAAATTCGATTGATGGCTGCAAAGATGTAATTAATCTGCCTCTTGACTTGTCCCTCGACTTGTCCCTCTGTTAAAAGGAGACATGATAATTATCCTACTCGGCCGACGCCTTCGTCTACAGAGAACCCCCTGATCTAACCCTGTGAGTAGAGGTCTAGGAAGATCGAAGGGCCTCTGCACGCAGGGTACCCCTGAACGTGTCATTTCGAATTTCAGTTAACTGAATTAAAGCAATGCTCGCGCCTCATTTTTTTGTTATAAATTGTCAATCATCTTTTCTTAAATTATAATATCCAATTGCGCAGCATATTGCAACTACAAAAAGTTACTAAGCGTACCATTACAAAATCGTAGCAGTGATTGTAAAGAAAAGATTAAGTAATCGTGTTTTATGGAGCACTAAACTATTGAAGTTAGAATGAATTTATCAAAGTACATGTGTGATATCACGTTCTCTGTAACTACTCTGACTTAAGAATAATACATTAAACATAATTTTTAGCCAGTAAAGAATTATAAAGAGACAAAAGATTTCTTATTCCAGTTTGTCGACATAACTACAAATTTCTTACCGAGCAATAAAAATTAAGGCTTGACTAACAGTATTGTTAGTACTATGGGTGTCGACTGCTGTCTTTTGACGTGTACAATCGTGTTACGTAACATTGAATTACCCACGTGGCTACAGTTCTTTAGGAAAGGCAACTCGTATATCAATTCACTTCAGCACGTAACTTTACTCGCATCATGTTGGGGTTTGTTGTGCAATACATAACTGTCGGTAATGCAGTTATCGCATTACTCTCTGGGCTTCTTCTGCATTTCCTCTACGAGATATATCAATTTAGAGACATGCCACCCGGGCCGAGGCTTACAAACCTTCCAGTTATAGGAAACCTGCTGAGTTTTGATCTGAAAGCTGACGATTTTCCAAGCGCCATCTCAAGGTATTCACAATATTTAATCAGGCTTTCATGGTCATAGTTGCTATCAATCCGTTCACTAACAAGTTTGTTTAAGACATTTACTCTAAGTGTAGGGATTCCCGTTAGAGATCATTTAGATGTTATGTTTGTTCTACTCGTTGTCCACCTACTGGTAAAATTGATTCTAATTACTGTTCCAATATATTTGACAAATTTTTAGTAAAATTTGAAGTGTACTTGAATAGTTTGTCGGTGAGATATATATCCTAATCACCTTTGCAGTATCTGAATTTTGCGAACGAATTGTAGTTGATGGTGAGTGGACTTTGAAGTAGCTCTCTATCATTAAATTTCATGTATCTTGATCAACGTTTTATTTTCAATAAGCCATATCGCAGGGGCACCCAAGGAGAACATAGTTCAAAACCGCTTAAAGCTAGCGTTGTTAAACGTATTTTAGCATTTAAACGGTAGATATAGGCATATTTTTATCCCCTAAAAGTTTCATCTGTTCGGATTTCCTTGCTGAATATCTCACTGTGTGAAATAAGTAATTTAGTGGAATTTACAGGGCCACGATACTCCCATGGCACTTAGCAAATCGTATACCGACACGCGAGGTGTCATGAAACGCGGCGTTTCAGAGAGTGTCCGTGTCCCCGATACCTCTGTCGTGAAAAATCAGGACAAATCGTGGCCCGGACACGTCTTCTGCGGTGTGTCAAGAAATATACGAGCTCTGATTCTTAACGATATCAGTTAGCCAAAGCTATTTCGACTTTCGACAGTGAGGTAAAATGGCATGAAAACTGAAATTTAGGAAAAATTAAACTTTACCTAACAAAAACACAACTAACTCATTTACGCAAAATTTCCAAGGTACGCCGAGGTTGTTAAAGATTTGCGCACTTGGCTTAAAGATTGAATGAAGGTAACATAAGGTTGCAATAACTTTATGCTCATTCTCTTACGCGAGATATGAAAGTTGAGTAACTGTAAGGTTGCCACGTGCACTCTGGTAGTAGGATCTGTTTTCTTTGTTGTTTTTAGCATGACCGAAGTAGTTTTCACGCCGCTAACGATGAGAATCGTTGGCTTGTTGTTTTTGGAGATCTTGTGATTCTGTTCGGGTGACTGGAAGGCATTGTTAACATAAATGGCCCGTCACTTACTCTTGAAAAATAATACAGTGTCTTTGTCACAACCAGTTAAACGAAAACAAATTCAAAACAGAGAGAACATGCGTGATAACTATTTCCTCACTTACGATGAACGACAGACGGCATTCTCGAAAAACTATGGCTACTTAATTTCAACGGAGTATTGACTAACTTTCTACAAATACTACATTGTTTTTTGAACTGCCTTTATCGCTTCCCGGGTATCGCCTCTGTCAGGAGAAAACCTGGGGGTTATACGTTCGAACGAGGCCTGGAAATGAAACAATACAGCAAAGCAACTGGTCAGCGGGTATTCGCTTTGCATATGCTCTTTCAGGTTCCGACTTGGCGTCCATTTTGAAAGTGTGAAATCGATCTTTTCGATCACGCCAACTTGTTTGATTTCCCTCAGAAGCTTGAGTCCATAATTATGCTTCTCGATAGCATCACAGGACATCTGAGGATTGTAACACATCATCATCGAACGTTCAACCTTCAGTTGTCGATAGATCTTAAGAGGCAACCCTTTCGATACAGGAGACTCAGCAAAGCAGACTGAGAATTTGAACACCGAAGTATACTAAGGACTGTACTACTAAAGCGCTCCAAGACTCAGGATTTTGCTGGAAAATTAGATAGCAAGAAAAGGTAAGCTGCCCTGTTTTCAAACTATTTAAATCATTTTAAGTTTTCAATGAAATCAATGTTTTATAAAGGAGCTGTGGCACGAAATTTATCAAAATTTAAACAGATGAAACCGCCACCATATTGACTGAAACATAAAAATAACTACTCACAACAGTTGAAGAAGGTATAAACAAGACAGCAAATTCCAAAGGAGGCTCAGATAGACAAACTTGAATAAGATTAAAATGGATTACAATTGCTGGTTTACACTTGACGTCACAGCAGCCATATTGGTGGTGTGTTAGGGTTAAGAACAGAAGCATTTCTCTCCTCCCGGAACTAAACCCTATTTTCATGTAAATTCTTCAAAAAAAAAACACTCTATTGTAATGACCTCCAACACACCACCAATATGACCGCCTTGTCACGTGGTTCCAAGCCAAGAATAGAGGTTTTTGAAAACTTGTTGGCCTAAAGTTCATTCTTTTTGCCTGTAACTTTGATGAAAATGTAATGCTTCGAGACAAATTTGTTTACATGAAACAGTGATGTTGTTATTTTCAAGTAATATTTCTTCACTTACACTAGGTTCTACTGAGGATCGCATAACTGAGTAAAATCTTGCATTCTGATTGGTTAACGAAGCGAGGTATTTAGTGTGGAATTGCGAGTTGAATACGAGGCTAAGCAATGTTGTTTCGCATCTACATGTAGGTAACAACTATCGTCAAATTCTAACACAACACAACTGCAAAAAAGGTTTTCTACAATGTCATTTTAAAATGTTTTCAAAACCATTGTCACCTTTTGAAGAGTTCAAAACAAACAAAAGTGTTTTTATAGTGAGCCGGAGGTTCTTCCTTGTTTTGAACTGAACTACAAATTCTCGAAGAGGCATAAAAAACCTCTTTCGCTCGCGACAATGAGAAAAGAAGAATATCTTGTGAACACGGCCTAGAAAATGGCAAGCCAAAGTTCAAACAAACAAAACGGAGAAGCAACAATGGAGGAAGTGCCGCAGTCAATTGGCACATAAATTATACAGGAGAAGAAATAAATACCTTCAAAGACGACATGGCCCCTCAGTGAAAACACGAAAAAGAGTACGCTGCTTGCAATCGTCCTGAATCGTGATACTTAGAAAAGTACAAAACAGAGCTGAACTTGAACAGCATTTCTAAAACATTTCAAGGTACTTACCATATGTCGATCGCGACGTTAAACTTTCAGTGCTTTTGCTTGGACACTTCATTTCTTTCAGTTTTGCCGCCGAAGAGGTAAAAGGTGTATATTATTTTCCTTCTCGAGCAAATGACCAATTTGAAAAAAGATGTCATAGATAAACGGCTTGTAAATTCAGTGAAATACCTCTATTTATCCTTACGATTAGTGTGAAGCTTGTTTACATGTAAAAGAGTTTGAAAGCAAATGTAAAAACAAGCACAAGGTACAAAAAAGTTGTCAAAGGGTCAAACGTGTACGACTGACCTTGCTTCCTATTTGCTAAAGCAAAGACAGTTCTGACAGTTGACTTTGAAATGGCTTCCTGGAGCTCGCACTCAGGATAAAAACAAACAATATTATTGCTGTTTTCTTTTTTTTTCTGATTTTTATTCAGTTATGCGATTCAAGGAAAATCCATTATCTGACGAGGGAATTCCACGTTAAATTGCACTTGAAAACCGATATCACACTCATCGCTGTGTGATTCGTGCAATATCGGTTTTCGCGTGCAATTTAACATGGAATTCCCTCGTCAGGTAATGAATTTTCCTATAGAATAAGGACTTGTAATTGGCATCATGTACAACTAAAACTTTGCTTGTCCAACCAAGATGGTGTCTTAGTGGGACATATGTCCTTTCAAGTGAAAAAAAAATGTTCACAGCCCTGTACAGTGTTTTCAAGAAAATTAGGACAAAGACAGTATACACACTGACAGTCTGTTCTTAGAAATCATACATTGCAAGCTCAACCTATAGATTAGTTAGTTATCTGCTGGCAGATAGACCTTTGTATGAAATTGTCCACCCAAACCTCATCCTCATTTCTTTGCGTTTGCTCAATAGAGCGTAATGCGGGAAAGGTCTATTAGTGACTAATCTGTAGGTTGTGTGCATGGAGGGAGGTGGGGGAGGGAAGTTACTTCCCATACATTCTCTTAAATAAAATGGAAATGATGTTCTCACAACTTGCAAAGCAATCATCAAGGGTCTTGCCAGCAGTTTTGTGTACTGATGTTGCGCATTGCATCATAAACCAAAGGTACAATGTAAACGGTTTTGAGAAGGAACAAAATTATGGTGGTTGAAGGCGGGATTGTTTCTCACTATTGCATTTCATTTATTTTGGTAAATTGCAACTTTACTGATTTCATGTCGCTTTTCAGACGTATTGTATGTTGTGGTCTTTCTTTTTTCTCTTTGAACAGTTTGGAATATGCAACATATAGCCTGTGAACAGGCTTTCTGTTTGGGGGAAGGGCAAAAAAGTTGGGAGGAGAGGGAAGGTAAAGGGGAAGAGCCTTAAGACAAACCTTTGAGGCCGCTATTCCACCCTCTTGTCTATTAATTGCTGATCTTCTGTCAGCAAGATTGTCAATTAATGTAGTCAGTTTTGCATGTAAAAAGGGGGTCAGGAGGCAACACTTGACTTTTACCTGGTGCCAAAATGCTGCTTGTTCCAATGAGTTCTTTCTCTGGTGGTAGATTATGTGCTGGAGCGTAAGCTTTGCCTGAGCAAAATTGTGGTTTTCCCTCCCATTTAAAAGTGAGGGGTCATGACATGTATACTGATTGTCTGAGGTTATTGTTGTCATTGTTTCTGGTCAGTGTGATTTGCCCTCTGATGCAACAACATTTTATTTTAGCTCTTTTGAAATGTATTTTTGTGGCTAAATAAGCTTATCAGTGATGTGCCAGAAGATGCCATGTTAAAGATCAAAAGACCTGTCAGTGTTCTCGCCAATAGGAGCTTGCATCAGAATCTGATGCACAGTGGGTGCCGCAAAATAGTAGCCTCATAGTTTCTCTACTGGCTCTTCCCCTTCCCCTCTCATGATTTTTTTAACTTTCCCCAAACAGAGAGCCTGTACTGTTCACAGGCTATGCAACATAACACATGCATTACAGCAACATATAACTGAAACAATCGCCGAAGAGTTAATGTATTGAGAAGTGTTGTGCTGCAAACCTAAGGAAAGTTAAGGCTGCTTTAATGTAAAGAACTTTCGGCAATGGATGTAATTTGTTTATTGGGCTCATTTGAATTTTGACTTTCAATTAAGGTGTTTACTGATTCCAATAAACAAAGTGAAATTAAATGTTATCACTGAATTGTAAATATGTACACAATGTAAGCTCATATTATAAAGCTCTCTTGAATAGATTTAATTCTGATAAATCTGGCACTTTCTCAAGTAATTGTTATCTCACAACTACTATTATAATAGTATTCTCTTCACCCGGAAAAATAAATGTATCTATAAAGTTGATCAATTCGATCGATAGTTCAGTACGCATTGTTGTTGGTTAAGAATTTACACAGTAATGCAGGTAGTGTCGCTTCGATTTTGCAAGGACAAATACGATATGTGAGAAAAACAAACAGGCATGAGATACATTTTTTTCAGTTATTGAATATTATTCTCTTTGCTGGTTTGCTTTCACCTCTGAACTACCACACAAGGTGACTGCTTTGCAAGTTGTGAAAATGTTTTTCAGCCCGTATAGTGTACGATCCCCACGAAAATTTATGGTTTGAATTTTAAATTCAAAATACGCTTTTAAACCCAACTCTTCTATTTGACCTTGCTTGCTGTGTTTTTTCAACTCGCTTCATCAAATTACAGTTACAAAGTAGAACTATACAATTTTCAACTCAATGCTGTGAATAAAATTATACATACACTGGACAAATAATTTTCCTACATTGCTACTTTTTATAAGCTTGAATGCCTGAGCCAATACTTGGTGCATTTTTCTACTTACCGAGTCATCACATTTCAAACTTGACCATGTATATTTTCAACAAAACTTATGAATTTTTGTTTACACTACAGTGATCATTGATCAAGACCAGGGAGCCCCTGCCCCCCCCATAAAAGCCTTTGTCGGAGTGGGTGGTTCTTTAGTCCATTGTGTTTTAAGTGCAAGTGTTTGCCTGCGCCTTCTCACATGTGTAGTGTTCATTTCAAGTGATCTGTAATGAAATTTTTGATTGTTTGATTTGATCAGAATCTCTGATTGCCTGATCACAAAGACAGTGGCCATAAAAAACAGTCCAAAGACAGTTAAGCTCATTCAAAAGGTATCACTATTAAGGGAAGAAATACACACTCCAGTCAAAAGACTCATATTATCTTTAGAAAAACAAGAAGCTAAAGTGTACTAAGTCACAATGCAATTATCTATAGTTGATGCACCTCATTCTTATAATTTTGGATCTGTAAATCACTATCTGTGATAATTTAATATCCTGCAAAGAAAACTACTAAACGAGTTAGGCCCAGAATGATACAACATTGCAGAAAAACATTACATTAAAGGAATAGAGAAAATCACTTAAAATATTCAAATCCAGAAGGCACTTTAGAGAAAATTAGAACCCTTATTCAGCCGTAATAAAAAGCTTTATGCTTTAAAAGAGGTCAAAGAAAATGCTCTTGCGTAAGAGGACAAATCCTGCTGACCAGAAACAAAAACCACAGAAAATCAATATGTGTTCCATGACCTCTCAGTGTGAAACAAGTGGCAAAAATCACATTTGTTCAGTGAAATTGTAGAACCTTCCAGAGCATAATCTACCCAGCAGAGGAAAAAAACTTATTGGAACGAGCAACATTTTGGTAGGAGGTAAAAGTCGTTTTAATAGGCCTACCAACCAACCCCTTTTATTGCTGTGCGCTCGATAAACATGCTATGGCGGATTCCATGCCAGCCACGATAGAATCAGGTAAATCCCACTATTTACAGTAGTGTGATTTGAATACCCCACTCAATGCATGAATCTGCCATAATCACCCAGCATGCAAAGAAAGTAGTGTCCGATAGCCCGGGGCTAGTGGATTTTGCTATCAGGCTAGTGAGTTCTGTTATTAACTTGCCCGATGGGCAAGTGAAGTTTTTTGAGGAATTCAGATTACAGAAGTACTGTCAAAATTAATCAATCTGTTCATCAAAACATTTTTGGGGCTAGTTGAAATGATGTTTGGGCTAGTAAATGTTAACTTCAGCTGTAAAGATGACTTTTTTTGCACCCTGTCACCATACTGATAGGAATCTAAGCAAGTGCAAACTCTGCCGCCATGTTTGTGCAATATGCACTAAGCACGA
This sequence comes from Porites lutea, assembly GCF_958299795.1. Lineage (NCBI taxonomy): Eukaryota > Metazoa > Cnidaria > Anthozoa > Scleractinia > Poritidae > Porites > Porites lutea. The sequence goes on from NC_133212.1 coordinate 16,959,427, forward strand.
TGGACTAAAGAGCCACCCACCCGACAAAGGCTTCTATTGTCTTGACCCAGGGAGGCTCCCTGGTCTTGATCAATGATTACTGAAGCGTGAATGAAAATTCACAAGTCTTGTTGAAAATACACATGGTTGAGTTTGAAATATGACTCGGTAAGTGGCCAAATGCCCTAAGTATTGGTTTAGCCATTCAAGCTTATAAAAAGTAGCAATATTGGAAAATTTGTCTGGTGTGTAGTTTTATTCATAGCGCCGAGTTGAAAATTGCATGGTTCTATTATGTAATTTGACGAAGCGAGTTGAAAATACACAGCAAGCAAGGTCAAATAGAAGAGTTGAGTTTAAAAGCTAAGGGACGCGAGCATAAAAACGTTTTCTACTAAAGGAAGAGTGTAAAAGTTTGAATTCAGCTATAAAATTCAAGTACCGAGGTTAGAGATTTAAATGATGCATTTAAAATTGAAACCATGAATTTTGGCAGGGATCGTACGCCATAAGCCCGACTTTGTCTCTACCCCCTGGTGCGTGCCAAGTATGATTTCTAAGAGGAATGTCAAACTGTGTTCCATGCAATTCTGTGTTTGTCCTTGTTTTCTTGAAAACAATGCATAATGAAACAACTATTAGAATTGGTTTTTGTGATATTTAGAATAATCAAGGTCTCAGTAAGTGTTATCAGCCTCAGCCTTCGGCTCAGCTGATGTCATTTAGTCAATCCTCTCCCTTGATTATTTCTGGATATCACAAAACCTTATCCCACACCATTAATTTTATTGTTTAATATTAACAAAGTGAACTAAGACTGTGGTGGCACAGCCCCTGCACATTAATTTTTAAATACTCAGTATCTTACATTTCAGTGGGTAATTAAGGCAGCAGTGACAGTTAAAGTAATTAAGTGAACTTCATTGATTCCTGATTTTCCTTTCAGTACTAGGCAAACATCTTAGGAGCACTATACAATATTGTGCAGGTTAGTGACACTGGGGTTGAGGGTTTTGTACCAGAAAATAGAAGAAAAGTCAATGTTGCTGAGAATTTGTAATTACATGTAACAACAAGTGCTGAAAAGAAAATAGAATACCTTATTATTTATTTGATAAAGTGCTCAACCTCAAGTAACTGCCCACCTCCAATAACCCTCCACCTTATAGGCAGAAAAAAAATGAATTATCTCCTAACCTCGAATAAGTGCCTACCGCATACCAGCTAGATTGAAAAAGACTAAGTTCTACTAAATTAAGAGACCAAGTTTTCTTAGTACAGTATTTTAAAGAAAATTTTAATGAACAGTTAAAAATCTGCTTTGGAACTCAAACAAAGTTACTCTATCTCCAACAAAATTACTTTTGGTGAAAACTGTGAGAATTCATTAAACACCCAGCCCAAATACACGTATTAAAGTGACCAACTTGAATAATAGCCCACTCTCCAGGTGCAAAACTTTAGTGAGCACCCAGGCAAGGCACTCAATCAAATAAATATGGTATTTTGTTTTGGGACCTCTTTATTGGAGTGGTACATGCAGTCGCATTTTCCAGTAGCTGTAGTGCTTGATTTATAAACACGCAACCTGTTTTATAAAAACTGCATTGACAAAATAGATTTGCAATTATTGAGAATCTATTTTATACCAATACAGCAGTACATTTCATTTCACCCTTCATTAATTCAGCTTTGCTTTTTCAAAAACACTGTATCACAGCTCCAGGTTTTGTCCAAATTACCTTTTATTAGTTAAAATTTTTTGTGCATTTAAGATAGACAATATTATTTTGAACTACTGTGCAAATTAACCTTTTAAAAAAATAATGTATGAAATAGCTGTACGTATGATCTGAAGATAGTTTATCTACAGTGTATATGTAAACTGCTTTTAATAGAGCTTTTTACCGATACAGCAACCATATTGAATTAATTCGATTTAAGGAGTATTATAGGATGCCCAGAGGGCATGAGCACATTTAGTTTGTATTTTGGAGTGCTTTTCGGGACATTATTTCGTAAAGTTTTCTTAGAATAAGATTGTGATGGGAAAAAAGATTCTTGTGCCCTGTTTGGATGTAATAATGATCGCCTTTTTCTAGTTTAGCATTAGAAATATGGTCTTTCACCGTATATTTCTCAGGAAAAAGGTGATCATGATTACATCCAAACACGGTAAAAGGATCTTTTTTCCCATTAGAATCTTATTCTAAGAAAACTTTAAGAAAAAAATGTCCCGAAAAACGCTCCAAAATACAAGCGAAATGTGCTCATGTCCCCTGGGCATCCTATAATACTCCTTAAATTGAATTAATTCAATATGGCCACCGTATTGGTAAAAAGGTCTATTAGTACCCTTATTTTATTCGGCTGTTGATAATAATAATGTTATTGAGGACAATCGCCTGTCTTTTTCCATCAATTCCCAATTTATTTTTGTGCATGCTTCACAGCAGGTATGTCAATGCCAGAAATTTCTAACCCATTGAATTTATTGGGTGGCAACAAGCTACCTTAAAATTCAAGGACAGTTTGGGGGATTCTTGCTGATCTCAGCAAGACTGTTCTTTGAAGTGCAGTGCCAACTCAATCCCAGAATTATTTATGTTTTTTCAGTTAAACCTCCAGGTCTTCAGAATAGTGCCCAGTGCTCCAAAACAAAAGGGGCAACTGTTACACTTTCATCTTCCACAAGTAGTATCTTCATGCCAGATGAAGATACTAAGTCTTGTTGACTATACTTGTTGTTGATCTCTTGTTCGATGTCCACCCTTTTTTTGTTCTGTTGGTCCACACACGCGATGTCAAGGCGATTGTGATCCAGTTTCATTTCTGTTTATATACAGAAATCCGAAAGAAATTTGAAAGTCTTATTATCCTTAACATCACATTATTATTATCATTAATATTGTTGTGGTTGATGATGTTATTATAAGCATGGGTAGTAAAGAGGTTCATACACATGTACACAAATAAACTACCTTAACCACTATTTTGGCAGTAATTTGTGGTTAATGACTGTGCTTTGCAGATTTTAGTAAAACAGATGAAGATGCGAACAGATGATTAAGGAGACCCTGCAGCAGCTAGATGCCAGCTCCTTGATTGATTCTTCCAAACCCCAGAGTTTAAGGAGATCCACCTACAAGCCAATCACCCTTAAGTTCACATGCATGGCCATTGTCGTTGATTAGCAGTGGAGCTAGTTGTCACACCAGTACATCCTCCTCCACTGCAGCCTCCCTCCCCACATTCTCTTTTACTGTAAGGAGTGGCAGTGATGATGGACATAGGATGGAGAATGGATGGATTACTCTCTAGTTGTTGCCATTTTTTGATTAAATTTAATATCTTCACTTTGAATTCTGTTTTAATTTTTGCAAAACTTTTTTTTAGAAAAAATTGAAATGTTTTGAAATCACTCATTCTGAATATTCCAATCAACCTTGCAACTGTACCTTGTATATTTCTTTGAATGAATTGTCAACATGTTCGAACACTTTTTAGAGTTAGGTTTATCAACTGACACAACTTTGCACGTTTTCCTGTCAGAATTATCAAACTTTGTTCCTGTATTTGAACTTTAAAATAAATGATGTTACGCGATTTAAAACCTGTGTTTTTCCCTCTTGCGTTGGGCAATTAGTTAATGTGAATAAGACTGGGGCGGTGATAAAAATGGTAGAATGGTTGGAACTGTTAAAACTCATTTTCAGTATAATACTGCAACCCCACAAATAAGTCCCTGAAATGCAATGAAGTGCAATGCTGACCAGGAAACATATCGTGAGGTATCAATGGAGTGAAAAGGCGGTATCAGTTTTTTCAATATCATGCATGGAAATTGAAAGTATCGTCGAATTTAGTACAATAAACGTGTTGCAATTTTCGCGTATCAGGGAGTTTTGCCACGATTTCAACATCGGTAATTTCATGAACCGTGGAATTCCAGTGGTGTTTGAGTCCCTGGTATTTCACGTACCATGGAATTTTGGGGAAGTGAAAACACTCGAAACTTCACGTATCGTGGAATTTCATCGCATTCTACGGAATCGAATCTTCACGTGTCGTGAACGTTTGGAGTATAAATTAGGATAACACAATCCGTAGCGTGGAATTTTAGTGAAAATGAAAGGCAAAAATTGTAGCGTTCGTCAACGGAACTCCATGATTCTCGGCAAATCTAGAAAAATAAGGACGTTTACAGGTCTTGACACGCCGCGTTTCAATGACGTGTCCGGATATCGGATATTCCATGCCGCGGAAAAAGTTCGATTCAGGAAAAATACGGGTCCTGATACTCAATGTATACGCTGCGTGTCCGGAACCCGATACCTCTCCATACTTCCGTTTTTCTCAAGAATACGGGTTCGTATCGACTAATATCGGGACCATGACACAACTCATTTCACACAGTGTCTAGTGATCCGAAAATGATAGGGATCAAAACTTACCTTTTCGAAAATTTCAGCCAGAAGAAAGGCTCCCGAAAATTCTAGGTGACACTTTTAGGGTAAAAATCCGTTAAAAATGGGCAATTGTACCATTTTTTAGATGTTCGAAAATCCTAGGAGAGAGGCAAGCAAGAAATTTTACAACGTTCCGAAAATTCTAGGTGTTATATCGTCTCCCGAACAGATATTTTCCAAAAATTGACGTTGGGTGCCCCTGTTTGAAGTTGCTCTCTATCATTAAATTTCATCTATCTTGATAGAAGTTTTATTAACTAAAAGGAAAAATCACCCCGATAAGCTGTATCGAACATTTGACTATAAATTTAAATTCAAGAACCCACTCGAATGAACACCAATATTGCCGCTGTGAAGTCATGTGAAAACACACTATTAGCCTATTGACAGTTTAAAAAACATACAACTTATTGACGTCATATTACTCGCCTGCGAACACAGACGTATTTCCGGTGGCTACTTTTTTCCGCTTAAAAAATACATGTGGTTAATACAATACATGTAGTTGGTATGGGTACTGTTTTCTAAGTCATTTCCTTAAAGCTATCTGTATATGTGTAGCTATGTGTTTAGCCTGCTAACGTCAATTAGCTCTAAGAAGCGATGTTCGGCATGATAAGAGTCTGGCCCTTTGGCCTCTGACAATTGGAAAGCATTTTTTGGCGTGTTTGATTTGGGCATTCGGGCATGATAAGTATAGAATGTAAATATTGATTACGCAACGGAACAAACATAAAAGATTATGCAACTAAACGAAAAGGCAATGTTGACGAATATAACGGTTATGTTGACGCCTTTGGTAATAACTTCAAACGGTTAACATAAATTAGTAGGGGCCCCATCCACACGTATCTGGATATTTTTGAATCCGCAACTTTTTCTTTCTGGATTAAGAAATGTCCACGTCCACATGTATCCGTATTCAAATCGAATACGTGTCTGACACGTACACTCTAGTACCCAGGACTCCTCTGGAGAAAGTCAAAGTCAAAGTTTGCCATCTTGAATACACTATTCACACAAGAGATTCACAGTAAAGAACTAGGCTCGATCTTGTTACGTCCCCAGATTAAAAAAAAAATTGCCAGATTTAGCGTCCACACGACACGATTCATAGCGTATTCAAAAATTTCCACTCTAGTGAGCTGATTCAAAAAAGTTGCCGATTTGTATGCCGGCCTTCACCAGATACGTGTGGACGGGGGTCGTATCCGGAAAGAAAAAGTTTTGGATTCAAAAATATCCGGATGTGGAAGGGATCGATGTAAATGAATCCTTACTACATATGTAGATATAACGCTTTTTTGTGCCTGGCGACTGACACCCCCAACTCTGAAAGGTCCATCTTCGTTAACGCAGACACTAAAAGAAAGTCCTATGCAAGCCCATTTTCTTAACACCTTCACATGCGCCTCTTTTGATATTTAGAGCGAAGAGAATTCGCCTTGTGACGCCTTGTGCGGACCTTTTTTCAACGCCTATTGCAAAACTGATTTGTGCAATTGGTTAGGTTGGGTGAGGGAGCCGAGGGACGGTTTTAATCTAACTTCTTTAAGATGAATTTAAATTTTAACTTTTACAGCATCCAAAAAAAATATGGCAGAGTTTTCTCTCTTAAACTTGGAAGTTTCAAGTTTGTTATCGCTGGAACACCTGAGGCCGTGAAGGAAGTTCTGGTCACAAGGTCAGCTGACTACAGCGGAAGACCACAAACATATTACTTTAGAAAAATGACTCTTGGTAAGTGAACTTGACTTTAATTTTCACATTGAACTTCCGAATGTCTCGAACTGCAACTGGATTTCGATCTTTAACCCCTTTGAGTACTCCTTTGACTCAAGGTCGACCAAAGTCATTTTTAAAAGATAGGAAGTATCTATAATTTCTTGTGTCAAAATCATCCTACCAAGTTGGTACAAAAACGTTCTGTGCATGTTATACTCATGAACTGCGAATTGTGTTATCAACAATTCGGAAATCAGTGATCCCAATTTACCACCTGATTGGGAAATCTAAACAGCCAGGTAAATTTAAGCTTAGTGTAAAAGAAAGGTCAGATATAAAAATCATGTCTTTACATTTGAAAAGTAATTTTAAAAAATAAATTGTCTTTTAGTAACCGTTATATTATAACAACAAAGTAAAAAGCCTCAATTGATGAGTAAACAGAATTAAATTTTACCTGGTTAGAATTACGAGGAGGTGGCCTAAATTGAATGTCCTCGTTGTTGTTTATCTGACTTCACTTAACCACAGGGTGATAACGAGTGTGACATTCCACACTGGCTTACATGAACAGCGGAGAAAGATCGTTTGGATCTCACGTATACGGTGTGATAACATGACCAAACTTCATTGTAACGAAAAACTATTATATTTGATTACCCACTGAACTCTGCGCGCACTAAAATTATTATCATTAACAAGATCTCCGCTATTAGGCTCGGCTGAAACTAATTATGAGTTTGGTTTACAAACTAAACCACCCTTTTGGTAGTTAAACCTGGTTCATTTCGAAAGTGCGTACCCCTTATTTCTGAATGTATGCGTGTGTGTGTTTCTCTCTTGCAGGTGGAAAAGATATCATTTTTGGAGATGATAATTTACCATGGAAGTATCACCGACGCATTTTTGTCTCAGCTTTAAGACAATACGTTTCCAACATACCCCTTATTGAAGAACGTCTCAGTAAATCCACTCGGAAGTTACTGAATTTATTCGAGAATGAAAAAGGAGAGGCCTTTGATCCTGTTAGGTTTATAACACCCTGCATCGCAGACATAATTAGCGGAATAATATTCGGTAAGCAATTTGACACAGGCGACAAAAATGTTGGTGATTTGTTAGCTGATGTGGAGTCGTTCGCGAGAAGCACCGAAGATGTCAAAGCCATGGTTTTTCTTGGTTTCTTTCCTTTCTCAAAGTATTTTCCTTTTAAATCGTGCGAGAAGGTGGTTGGTTACATTCGACATGGTTTGGAGGTTATAAGAAAGGTTTTCAAGGAGAGCGAGAAGGTGTTTGATTCAACGAAGACACCTGAAGATCTCATGGAAGCTTTGATGCATGCCCGGAATGAAGCCTTAGCCAAAAATTCGGGAGACATGGCAGCCATAATGTCTGAAGACCACCTCATTAATACCATAAATGACATGTTCGCAGCAGGCTATGAAACCATTACAGACACTCTAAGCTGGGCAATCGGGTTTCTGGTGCAGTACCCACACTATCAGAGAGATATTCAAGCACAGTTAGATGAAGTGGTGGGCCGCCATCGGATGCCGTGCTTAGACGATCGCTTGAGCCTGCCCCTCGTCCAAGCTACAATCATGGAGACATTGCGACTAGGAAACATTGTACCACAAGCATTACCCCACTGTGTTCTCAAGGACACCTCCCTTTGCGGCTATCGTGTTCCTAAAGGTACGATCGTCTTTGTTGACACAGAGTCAGTGCATCTGGACCCAAAATGCTGGGAAAATCCCATGGTGTTTGACCCATATCGCCATATTGACGATCAAGGCCAGTGGATTACAGACAAAGGAAATTTCTACCCGTTTGGTGCAGGAAGACGTACGTGCGCTGGGGAGCCGCTGGCGAAAATGGAGCTGTTTATGTTTTTGTCTTGGATGTTGCATAAGTTTACATTCGTGCCCGAGGAAGGTCAAAAACCACCATCGCTTAAGCCTCGCCGAGCATTGGTCCAGTTTCCTTCTCCTTACAAGATAAGAGCAATAAAACGAGAGTGAAACTCAAGTAACACGAACATTTAAAATATATAGCTCTACGTTGCCTAGCTAGAAAAGTTTAAGGATCATAAAACTCTGTATTTTCTTTTATGCTTATAAGTAATACGAATTAATACGAATATTGGTTTTTAAGCTGTAGGTGGAAGACCAGTGTCAGGGCACCAGGCTGTTTATTTTCATAGGCCCGACACCCTTAAAGTAGCCGTTTGCTGGATTTTTGTCGACAGCAGGGGTATGTAGTTCGATATTGCAATTACTCTAAAGTGAGCGCAAATGAATAGGTTTCTAGACGGATTTAGTACAAAGTTTAAACTGCCTTTTTTCTGAAAATTGCAAGTTAAGGATATGGAAGCTAAGCCCAAAATTGCCAGTTTTGGGTTAGAGTTTTGTCAAACAAACCTTCTTGTTCTAATTACGCATCTGTTGATGTGTCGCTTTCTCCCCTTTTCGCTCTTTGCCCAGAAACGGCTGTTACTCAGACAATGCTTTCACGATGCCACCTTTGCCTTACTTTTGAAATAGACATCGGTTGCAAGGTGCGAAATCCCGTTGAAAGGTAGTTCACTACGTTCACCATATTCAGCTACGTTGCCTTTCAACTCTCTCTTTTTTTTTATTTTACTCGAAGTTGAAGTTGGTAGCGTCGTCGATATTGAGAAGCCTTATGGGGGAAATATACCTCATCGTTGAGAGCATAATAAGGTCAACCTGTTGAAGAGTCAACTTTGCTCAAAGTTGAAGGAGAGTTAATCTAAGTGTAGACGTCTCCCTTTTTTTTTTTTTCGCCAGCGTGGAACATTGGAGATAAAAGACGAGGGAGCCTAAGCAATAACGACGTCAACAGCAACGAGATCGGCAAAAAAGCTGTAGGTTTAGATTGACAAACAACAACTTTGCACGTGCATCACGCTTTTTCGTACATTTCTTTGCCATCACTGCACGAATACGACGTGAAACTTCCTAATTTCACGTGGAGGGCACGTGAACACAAGACAACGATTTTCTTTTTCTCTTTGTGAACTTAGATACACTCCTTCGGAAATCGTTAACATTGGACAAATTAAAAGAATTGGAATAAGGGCGTAAATTTTAAAACAGCGAGAATTCACCGTTTGGGTGACGTTTTCGCTACCGTTGCCTTCGTTGTTGCTTAGGCTCTCTTCTTGTTCCAATAACAAACTGGCGCTTGACTGAAGAGAAAGCAGAAAATTACATGATCCGTGCGTTTCAGGTTAATTGTTTTTCTAAATTTTCTTGGGAAGGCACATTTTCAGGCAAGTTAAATATCGTTCCACAAATCGGTTTTACGCTCAGATTTCAGTGAGCATTTATATATGAATTATAAAAGGACTTAATTAAAGCATGAACGCCCTCTTACTGCTATGTCCTGGGCGTTGTTTCTGTATATATTAACTTCGCTTGTTTGGTTATATAATTCATTTTAACCCCATCCATTCCAATAATTAAGAGCATACTTAAGGGAGCCTTCCTTTGAATTCCAACTGACAAGCGCTCCATTGGTGTATAGTACTTTCCAACTTCCGGGCCTCAAAGACAACAATGATCATCATCATCATCATTGTAACTGGGACTTCTTAGACGTTATATGTTTAGTTTCAACTATTTGTTAATTAGTATCCCTGAAAAGCCTATAAGAGGAGAGTACAGTATATTTGGGTATCATGATTTATAAGTGATCAGAGGGTTTGTCAACTTATTAGTCATTCGAAATTAACATGATTAATTGCATCTGAAAGTTTTTAAGGACACAAGGAAATAATAATTAAAAGTCTCATTAAATTGTGATAACCGACGTAACAGTATATTCAAAGTAGAGACTGGATTATTCGTTGAGTTTTCTCTTCAGGCCAAAGGTCTTTGCTATTTGCTTTGTTATTTGCCCATAAATTATCTTTGTCTTTGATCAAAGCTGCTTATTGTTGCATTCGTGAATATATTTTAGAACCCGTTCACCAGAACCAAAGGTACCAATGAAGACGTACGTGTCTAACGTAGGAAACGAGCGAAAGACTGGATAGACGGCGTCGTTTTTTTAGTATAATAAGCATACAAATTGCCTTGAATCAGTGGACCATGCAGCGGCAAATTATGAGCCTTTTTCCCTTTATTCATTCATTACTTTCAACCGACTGACAGTTTTACGAAAAAGAGAGCGATGGACGGAAAACTAAACATGGGCGCGGTGTCACATGAAGAGATATTCCCATCCTGTGGCACAATTATTGAATCCGGCCCTTATGGTTATCAGCAGAAAATATTCTGGTGTCCATGTCGCATTAGAAATGAGGTATGAGTATTTTGCAGTCAATAGGGATCAAGTAGTATCACTCGGTTGAAAAACTAAAATGTAAATTTTTGTCTTTCATCAAGTATAATTCAGTACCGCAAAAAGGGGTAAGGGTTTCGGCGTTTTCGTTGTGGAAGTTTTTAATATTTTTGAAACATAATTTCTTTCAGGACAGGCGAATTAATCATATGTGAAATTTATGCCCATTTTACATGTATGTTTACAAGATATGTACTGAGACATCTGTATAATTTCATTTCAACTTCCTCGCTTTGTTTCGTCGCTACACCTTTTAAAATAATAAGGATCATTTTTTATTTTAATGTTTTACTTTATCGTATCAAAGGCTGAGTTTTTTTTAACAAAGGTTGTAATGCCATCGGATTGGACAAACTTTGATATCGGCGGAAAGTCCAGATCATCACAAAGAAATTTTCTCAGGACCAAAACACAAGTTCCTTTTCATGCTTGAGAAATTCAAGGTAATCAACGCTGGTTTCAGCTTTTTTATTAACAATATCTTCTCCATTGCACAAAAATTTTTAATTAGTTAATCGATGCTTTCAGTTCAATTCCAACATTGTTAATCTACAGCATCTATAACAGTGTTTCTGGTTTTAACTGTACTCAGGTGTACAGAAATTTCACGGTGTCTGAAAACTCATCGTGGCCTTCAACAGGAAAACCGCCATATAAAAGACTAATAAGACTTAACAATAAAATGTTTGATCCTGCCACGCTTAATTATCAAATTGGGCAACGAATTACATCAAACACTAACAAAAGCCTTTAAGTGGCATATAGAGATTGCGTTTCGAGTTAAAACGAAGTTTTCTTATTATTACCCTTTCAGAAGATAATTTATTTTCAGTGGTCTTTTAAGGATCCATACAATAACTGACAACTCGGTCGCTTTACTTATGCCCTGTTCAGAGAGTTTCAAGGTTTCCGCTTACAACGAATTAAGTAGTTATATCTCCGGGGGGGGGGGGGAGGGGGAGTACTCCCTTATAAGGGCTTAATAGGGACGTGCGGGCAGCCAGGGTATGTTTTTCGGGATTTTTGTCACAAACAGGGTATCGAATTTATCATTTTTTTGTCTTAATCAGGGTATCGACTTATCAATTTTTGTCTTAAACAGGATAAGTGTCTTAAACAGGGTATCAAAAATCAGAATTCTGTCTTAAACAGGGTAGGAAAATCAGCGATATTTGTCTTAAACAGGGTTAGGGTATGAGGGGCCGCGCCGCACCTCCCCACCCAGAGATATATCGAGTACCACCCCCCCCCCCCGGTTATATCTTAAGCATATCCGATCTTAAAATGTATCTCTGGTTGTTTTCTTTGTATGAGTCGTTTTAGAATTCATCAGTTAAATTAGCTAACCACGTTTCTTGCAATTTGTAAAATGTGTTTCGCCTCGAGCAACGGAAGCTCCGCTTGAGTTACCTCACTCGATGATATTTCGTGGCCACCAAATTTAATGGATGGGAGACCTTTATCACACATGTCAACGGTCTCTAACTTAACGAAACTAAGGATTTTCTTAGCTAAATGTCTTCCTTCACTGGCATAGTAGAAATTGAATTGGTTCTGCCACATAAAATTTGTCAAAATGGTCCATTGAATCCTTTACAGTATTTTCTGTGTAGGGAATTTGTGCATGCAAGTCACTCTTCATGTAACAGTAATCGATTCAGTTTAAGAAAGAGCTTTTGATAAGAGGTGAACAGGCTTTTACACGAATATTCAACGACACTTTTATTTATAGCCCTTTCAAACAATCCTACCGCCAAGGTGAAAGCTTCTTGAAGCTTGATTGGTGGAATACTTTATGAAACAGTCAATTAAAAGGACAGTTCTTAGCTGTATATCTCGTCGCTATTTTCCTTCAAACAAGACTTAGAGGGGACGGTGTAACGGTACAAAACATCATACAGAATGATTTTTACTGGCTTCATCTGCTTTCTGTGGCTCCTACAAACGGTAGAATCGGCGACAACACAAAGCCAGAATAACCTACCTTCAAAGGAAACTACTTGCAACATAAACAACTATTACAGCTTTCACGCTGGACCCAAGCTCGAGAAAATAATCATAGAAATGAAAACAAAACTGGAAGCAATTGAACAAGAACTAAAAAATTTATCCAAGAGAGAAAAAACAAGGAAAAAAGGTTGGTTGGTGGTAACAGTTCAGTTTTGAATGCCGTCACTTCTTTAAAATATACATAATTGCTAGACTACTGAGGGATTGACATTCTAAGCTTATTTATGCCATATTTTTCGAATTCAAGCTGGTTTGAATTTTCGCATAGGCTTCAGTCAATAAGAAAAGGGAGTAAGAGTTAAAGAGTATACACACGTTTATAAGCTATAACGCTCTTTTAATGGGTGATTAAAAAATGTGTTAACCCATAACTACGGCCTTATATATTATATATGCCACGTAAATTATATAGTGAAACACTGGGTCGCAAAGATATCCTGTTGTACCCTGATTATAAACCTTATTTTTTCATTTCCGAACTGATACCCATCGTCGATCCTCCTCATAGATCCATTGCATCAGAATTCAGTTTCTTCAAAAATAATGATAAATATTCTTTGCTCATTAAAAGTTCCAGATCCTGTCGCCTTCTTCCCCCTTAATGCTGCGTACGGTACCAAGGAGATTAACAACCGAGCGGTAAAAGGGATTCCTCGTGGGGTTACCCTGGCACCAGGGCCCGATGGAAGAGCTAACTACTCTTATAAATTTTCTGGAAGCTCCAACAGCTACATCGAGTTTCCCAACAGGATTGGAGGACCTTTAGACGTGCGTTATTCGATGACTATGCTGTGCTGGGTGTACTCTGATGGCCAAGATGGACCTCTATTCAACTACAAGACTAGTGGAAGCTGGGGTGTTCACCTGTGGGTTGGCAGTGGAAAACTCTTTGTCCGTTTCACAAAACGAGGTTATTCGTTTACCACCTATTTGAAACACACCAGTCTCGCGGGTGGATGGAAGTTTGTTGGCGCATCTTACGACCGTTGTTCTGGCGAAGCCAAACTGTGGGTTAATGGAGCTGTGGTTCAGACGTTAAACATTGGAGCGGGCCTTGAACTAGCCACTCAAGATAGTATCAGAATGGGAGCGAAGAGTGGTAATAGGGGGTACTTCAAAGGGAGAATTGCTCAGATGCGGATCTACAACAGAGCTTTGAGTCAGGAGCAAATTCAAGCAATACAGAAACTAGTCGCAGGTAATGAAAAAATAAAAAAAAAGGAAATTTAAATGTTCGTTACAATGTGAAAAATAAAAGTGCACAAGGTGAGCGGTCATTCTCTCATCAATGGGTATTGAATATTTTCACTATAGAATGATCCTGCTCTGAGTTCCAATGGCACTAGCTTCGACTTAAAGAACATTTTAAAAATAGCTTGTATTCAGATGGTACTGAAGAGTTCAGTTTTTATACACAGAATATTGCGAGCACTCGCCGGACTGAATTGTGATACTGTAGATTCCTGACTGCAACTTTTTTAAGACTCAGAAGTCCATAGCTAACCTGGTTTGCTGTTATATTTCCTTTTCAGCATGATCCTGGAGAGAAGCGTCAAGTTTAAAAAAATTTTAAGCCAACATTTAGAATGGAGCATTCTCTGCAGCTTCAAAATTTTGTATGGACTTTTCTTTTTGTAAAGGGAAAATAAAGAGTAACTGTACATGGAGATCGTGTGAAGTTCTTATCCTCATCGACGTCGAAAGTCTCGCATCATATATGCAAGAACTGTTAAAAAGTATTAAAATGGAAGGGGCTTGGGGGCAGGAATAGATAGGTCAGGTAAAGTTAAAAGACAGCGACTTCAAATTTGAATCAGCCATGCTGATTGTTTATGCTGAATGATGAACTGCCCTTGAAACGAAAAAAGCAGAAATTGTTCCGTAAGTTTTAGCAAGTGTACTTCATGCCACGATAGAGTTTATAAAACCCCTTTGTGCTACGGTCTAAACACAGTTAAAAGGCGGCTTGTACGTGTAACCCTAACCTAATAATCATCATTTTCAGATGGGCCCCTTATCCACTCCCAATAAGGTCATACCCACTATGAAGCGAACCAACCATCCTTACTATCCAAAAATTGTTCAACCAGTGCCAATCTCTCTAATCTATAGAAGTTAAATATTAGGGTTTCCAGTACTAAATTCTTTGCCTCGTTTTGACGAGCAAAGCCGTTTTTTGAGAATAAACTACAAGACTACACCTCATAGCTTATATCTAGATGAAACAATGAAACAAAATCTCGGTTAAGGTACGGTAAAACGGGCAACAAAAACGTGACCCTATTTTCTATGGTGCTACTATTCAAGCCACCGTATTGTTAGTTCTTTCACGGGTGTTAACTGTTTGAGCCACCCAACGAAGCTAGCTTTAGGGGCGCACTGATTTCAAATTACTGCCACTTAAGTTGAATAGAGAATTGGGGGTAGGATCGATAAACAACAACAACAACAAGACCCCCCATTCATCAGGCGGCCGTGGAATGGGTTAAGAGATAGCCTTTTGAAGCGAGAGGCGATTGGCATTATTTTTAACTGAGACATTAATTTGCACAACTCACCCCCTTCACTAGTCTGTGTACAGACCCTCCCGCCTCTCTCAGATTTTTCCTGAGGGGAGGTGGGAGGGGTCTATACACAGGCTGCCCATTCCCCAATGCCTCTGCCACCAATTATACAGTATATGACAGTACTAACGTGACTAACCTAATCTAACCAGAAATTCCAAAAATTATTGTCAGTCTATAGGCTTACAAAATGTGACAGTGTCAGTTTTGGTGGCTTAGTTTCCTTTTAATAGTAATTTCTGTTCTTTAAATTTCGCAAAGAAAATTAAGTTTCAGTTTTTCTGTCCGATATTGCATTTAAAGACCTCCTAACTATCAACGTGAATATGTTTCTCTTTAACGGGACGATATACAAATAGTATATTCCTTCTTGTATTTACTTTCGATCCACACGGAGGGAGCAATTACCGTTTGAGTAAGCCTTGGTTATCGAAAGGACTTCTGAAGTCGATAAGAACGAAAAATAAGTTATATAGACAGTATCTCAGTAATCAATCTTCGCATTATCAAACTCGTTATAAAAATTACAAAAACAAATTGAATCACTCATTAAGAATTGCTAAACGTATATATTACGAAAAGAAAATCGATGCTTCTAAATCAAATTCCAAAGCTACATGGAGAGTTCTGAACGAAATTATTAAGACAAAAAAGAAAGCGTTTAAAATCAATTTCATCTTTAAAGTTGACAACCAAGAAATTACGGATCCAGTAGACATCGCTAATAGATTCTGTAGTTATTTTTCCAGTATAGGACCTAATCTAGCCAAAAAAATTCACTCGTCTGTCTCTCACCGCAGTTTTCTCTCTGGTCACTTTTGTCCATCGGTGTTTTTTGATCCAGTGACTCCAAATGAGCTATCGGAAATTTCTAGTGCTTTTCGACCAGGTAAGGCAGCTGGCCATGATAGAATTCCCATTTCCATCATAATATATATATTTAGCCACAGCTAAAAGCGAAGCTCCCATTGATAAATTTATAACTTAAATCAAACAATAATTTTGTATTCCACAAATCAGTTAACTTAAGGGCACATTCATGTGACTTTTGAGGGAAAAGCTAAGTGATTTTGGAGTGAAACAAATTTTGTATCGAGTTGATATAGCCTTATATGTAGACCCAAAAAATAGTCTTCGGTCACATTTAAGAGCAATGATGGCTCTCGATCACAGTAGATAAGGCGTGGAAAACAAATTCTTGGAAAACAAATCAGACCGAATTTTTTGCGTTCGACAAGTTTACAAATTCTTGCCAATAAATCTGGGTGCGTGCAAACCAATCTTTTTAATTTTTTTATACACCACATCTGAGGAGAAAGAGTACTATGAGGCGCTGTTTTTACCATACAGACCTCGGACAAAATGCAGTATTTCACAATTTTGCCAGAGAAATTGCATTCATTCAAAATTCAGGACCATCGAAGCACGCGTGGACTTTTAATTAGCGAAACCGTTCACAAAATTTCCAAAATCACCTATACGGCCAGCCGGTTCTAACTTTTGACAAGCGCCAAATGTGCGAAGAAATTTCAAAAGAGTTACGCTTCAACGTGATAAAGAATTCATTGAGTCTATTTTATATTAACGGTTTTATAACGATGTGTAATCTTAAAAAGCGTTTGATACGCTTGGCATTTTTAGTACTCCTGCAAGCGATGTTTATGAACGGCTGAAAACAAACGGCAAAGCGATGAAAATTGCACTTTTGAGACTACCAAATATCAATAAAGAAAAATAATTCGATAGAACACTTACAGAGACAACAATGTTCATTCACGAAAACAAATGAGTATTTAAGTGTGTCTAAGAATCCTCAAGTCTTTACTAGTAAGCTTAAAGTTTATGTTTTAAGCCGCCGGTTTCCCGGTGTTGGCTGTTTTCAAATATGAACTCACGACAAGAAAATCGTTCAAAGCTTTCTTTCTACAGCCAAAATTACAACTACATATTCTTCGGAAAGTTTTTTCTTTCTATTTACGTTGAATTAATATCGACGAAAGGCTTTTTAAAGTTCTGTAAGCTTAAGCTCATATCAAACCTCATACGAGGTCAGATCAGTGTCTCAGTCAAATCTTAATACAAACGTGCATAAACTAGCTTCATAAACTGCGCCGCTGGACTTCATGAAATTAGATTTAAATACAATAATTACTCAGGCTTACCATATTTCGAGATGCAGCTCCTGAAAGCTATCAAATAAGGCAAGGATCGCTTGAGCCTTTATAATTCTCGTACGCATCCAGCAAGGTGAAAAACAAAAACGATGCCATCCGAAATCGGATTATCGGCTTTGACAAGCGACGCATTTTTCAACCAAAAACCCAATAAACAAACCAGCCATGAATAAGAGAACACTCTTGATAGCAGCTGTATTTCATTTTGTACATCCAGTGGAAAAAAGACAGTTAAAAACATCACAAGTTGACTCAAAACTCTGTCAGCTTCAGCTGTCAAAGTAAACAACTTTCAAGATGCTGCATAAATTTTACGCATGAACACACCCGTCAAATTTTAACCAATCAGAGCATAAAAATTGGACATGGAGCGTGACCAACACGTGATCATAGTAAGAAAAGGTCTTCCCCGCCTGTATTTTAAAAAAAACTGGCTGAATTTTTGCGTCTGAAGTCAGTTTGAAATCAAAATCGTAATAGTGCGGGGCGATACTGACATAAACACAACATATTTGAATTTAAAACAAAAATAAACGTGAACATGCGATCGTTTAAATAGGTCGACACCTGAGCCCGCGATACGGTCAGGTGATAGAGGTCAGCGGATACCCTGTTTTGACAGCTGTCAATTGATGACAACATTGATCTGCAATCAGCTTTCTCCTGGGCTCCCAAAGTAGCTAGAAAGTGTGAGAGTAAACATTGGTATGCCTGTGGTGCGGACGGACGGTCGGTCGGTCGGTCGGTCGGTCGGTCACGTGATTACCAAATTTTCTGGGATGGGTAGATTTCCTTAGCTATGGGGCTCCGCCCACGCGCGCGCTTCGCGCGCGCGAGGAGCTCCGCTAAAAAAGTCAATTCAAATTATAGCCGATCCTTTAGCTCATAATATATAGATTTAGCCAGGGCTAAAAGCGAAGCTCCCATTAATAAATTTATATTTTAAATCAAACAATAAACTTGTAATCCACAAATCAGTTAACTTAAGGGCACATTCATGTGACTTTTGAGGGAAAGGATAAGTTATTTTAGAGTGAAACATCTTACATCGAGTTGATAGCCTAAATATATGTACACCCAAAAAATAGCAAACATCTTCTATCACATTCAAGAGCCATAATGGCTCTTGATCACAGTAGATTAGGCCTCGAAAACAAATTCTTGGAAAACAAATCAGGCCGCATTTTTTTGCGTTCGACAGGTTTACTTTACAAATCCTTGCCAACAAATCTGAGGGTGTGTAAACCAACCTTTTATACTTTTTATACATCACATCTGAGGTGAAACAGTACTTTTTATCATACAGACCTCGGACAGAATACGGCATTTCACAATTTTTCAATGTCCAGGACGATCAATCGTGGGCTTTTAGCGAAACCGTTCAAAAAATTTCCAAAATCACCCATACGGCCAGCCGGTTCTCATTTTTAGTGCGAGCTGTAAGTGTGGTCGAGTGTTTGAATGAACTTTAATGGAGATACGCTTCAACATAATAACGAATTTATTATCATTACTTTTTATTATTTAATGGTTCCAGTCATAACGATGTGTAATATTATAAAGCGTTTGATACGCGCGACATTCCTAAGTACTCCTGCAAGCGATGTTCATGAACGATGAAAACAAACACCACGGACAAGCGATTAAAATTGCAAGAGAGACTACTGACAATCAATAAAAGAAATATAATTCGGTAAAACATTTACAGAGACAACAATTTTCATTCACCAAGACAAGTATTAAAGTGTTTCTAAAAATCCTGAGTCTTTAAGCTTAAAGCTTAAGCTTAAGTTTATTTTGTTTTACTTTCAGCCGGCCTCCCGGTGTTTGTTTTGTTTTTCAAAGATGAACTCCTCGAAGCAAGAAAATCACTCAAAGTTTTCTTTCTACAGCCAAATTTATAACTAAATATTCTTCGGAACGTTTTTTTTCTATTCGTCGTGAAAAAAAAAAAATCTGAAGGCCTTTTAAAGTTCTGTAAGCTTATATCAAACCTGATACTAGATCAGATCATTGACTCAAATCTTAACAAACGTGCAAAAACTTGCCGCATAAACTGTGCTCGACTTCATGAAATTAGATATAACAAAAACAAACATCAAATACAATAATTACTCAGGCTTACCATTCGAGATTCAGTTCCTGAAAGATATCAAGGAAGGCCATAGTTGGTTGAGACTTTTAAACCCTCTTACGCATTGAGCAAGGTGAAAGACGAAAACAATGCCATCCGAAATCGGATTACCCAATTTTGACAAGCGACGCATTTCTCAACCAAAAACCCAATAAACAAACCAGCCATGGATAACAGAAGACTCTTGATAGCAGCTGTATTTCATTTTGTACATCCAGTGGAAAAAGACAGTTAAAACATCACAAGTTGACACAAAACTCTGTCAGCTTTACCTGTCAAAGTAAACAACTTTCAAGATGCTGCATAAATTTTCCGCATGAACTCACCTGTCAAATTTTGGCCAATCAGAGTACAAAAATTGGACGTAGAGCGTGACCAACGCGTGACCATGGTAAGAAAAGATCTTCCCCGCCTTTATTTTTAAAAAAGTGGCTGAATTTTCGCGTCCGAGGTCAGTTTGAAATCAAAATCTTGACAGTGCGGGGCCATAGTGACATAAACACAACATATTTCATATGAATCATTGGAAAAAATAGACTTGAGCCTGCGATCATTTGAAACTGGTAATTTGTCAGCGGATAACTTCAAAAAGTACTCGACCTCGATGGGTCGACACTTGAGCCCGCGGTACAGTCAGGTGACACTGGTCAGCGGATATCCTGTTTTGACAGCTGTCAATTGATCACAACATTGATGTGCAATTAGTTTTCTACTGGGCTCCCAAACTAGCTAGAAAGTGTGAGAGAAAACATTGGTTTCCCTGTGGTGCGGACGGACGGTCGGGCGTACGGTCACGTGATTACCAAATTTTCTCGGATGGGTAGATTACCACATTTCCTTAGCTATGGAGCTCCGTCCACACGCGCGCTTCGCGCGCGGGTGGAGCTCCGCTATAATCAATTTATCTATCACTCATGGCATTGTTCCCGACCAAATGAAAACTGCTCACGTGATACCACTCTTTAAAGCCGGTGATCGATCACTCTTTACGAACTATAGACCGATCTCGATTCTCCCTAGCTTTTCTAAGTTTCTTGAAAAGGTTGTTTATAACCGTCTTTATAATTATTTAAGTAAACTAGAAATTCCATGTGATAATCAATTTGGCTTCAGGAAAATCATTCAACTTCGTTAGCATTGATTGACCTATATGAAAAAATCTCCCTTGCTCTTGATCGCAATGAACATGCCGTTGTCGTTTTCCTTGATCTTTCTAAGGCCTTTGATACCGTCGATCATAATATTCTGCTTGACAAACTCGAACACTATGGTATACGTGGCGTGGCTCTGGACTGGGTTAGAAGCTACCTCTCCAACAGGTTGCAATTCGTTCAATTTAACGGTCAATGCTGCTCTCCTCAAACTATCTGCTGTGGTGTCCCCCAGGGATCCATTTTGGGCCCCTTGTTTTTCTTGCTCTATATTAATGATTTAAATAACGTATCGACGCTCGTCGAGCTGATTTTATTCGCTGATGATACTAATTTATTTATGTCCCATAAAGATCCTGTCTACCTGGCAGCCTCACTCAATTCCGAACTTAATAAATTATCCACTTGGTTTAAGGCAAACAAACTCTCCTTAAACCTGAAGAAAACAAACTTTATGTTATTTAAGCCTAGACAGAAAAGCTATCATTTTCCAATGCAAATATGCATAAATGAACAGAGAATCGAACAGGTTAAGGAAACGGTCTTCCTCGGTGTAGTCCTTGATGAACGTCTGTCTTGGAAACCGCACATTTCTCAGGTAGCTCGTAAAATCTCGAAATCAATAGGTGTTATTAATAGAGCAAGATTTTTCCTACCTAAACCCTGTCTAATAACTCTTTACTATTGTTTAGTTTATCCTTATCTTCATTATTGTATTATTGTCTGGGGATCTACGTACAAGACCAATCTTCGCCGTCTTGTCTCTTTGCAAAAGCGAGTTATCAGAATTATTTCTAAATCAACTTTCGATTCTCATTCAGACCCTATTTTCAAAGAATTAGAGCTACTAAAACTTTCCGATATTAGACAACTAGAATTGGGTAAACTTATGTTTTCTCTTAACCATTCTCTTTTGCCTTCAAAGTTCAACAATTATTTTTCTTTAAACAAACAAGTCCATAGCTATGCCACTAGACACGCGAACGATTTTCGCCTTCATTTTTGTAGAACAAACCTTCGTAAATTTTCTGTCAGTTTCCAAGGACCTACTTATTATAACTCTATAGAAAATGATATTAAAGAATCTAATTCTCTCCACTTATTCAAAACGAAATTGAAAAAAAAAAATATATATGAATTATTAGTTATAAATCTTGTAGTAAATAGTTATATTTCTTCACATGTCTGATATTATTTTTATACTTATTGTTACATGTACCATACCTTATATTTTGTCAACTTAACTCAGTCTATGTAATTAGTTAATTTATACTTACCTTCATTGTATTTTACTTTCGATCCTGGCCTTACTGTTACTGTTAACTTTATTTTTACTCTGAGAGAGCCCATTGTCTATAAGCCTCATGGTTTCTTTTTGGGCTTCCTCGCCACATTCATTTGCTTTTGTGTAACTGTCTTGTTTTATCGTTATTTGTATTTTGTGGTAAATCAAATAAAGTTAAAGTTACACGGAGGGAGAGAATTGCAATGGGTTAAAGCTTTTCCCTTGGGCATCGTGGGATGGCATTATTTCTGCAGCTCCTGCACAGGCTAATGTCGACTTTCGAATACCGTATTTACATAATCATTCGGCGTAGATATAGGCTTAATAACTTCACACAATAATTTTGTGTTCGTCCCAAATCGACTTCCAAATCTGACCTGAAATGACCTGTTCCCTCTCGCTGAAATCGGTCCCATTGAAGAGGAATGGCACACGCAAAGTCTTCTGGGAGTTCTGTCAGTCATATTGTCTTTTTGCTGCACAGATGAGGCGGCCTCCATTTTATGATTGGGCGTTGCCCTCACGGGCCGCCCAATAAACAAAATCGAGTGAGTGAATTCGGGGGTTTTAGGGGCTAGATAGAAATTCTCCAAATTTTGTCTACAGCCACTTCGACACAAATCCCTAACCACAAAACGAACAACAACAACCAAAAAAAGATCAGAAAAACACATAAGCAAACAACTCAGTAAAGAAGCTATCAGACAGGGAAAGTTAAGAGAAATTACAAAATGTTTGCTATAACCCGGTTTTTATAACTCCAGGCCAAGTAGAATTAAATAGATAGAACAACTAAATCTGTGTAATTTTATTTATTGAACGTAAATACGCAATTCAGTTTTCGAATTGCTACGTATTTATTAATGACCATTAATAAGTCAACTCAAACTTCAAACTTCAAACTTCACTTCAAACTTCAAGTAAGCGGCCGAAAAAACTGATGGATTGGATTGGATTGGATTGGACAAGTACGAAAGGCGAGGAGGGTCTCCCGACTTTCGACTTCCATCTTTTGACTTCCGATTTCCAACTTCCAATTTCCGATTTCCGTATTTTTTTTTTTTAATTCCGACTTCCACCTGCCACCTATACTGATCAGCAACAGTGAACGACTTAAATACTTCAATTTTATTTCATGCGGATCTTTGCGGGCTCTATTAACTCAAGAGCGCTTTAATCTAACTTCAAACTGGCTCCATTTGTTCAATATTCACTGGATAAGTCACTACTACTTATCTGCTGGATAGCGATTTATCCGGTGGACAGTGCTGTCCAACTTTTCAACAACCGGGCACTGATCTTTAGTTATTGATTGATATTTCCTTTCAATGCCGGGAGAAATTCATCGTGTGTGGTCAACAATGCTTTGATCTGCACGGGAAAGCTATAGGGTGTAAGAGTGCAAAAAATAGTCTTTGGCAAGCTAAAGGTCAACATATCAATTCTGTCAATGACCTTGTCTTTTTTGGTTGAAGGAAAGAGTTTATACTATTACTATGGACAAAACAAGCCTAGACAAAAATCACCAAAATGGCACGTCTGAGGCTATTTTGAGTAATTTTGGTATCAAGTTGTCGGTTTCTAAGGGTCATTAGAGGAAGATTAAAAGTTTGTATACCAAATACCTCGTCTTTTCGCTATCATTTCTCCTGACTTATCTTCACCGCGCGAGGTATAGAAGACTGAAATCGAAAGTCGAAGGTTGTTTAACTCCGGCTCAGAATGATTTTGTTTGCTTTATCTGTTTTCTGTCTGTGCTGCAAACGATGGAAACAACAGCCACAACGCAAAAACAGAATCGCTTAGAATTCTTAATATTAATATTTGTTACGTATTTCACCCAGTGTTACGACTTTGATCCGCATAAAACGTGCAAAACTTGTAAGAATGCATCATTTGATTGCACTTAAACTCCATTCTCGTTTGTTTCATGCAACATGATCGTTTATTTCACCTTTGGTCAACAATGCTTTGATCTGCACAGGAAAGCTATATATAGTATAGGAGTGAAAAAAAAAAAAAAGTCTTTAGCAAGGTCAACATATCAATTTTGTCAACGACCTTGTCTTTTTTGGTTGAAGGGAAGAGTTTATAATATTATTAAGAACAAAACAAGCCTAGACACAAATCACCAAAATGGCACATCTGAGGCTATTTTGAGTAATAGTCTGGGAGCATATGTCAAGAAATAAAGTTCCGTGGGATTTTTGTGAAAAAAGCAAGCCACCTATATATCTAGATGTGTTACGGGGACTCTAAGGGACATAAAAAAATGTTGTCGGCAATTTTGTAACTTGCACCGATGCCCACTGGGGTGGATTTAAAATGTGACGTTTATCTTCTTCCATGGAAACGAGGCTGGGACCTAAAGTACATGAAAACAATCTTAAATGACAACAGATTGCTACCAGAATTATTCATATAAGACATAATGATTTATCTGACTTGAAAACGTATCTGTTGAGCAATTAAACTGATCACCTGACCATTATAGCACGGAAACGAGACTGGGAGTCAAAATGTCGCACAACGTTTTTGGAAGCTAGTGGAAACTTACGAGATTTCCCCAAATCTACAAAATATGTAATTTTGACATTCTCAGTAGGACTTAAACTGCTCAGAATAGACTTATTGGTAAAAATTTAGAGGATAAATATCATGTGACGTGAAATATAACCACAGATACCCAAGCTCACGAGTGGGAATCGTTGTTGCATAACAGAAATATTATAAGGTTTATGGGAGTTTTCGCGAGTCCCCTTAACACATCTAGATAGGTGGCTTGCTTTTTCCACAAAATTCCCACGGAATTACAGATGCTCCCAGACTATAATTTTGGTATCAAGGTGTCAGTTTCTAAGGGTCATCAGAAGAAGATTTAAAGTTTGTATACCAAATACCTCGTCTTTTCGCTATCATTTCTCCTTTATCTTCACCTGGCGAGGTATAGAAGACTGAAATCGAAAGTCGAAGGTTGCTTAACTCCGACTCAGAATGATAGTTGTTTGCTTTATCTGTTCTTCGTCGGTGCTGCAAACGATAGAAACAACAGCCACAAACAGAATCGCTTAGAATTCTTATTAATATTCGTTATGTATTTCACCCAGTGTTAAGACTTTGATCCCCATAAAACGTGCAAAACGTGTAAGAATGCATCATTTGATTGCACTTAAACTTCATTAACTCTCGTTTGTTTGATGCAACGTGATCGTTTATTTCACCTTTGGTCAAAAATGTTTTGATCTGCACAGGAAAACTATATAACATAAGAGTGCAAAAAATAGTCTTTGGCAAGGTCAACATATCAATTCTGTCAACGACCTTGCCTTTTTTGGTTGAAGAGAACAAAACAAGCCTGGACACAAACCACCAAAATGGCACGTCTGAGGCTATTTTGAGTAATTTTGGTATCAAGTTGTTGGTTTCCAAGGGTCATTAGAGGAACTGATTTAAAGTTTGTATACCAAATACCTCGTCTTTTCGCTATCATTTTTCCTTTATCTTCACCGCGCGAGGTATAGAAGACTGAAATCGAAAGTCGAAGGTTGCTTAACTCCGGCTCAGAATGATTTTTGTTTGCTTTATCTGTTTACTGTCGGTGCTGCAAACGATGGAAACAACAGCCACAACGCAAAAACAGAATCGCTTAGATTCGACAATGTCTTCTTGCAACATCAACAACTACAACAGCTTCTACGCGGGTCATAACAAGAAGCTCGAAAACACGATCATCGAAATGAAAAGAAAATTGGACGCGATTGAACAGGAGCTTAAGAATTTAACTAAGAAGGTAGAACCAACAAAAATAGGTAAGTTGCATGGTTTGCTGGTTTCATTAATTGATTTCAGACCTGATTTAGTACTGGTTATCATTTGGGCCACCTGGGTACAATTTTTTTTTCAATTCTCTACTTTATCGTCGTGTCATTAAGGATGAGTATTTTTCACAAAGGTTGTATCGACTTCGGATTGGACAAATTTGACGGGAAGATCATCACAAAGAAATTGTCTGATCAAAAACACAGTCAAGTTCCTTTTCATGCTTAATTATTAATATTTGTTATGTATTTCACCCAGTGTTAAGACTTTGATCCCGATAAAACGTGCAAAACTTGTAAAAATGCAGCATTTGATTGCACTTAGTTCATTAACTCTCGTTTGTTTCAAGCAAAATGATCGTTTATTTCACCTTTGTTTGCCAATATAGTACCGATAAAAACGCCAATTATAAAGCTTTTATTGTAAATGCGAACTTGGTTTCCCCTGTTGATTACAGGGCACAATAAAAAAAGTAATCAATGTAACATTAGACGGGGCGGTCAAAGCAAATTACTCGAAGCTCAAACCCATCAGCAATACAGCAATAATCACCTGATAAACTTACACGAAGCAAGTTCGCTTGTTAACTTGACAACGTCTGTTCCTTCAGTATGATAACCAAAACTCACTGAATTAAGGCTAAAACGGAAAAATAATACTCAAGTCCTTGTAATTTCGAAAAGACTCAACTTCCCCTAGGACGACCGAACAGATACAAATTTTATAGCGCCGCTTAGAATACATTTCTGGATATCTAAAAGTACTCTGGAAAGCCTAAAAAGTGTTTTCAATGTGTTTAGTAGGAAACCATCGTTGGGTGCCCCTGTGTGTATACAACCGTGTCTAAAAACATTGTCTTAGTGTCAGATATTTCCGACCGTGAATTGATAGTACTGTAGGTTGAAGTAAGTCGTTGTTTGTTCGAAGAAAACTAAGATGTCTGGTTTACTTATGTCCCACGGGGAAAAATAATGTCACCTATGTCAAGTCGCGTTAGTTTAAAGACGGTTTTGCTTTCTAGACTTTTTCTTTCAATAGGGACTTTACAGACTTTAAGATCCAACAACGCGACGGCGACAAGAACGTCGCTTAAAAAGTGAATTTGCGTTCTTTCAGTCTTTATAGCGATTACTCTTATCCACTTACTTTGTCAATTGTAGGCGAACCCTCCTGAAGCTGAATTTCAAGGGGCCATATTCAAGCTCAGAAAGAGAAATAAAATTTCGCCGTTGATTATTTACGTCCTCCATAAAACGCGAAATTAGGCATTTTCACGTCGTAGTCGTGCAAAAACGGGAAAGAAATGTACAAAAAAGTGTAATGCACGTGCGAAGTTGTTGTTTTGCTAATCAAACCTATTGTTTTTTTTTCTTGTTGTCGTCTGCGCTGTTGGATCTTAAAGTCCTTATTGTCACGATACACAAACATGAAAGTATTTACAGTCAAAAAGGAACCGCTGAAGGAAAATGCTTTCAATATATATTCTGAAATGTGTTCAAAATGCGAGAAATTAGCCGAGAACGAGAGGTTTTGGATAAAATTTGGACAGTTTTTCGCAGAGACATCGAAAAGCTAATATCATAAAATTTCGCCCTAGAGTCCATACTGAAATTTACGGTGTTTTCAAATTTCCATCGGGAAGTGTAAAATGTAGCTGGACCTGAAAGTAAGCATCTTTAAACCGAAGAACTGATGCAAAGTGTTTGTACCCGACGAACTTAATGGACGCAAACTGGAACACTTTAACTGGGGTCTGTTTCCGAGTTTTATAGTCGACAACCATACAAATCCTTTACAGTCAATTTGCAAATTTGTTTACCTTAAAACCGAAACGGATAAAACCTGCAAGGTACGTATAACGTACTGTATAAATGCAGATTCACTTAGTTTAACAAAAATACTAATGGAGTTGATGCGAAGTAGGCGAACTCTAATGCCTCTAGAACAGTTTTTTTTCGATTTTCGATCTTTTCTCAATCATTTCTTTGTAATGGAAATTGCATTGATATTTTTGCGATCTGGTTCCCAGAGGCCGCGATCCTTTTGGTCAGCAACGGGGATCGAGACCTCTGGGATAATCCGTTTGCCGACAACAGGATTCTTGTTGTCGTCCCAACTGTACAGGCGGAACCAATAAGAGCAACGAGAAGAAAGAAACTAAAGATTATTATGAGGCGATTCTGTTTTTGCTTCGGCAAGTTAGGACAATACTATTGAACCCTGAGACAAGGGAACTTTTTTTGAAGCTGACACTCTCAGGAAAGGGATAAGTGGCCGCTAAAGGTTGTCCACTCAATAGAGGTTCTGTTTTAGGTGAATTTACTGACAATTTTGTCCACCCCAGTAATTAGCCCTTAACCCCTAAATAAAAGAAGGGGGGCAACTTAATAGAAATTCAAGTGAACAAATAGATCCAGGTCATTATCAGGACAAAAAGACACGAGAAAGTCCATAAAGCGACTTTGTAAAGGATGCAAAACTGTAGAACCACATGTGTTCTCAATATTTTACCAGGAACAGACTTTTTGCAAAGATTCACTGCAGCTTGTTACAATATTATGACCAAAACATTGTATTGCTTCAGAAGATAATCATACTTTCCCACTGGAAGGGTCTACTGCACAACTTCTAGTTTCAAATCAAGGTTAGGCTCAATACTTTTGTCAGAAATATTTACTTCAGATTCATTAAACCCCAGTAATCTCCATGGGGTTAGAATGAATATTTGCCTGAACCACACATTCACCATCAGTGGATTGATCATTGATGATACACTTAGGTACAACATAAAAAACAAAACACTTAGGAAGCCGAAGAATTTTCCCATGTTTTTGTGTAAACATGGGAAGTTTACGAAAGTAAAATCACTGATGACTGATCTAAAAAGAGCCATATAGGAAAAAGAATTTGGAAATATCAACATATTAAATACATTCTCCAAGGGTTTAGCAAACTTTTATTTCTTCAATGATATTTTCCATTGACACAGTCAAACATTGAAAGACATAGGTGCAACATTTTTCAAGTTTTAGACTTTTAGCCATAAATACCACCTACTTTTCCTTGGCTAAAATTTTGTTACAGTTACCTTAAGGAGGACCAACCTACAATTATTGGGTTTATATTAATACAAGCACATTGTTGTATTTCAAAGTTTTACTGAATCTTGGCGACATCGCCTCCTGAAAACAAATCCAAGAGAAAAATATGTATATAAAATAAGTAACAAACATATTGGTAGAAAAGATTAGTAATGAAAGAATTGAGGGAAAAGAAGGGAAGCCAAAGGGCCTTTATACTGTTAACAGCATACCTGCATAAATGGCTGGATGAAAAAATTAAAAAATTAACTTAACACTTTTTTAGGACTTTAAAATGCCCTAACTATCTAAATAACTATGCAAAAATTTAATAATTGTAAGATCTTTAAGGTTCATACATTTATCAGTGAAAAAGGAAAGTGCAGCATGTGTACAATCCCATCAACCTGAACTTTCACTGGACTGAAAATACTAATTCACTTGAAAAATAATCAACTCAGTGTCAACTCCACAGTATGTTTAATAACACTTCTCTTTTAAAAACTAAACGACTGGAAGTATATATTTTTAAACATGCAGTGCCAAATTCTGCTATGATTAATCATTTTTCATTTAAACAAGAAGAATTCGGTAAACAAAATCCTGGAAAAGGAAAATAACAAACCAACTCAGTCTTCTTTATTTCCACGTTTCTCAAGTCTTTGCCAAACGTCGGCGGATTTGATTGAGCTTTGCTTTATCTTGTGTGCCTTGTTGCTGAAGCCGTTCGATATCGCTTACATTTAGGTAGGATAAGAAAAAAATTCCCTTGAAGGCTAGACTTGAGATTGGCGTTTACGAGCAAAATGTTTGATTTACCACGCTCAATAACAACTTGAAAGCCCCTTCGGCGCTTCTTTCCCTCCACTTTTGTTTACCTTTTGACTTCTGGGTCTACTGCTCATGCTCAGATGGGCAGCCAATGAAAAATCGAGTTGAAACGAATTATCCCAGAGGTCCCCGTTGCCCTTCCGCTGGACAAAGCAACGCGAACTCTGGGAACGAGATTGATATTTTCTAAAAGTCGCCTCTCACTGCGCACGTCGATTCGAACTTTCCGGCGATAATGATTTAGGCATTGGCTGTAACATCAACAAAAGAGGAAATTCTTTCACTCGGACCATCTGATGAGTCTTAAGCTAGAAAAAATACAAAATGATCTTCCGTCTGAAAACAAATACAAATAATGTCGGTCTGTGTCGGTAGTCGGTTAATATTTTTCCTGTCCTAGTCGGTAATTTTTTTCTTGTTTGGTCGGTACTCAGTCGCCGTTTGCCGCCAGTCGGTTAACCCCATTCACACCCTCTTCTATATATGAATCGTTTGACAACTTATTTTAAAGTTAGCTAACCATTTTCTTGCAAATGTTGTAAAACGTGTTTCGCCTCCAACAGAGCATGAGCTCCGCTTAAGTGAGGGTCTGGATGGGGTTAACTGGCAACTGACAAATAGCAAAAATACTAACTGACAACTGACAAATAGCCTAAAATTTAACTGACAACTGACATTTGCCTTGGGTTTTACTGACAACGGACAAAGGACCTGATTGTCCCTTATTTTCTACAAAACCTGTTTTTAGGGACTGTGCAATAATTATCAGGAGGGGTGGGGGGGGGGCTGAAAAACTAGAGGGGGGGCATTACATAAAATTGCTGCCAAGATGGGGGGGTGGCTCAAAGTAAAATCAGTCATTTGACGGAGGGGGGACCTTAAGTTTTATTCGAAATGTAAATAAAATTAAACGCAATAAAAGATTCTCAATACAGGCGTCATGATAGACTGAAACAAATATCAATACGAACAGCTGATAAACGATTATTGAAAATATTCCATTAAAATGAAAAGCAAATTCACAACTGATCAATTTTAACCTGTCTTCTAATTAACTGAGCTGATCCTATGTAAAGCAAATATCATGAACGTGTTTTTCAGCTTCCCCCATAAAACAATGGGAATCAAACAGATCTCGTAGACAAGCTTTGTCGGTTTTAGATGTGAATAAAAGTAATGTTTCTTCATCGACTGAATCGATTTGCTGAATTCCATATATATCTGGCTCATAACAAAGTTCATCAGGCACTCCTCTCAAGGATGTAAATATAATGCAAGCTCTTTTTCGTCTGTTATTTGAAGCGTTCAATCTCCTGTTCTTTGATTTTTTTTATCTGCTCCTTTCTCTTTCTGGCTTCAGAAGTTTTAGCTTTTGAGCCAATGTGGTAAGCACCCCGGTACTTAGCAAATGCTTTGTCTAAATCTTGGGTGGGGGGGGGGGGGGGGTGCGAAGTTATCTTAAACATAACAGAGAGGGGTTAGAACTAATTTTTTTTGGTTTGGAGGGGGATACTGTCTAAGTTTTTGCTAGATAACTCTACTTTTTCAGTCCCCCCCCCCTCCTGATAATTATTGCACAGTCCCTTAAGGTCTTAACTAGCATTGTTCCACTCTTTTCATCAGACAATGTGACTCAAATGTGCGTTTTTATGGGTAATCTTAGCAGCAAGACGCTTAAGTGTCATTATTCGTTAATGATTTACTGTAAAACCCATGTATGTCATGTACCATCTGTTGTAAATGACCTATGTTCTCAAATTTACACTCCTCTAAGTACGCGCCAGCATACGATGGCTGCTAATGAGGGCGTTGCAAAAGTAATTGCAAGTTTTTACCGAGATGATTTAGGTATAGTCTTTCTTGGTCTTTCTTACTATTTTCGTCCAAGTATTATACCTGCAAACTTTTTCTGGGTTTTCACCTTGTCATCACCAGGGTTTCTAGAAACGTTCCGGCTACTTCCGCAGATTTCCGACGACTTTCCGAAGACTTCCGAACGTTACCGAAAATGTCCGCAAATGTTCCGAAGACGTTTGAGCACTTTCAAAGTTATTTTAGGGACGACAACTTTAGCGTGCTTTAATTTCGTTAGAACTTTTCGAAGTTATTTTAAAGACGACAATTTTAGCGTGCTTTAATTTCGTTAGAACACAAAAAAGTACACCATCAAAGTCATCATTTAACGCCTTTTTGGATTGGATTTTCATTACTTATCATTTTTTAAAAAAACACTTAATCCGGATTTGTGAGTCAGGCGTGAGAAATTGTCCTTGATACGTGAGATCGATGTCTTTAGACTCTTTAGTCCACCGGCGTGAGACTCATGCTTAATGCGTGAGAGTTGCCAGGTATACAATATTCTGAAAGTATAAATTTTGATGGACTTAATGCTTGGAAATGTTGGACTCTGGCCAGCAAATTCACAGGACGAAAAATCAAGTATCCGTAAACTTAAACATGGTGGAAACACGTGACTCCGTTGCGGAAACACAGCGGCAAACGCGTGTTTCCGTTAGCGGATACATTACGGTTTCTCATGTTTCCGTCGCTGCGTTTTCAACGGAACAGGAACACTTTTTTACATGTTTCCGACAGATTGCCGTTTCAGGAATCACGTATTTCCGCAATCGTTAACGTGTGCTTATGTTGCGGAAACGCGATATTCCGTACCGGAAACCTGTTGTTTCGTTCGTTCTACTGGCGGAAACGTGAAGATACGGTCCGGCAACCTGACTTGTTTTTCTGTGTTTCCGTCTGTTTCCGTTACTACGTAAATACGTCCAAAAAGTTTCATATTTGCCGAAACCAGGTTTTCCAATGACAATTTTTCTTTATTCTTACATGAAATTAACCTTTGAGTATTTTTCCTGGTTAACTTACATGCAATGAAGACTTGTTCATTAAATAAGTCAGACAAATATATAGACCACCATAAACCTGAAATCCATCTGTGTTGCATTTAAAATTTTATTCATTTCCTGCACATAGACTCGTACTAACAATGCTTATTTATGGTCCTATCTCATACGCAGAAGTTGCAAGGTGAACACAATTGTAGCGTGCTTAGAGGGTATAAAATAAGTGCAAAGATTCAAATGCACAAATTACATCAACAAAAAATGAATGGCTAAACTTTGACATAATACAAGTACTGTTTTTTGAGGTAAATTAATTGTATACTTCACAAATTGAAAACCTAGCCTTTTTTCAACATACTAACAAATTTAACAGACACTAATTAATGTAGTCTTGAATTCAAGTGCAGCTTATGGCTAGTGATAGTTTTACAGCCTATAATATTTCAGCAAAGTGGAATATGATTTGTCTGGTGAATGTCCTGAGTAGGACTCTTGTTGACAGCGACTGACGTTTTATCAACAAGGTGATCATCAATTTCATGGTCATTGTCAAAACATCAGTTCCTGTTTGATCATTTTCCACTTTCTTATTTCAAATGAATCCTAGCCTTAAACCATTCGAATTTCTCAAAAAACATCACTTGCCCGTCCGGCAAGTTAAGAACAGAATTCACTAGCCCGATAGCAAAATCCACTAGCCCTGGGCTATTGGACACTGCTTTCTTTGCACGCTGTGTATGTCACGAGGATACTGGTGTTTTAAGTCACTTCTATTCTCAAGTCATTACTTAGTGCTCGATCGCTGGATATTGGCCAAGCTCTGTTTTGTGAGGCCAATTAAGTTCCATGATCTTGCTTGCTTTGAGAGAACCTTCCGCACCAAAATTGCATACCAAGGTGATCTGACTGATGAAAAACAAAACAAAGTGCTTTTAAGCGAAAAATTTGACAGAGGCTATTCCCCAGGCAATCAGGGGGAGGAAAAACCTTTTTGCAGTAAGAAAACTACACGTAGTAAATGAATAATATATAACCACAAATGCACATGTATACAGTTGCGTTTCATAGTAATATGTTCAGGATGTTATGTTCCCTGCACAATAAGACTGTGGACCAAGGGTTTAATGCAAACAGAGGCTTTCTATAATGCATCAGTCAATTCCAGCTGCGGCAAGCCCCCCCCCCCCCCCCCCCCACAGACACTGAGCGCAAAAATGCGGCGCTTTTCTCTACTAGTGGGCTGTAACATATAGCCTAGTAGTAGCTCAACCAATCAGAACGCAGCATTAATAATAGACCACTAGTTGGATTTTACTAATGCAAGATATTCACTGATTGAGTAGCTAATCAGAGCGCGCGAAAAACACTATCCACTGTTTTAGTTGCACACTAAAAACAACTAATATATAGATTTAGCCAGGGCTAAAAGCGAAGCTCCCATTAATAAATTTGTAATT
This sequence comes from Porites lutea, assembly GCF_958299795.1. Lineage (NCBI taxonomy): Eukaryota > Metazoa > Cnidaria > Anthozoa > Scleractinia > Poritidae > Porites > Porites lutea. The sequence continues at coordinate 16,993,331 of NC_133212.1, forward strand.
TCAATCAAACAATAAACTTTTATTCCACAAATCAGTCCACTTTAGAGCACATTCATGTGACTTTTGTTTTGAGGGATAAAGGCTAAGTGATTTGAGAGAAAAATAATTTGCTAACAGTCCAAGAGTGCACCAAACCTTACATCGAGTTGACGGCCTTATGTACACCCAAAAAATAGCAATCATCTACGATCGCATTTAACGTCCATAATGGCTCTTGACCACAGTACATTAGGCCTGGAAAACAAATACTTGGAAAGCAAATCCGGCAGAATTTTTTCCGTTTGACAAGTCTGCTTTACAAAATCTTGCTAACAAATCTGGGGGCGTGTAAACCAACCTTTTTGTACTATGAGGCGCTGTTTTTATCATACAGACCTCAGACAGAATGCAGTATTTCACAGTTTTGAAATATAAATTACACTCATTCAATATTCAGGACGATCGAAGCACGCGTGGGCTTTTAGCGAAACCGCTAAAAAAATTTCTAAAATCACCTATATAACGGCCAGCCAGTTGCAAGCTGTGGAGTGTTTGAATGAACATTAATAGAATTGCACTTCAACATAATAAAGAATTTATTGTGTTTTTTTTATTTAATGGTTTTATAACACAAGCGTTTAAAACGCGCGACGTTTTGAGTACTCCCGCAACTGAAAACATTAACGGCAAATTGCAAGAGAGACTACTAACAATCAATAAAAGAAATATAATTCGGTGAAACATTTACACTGTAACAGAGACAACAATTTTCATTCACGAAGACAATTACGTATTAAAGTGTCTCTAAGAATCCTGAGTCTTTATGGTTAAAGCCTAAGTTTATGTTTTAAAGCCGGCTTCCTGGTGTTTGTTGTTTTCAAAGATGAACTCGAGGCGAGAAAATTGCTCAAAGCTTTCTTTCTACAGCCAAAATAAAAACGCAACGTTTTTTTCTTTCTATTTGCGGTGAGAAAATATCGACTAAAGACTTTTTAAGGTTCTGCAAGCTTAAATCAAACTTCATACTATAGGTAAGATGATTATCTCAAATCTTAATTCAAACATGCATAAACTATAGCCTCATAAACTGCGCTCGGCTTCATGAAATTAGATATATGAAAAAAACAAACACAAATACAATAATTACTCAGGCAGCTCCTGGAAGCTACATCGCTTCAGACTTTTCAATCAAGCAAGGTGAAAAACGAAAACGAATCGATGCCATCCGAAATCGGATTTCCGACCTTGACAGGCGACGTATTTCTCAACCAAAAACCCAATAGACTGAATAGACAAACTAGCCATGAATAACAGAAGACTGTTGATAGTAGCTGAATTTCATTTCGTACATCCAGTAGAACAAGACAGTTAAAAACATCACAAGTTGACACAAAACTCTGTCAGCTTCAGCTGTCACAGTAAACAAGTTTCAAGATGCTGCATAAATTTTCCTCATGAACTCACCTGTCAAATTTTGACCAATCAGAGCATAAAAATTGGACGTAGAGCGTGACCAACGCGTTCACGGACAACTAAAAACAACAACTGGCAAAGCGATCATGTAAGAACGAGATCTTGACAAACAATCAAGACAAGAAATATAATACGAAGAAACATTTAAAGGTCAACAATTTTTATTCCCGAAGACGTGTTTTGAGAGTAAAGCTGAGTCACGAACAGATTTAAATTAAGCCTTAAGTTTTAAGCCGCCTTCGCCGTGTTTGCTATTTTTCAAGATGAACTCCAGGCAAGAATATCGCTCGAAGTTTTCTTTAACAAACAATAGGATAACTAAACTATTTTTCAGAACTTTTTCTTCTAGTCGCGGTCAGAAAACGTCTAAAGACTTTTTAAGTTCTTTACTAGATCAGATAAATTGATTCAAACCTTAGTAATGTGGGTAAAATGACGGCATAAACATGAAAAAAGAAAACACATAAAAAGCAATAAAATTACTCAAGCTTACCGGTCGAGATACAGCACGGAAACCCATCAAGTAAGGCCAGAATCGCTTAAGATTTTTCGCAAGGTCCAGCAAGGCGAAGCAAGCTTACTAAGAGTAGCTTATTTTTGAAAACGATGATTCCCGATTTCTTTTTGTCGTGCGGCGGATTTCTCAACCACAACCCAGTAAACAAGCCAGCCAAGAATAACAAAAAAATGTTGATAGCTGCTGTATTTCATTTTGTAGATCCAGTGCAAAAAGACAGGTAAAAACATCAAGAGATGACTCAACACTCTGTCAGCTTCAGCTATCAGTGAACAAGTCGCAGATGCTGCATAAATTTTCCACTTGAATCCTCTTAGCTAGCGCGCCTGTTAATTCTTACTCTATGCCTTTCTCTTCTTCTCTTTCCCGTTGCTTTTCACTTACAAGCAAATAGTTTGAATCCAATCCGCTATTGTTTGTTGCCATAACAATTTCTTCGAAACAGTTTACTAGAAACTGAGTTCCCCGGACAAAATCCTTATGCAATGAGGTAGTTCCGTTGAAGTAAACATGTTTTTGAACGCGACGACAGCCACGTCATTTCTTGCGCGATGTCCCGCCAATTTGTCCCGCCACGAAACAGGTGGGTTGCGCAAATGCATCGCGCGGTTATAACATACTCCTCCCGCGGACGGGCTGACACCTGATTCCCTTCCCTCCCCCGCAAAGAGTGTACGGGCGTACGCTACGTCATAACCAAATTTTCTCGGATGGATGGTTTACCAAATTTTACCAAATTTTTATTATATGTAGGGCAAAACGACTGGTCTTTCATCTGAGCCCGCGAGATGGTTATGTGATAATTGTCAGCGGATGTCTGATTTTGACAGCTGTCAATCTAATTGTACTCATACAGATGGCTTACAAAACTGAAAGGCTAGTCAAGTTGTGCAAGATCTATTGTGACATTTGACATCGGCTTACATGAAATGTGTGTACGGACGGGCGGGCGTACGCTACGTCATAACCAAATTTTCTCGGATGGATAGTTTACCAAATTTTGTTACCCATGGTGCTCCGCTGCGCGCGCTTTGCGCGCGGGAGCTCCGCTATTACAGCTTTCACGCTGGACCCAATTAAGCTCGAGAAAGTAATCATAGAAATGAAAACAAAACTGGAAGCGATTGAACAAGGGCTAAAAACTTTCTCCAAGGAAGAAGGAAAAAGGTTGGTTGGTGGTTGCAGTTCAGTTTTGAATGCCGTCACTTCTTTAAAATATAAATAATTGCTAGACTACTGAGTGGTTTGAATTTCCGCATAAACTTCAGTCAATAAGAAAAGGGAGAAGAGTGTAAAGACGCAGTTGTAAGCTGTGAATCCCTTTTAATGGGTGATTACAAAATATGAGAACCCATAACTACAAGCATAAATATTAGGCCACGTAAAATTACATACTGACACGCGGAGTCGCAAAGATATCTTGTTGTACCCTGATTATGAACCTTATTTTTTTCATTTGCGGACTGTTACCCATCGTCGATCCTCCTCATAGATCCAGTGCATCAGAATTCATTTTCTTCAAAAATAATGATAAATATTCTTTACTCATTCAAAGTTCCAGATCCTGTCGCCTTCTTCCCCCTTAATGCTGCGTACGGAACCAAGGAGATTAACAACCGAGCGGTAAAAGGGATTCTGGGTGCGGTTACTCTTGCTCCAGGGCCCGATGGAAGACCTAACTACTCTTATCAATTTTCCGGAAGCTCCAACAGCTACATCGAGTTTCCCAACAGGATTGGAGGACCTTTGGACGTGCGTTTTTCGATGACCATGCTGTGCTGGGTGTACTTTGATGGCCAAGATGGACCTCTGTTCAACTACAGGACTAGTGGAAGCTGGGGTGTTCACCTGTGGGTTGTCAATGGAAAACTCTTTGTCCGTTTCACAAAACGAGGTTATTCGTTTACCACCAATTTGATACACACCAGTCTCGCGGGTGGATGGAAGTTTGTTGGCGCATCTTACGACCGTTGTTCTGGCGAAGCCAAACTGTGGGTCAATGGAGCTGTGGTTCAGACGTTAAACATTGGAGCGGGCCTTGAACTAGCCACTCAAGATAGCATCAGAATGGGAGTGAAGAGTGGTGATAGGCGGTACTTCAAAGGCAGAATTGCTCAGATGCGGATCTACAACAGAGCTTTGAGTCAGGAGCAAATTCAAGCAATACAGAAGCTTGTCGCAGGTAATGAAAAAAATAGAAAAAAATAAAAACAGTAAATTTGAATGTTCGTTGCAATGTGAAAAATAGAAGTGCATAAGTCGGCAGTCATTCTCTCATCAATCGGTATTGAATATTTTCGCTATAGAATGATCCTACCCTGAGTTCCAATAGCACTTCGACTTAAAGAACTTTTTGAAAATAGCTTGTATTCAAAAGGTACCGAACAGTTCAGTTTTTACACACACAGATCTTGCGAGCACTCGCCTAAATCATGATATTATAGATTCCTGACTGCATTTTAGACTCCAAAGTCCATTATAAGCTAACCTTGTTTGCTTTTATATTTCCTTTTCAGCATGATCCTGGAGAGAAGCGTCAAGTCCGAGAAAATTGAAGCCAATATTAAACATGGAGCATTTTCTGCCAGTTGCTTTAAAATTTCGTGGGTTTTATTTTTGTGAAGGGAAAATAAAGAGTAATTGTACATGTAGGGCTTGTGAAGTTGTTATCCTTATTGACGTCGAAAGTCTCGCATCATGCAAGAACTGTTAAAAAGTATTAAAACGGCAGGGGCTTGGGGGCAGGAATAGATAGGCCGCCCTTGAGGGGATCGATAATTGGTTCTAATGAACGGCAGTTCAGGTCCGGTAAAGTTGAAGGAAAGCGACTTCAAATTTGAATACCATCAGCCATGCTGATTATTTTGCTGAATAATAACCTGCCTTTGAAAGGAAAAAAAAACAAGCAGAAATTTTTCCGTAAGTTTTAGCAAGTGTACTTCATGCCACGCTAAAGTTTATAAAACTGCTTTATCCTACGGTTTAAATACGGTTATAAGGCGACTTGCACCTGTAACCCTAACCCAATATTCATCATTCAGATGGGCCCCTTATCCACTCCCAATGATGTCATACCCGCTATGAAGCGAATTAACCAGCCTTACTACTCAAAAATTGTCGAAACAGTGACAAACTCTCCAATCTATGTACACAATGAAAACAATAACAACAACAATCAATCCACTGTACAAACCAAGACTGTCTTGGATCGCCTTCCATTCAACCCAGTTCCGGAAATTTCGGTTGGTACATCAAATTGGAACAGACCATTTCGGTGAAAATTGTTGTACCCAGTACCGCTCTTTTGTATTCTGCTTACAAGGACAATAACCAAACGCGAGGTGGTTTGGTTCGGGGCTGTGCAACCGAAATGCACCGTTCCATTGGCCACGTGGAATGTCCAAAATTTTAAACCGTTGAATTGTAGCGCCCTGGTATTACCTTACATGGCGCGACAGAGGGCTCGAACGCCTCCGCCTTATAGGCTTTGTATAGACGCCAATTTTTTTTTCGATGAGGAGGGGAGAGGGGCCGTCTGTACACAGGCTACCGCCTTATAATGATCGTCAAGAAAGGAATTAAGGGGCTTTGAAAAAAGAGGTATTACCAGATATCACAGAGGCTGTGTATATGCTGACGTCACTAACTCGGCAGACTTCTCAAAGTTGAGAGCAACACCCTTACTAAGCCTTTAACGTTAGCGAGGATCTTTTCTCCTCATCGATGCGCATGAATCCGCCAACACTTTGATTGACAATAAAAGGCGAAATAAGAGTAGTTGTAGGACTTATCTTGCATTGTGTAAGCGCCTTGGCTCAAGCACACATTAGGCAGTTCTTCGTCCAGTTTTCGGGCTACGAGAGATTTTTTTGTTGCGTTTTTTTTTTCTCTTTCAAAAGAGAGTGCCATTTGCTTATCGGAAAAAGGGATATCTTCCATTCGAGGAAGTCATAAATACGTCATCACGTATGCAAGATGTCCGAAAAGCGAGCGAAGGTTCTGGCGAATCAGAGTTGTCTGATATGAGTGAAGGGCACAGTTAAGTCAGTGAAGAATATTATGAGGTTGAACAAATTGTTGATCGCCGTATTAATCCTGCAACACAAGCCTTTGAGTACCTTGTCCGTTTTAAGGGATACTCTGAATGTGACGATCTCTGGTTACCAGATTCTTCTTTCAATATGCCATTAAACTATGTGTCTGTATCTTCATCTGGTAGAAAGCGTAAGTGGCGTGCAAATATTGATGAATCTACATCTGAGCACTGCTCAGAATCTCCCAAACGCAAACTTAGGAAAACGTTTACCCAAAAACCTAGGTCCTCCAAAGATCATCAAAATGACTCAGAAAAAAAGAGGCCCAAATCTTTAGCTTCCCATGTAGGCATCACCTTTATTGCCGATCAAGATGTGTCATTCTGTGTTCAAGGAAAGGCTGGTGAAGTTGCAAAGCTTTTTGAAAAAGCCCCCGGTTTTGTTGTTCACGGGCAGATATATATTGCAGTCTAGAATTTTCCTAAAATTGTTCCTATTTCACAGCATGACGTCACCATTAGAAGTGGTACAAAAGATTGTTGTGATCCACTTACTATCCAATCTCTTCCTCCTCTCTCTGTGTACGAGCATGGCGCAAAAGCGACTTAAAATGGTGGAAAAGAAAGGTGGCAACTACTGTCTTAAATTTGCTTCCATAGGAAACTTCTCAAGAGAGAGTTTGCCCATTCTCCATAATTATTATGTATTGTTGAGAGATATAAGGAAAAAATTTAAAGAAGAAAAGGCGTTCCTGGAAAAATATTTTAAAAGTGGTATTAGTGAAAAGGGTAAAGAAACACTCGTTAATGCCATTCTATACAGGCGAACTGCCACTCCTGTCTTTTACTAGCACGACGCAATGGAATTAACCTATCCGTCGATCAAGTTACTTGCCTCACTGGAGAGCGGTATCTTACTGATAATGTGATAAACTAGTTAATGAATATTTTTGTTGAGGAAGGAAATACCCTTTCGGGTAAAACCACCTGTCTTGCCGTTGATTCTATTTTGCTTTGATGCAGTGAACGCATGATTGGTAGCTCCGTACGAAACTCTTGTTTTGACAAAAACGTCACACAGTTGACAACAATTCTTTTTCCAGCACATCTTAAAGAGAATTCTCATTGGGGTCATTGTAAAATTAACGTTCAAGCTAAATAAGTTTTTTTTTTTCTATGATGGTTTCCACATGAAGCCTCCTAAACAATTGGACGTCGTTGTCTAGGCTGTGTTAAGAACCCTATACTCGCTGTCTCAGACAGACATCTTCGATTTGCATGCTTGGGAACCTCTGCAGTTTAGGAGGTTTGGAATGACAGACCAACCATGTAGTGGAGATGGGTCATCGAAGTGCGGTGTTGCTGTATTGTTGGCAGCGAGGAGCTTCTTTCAGAGGGAAGCGCAGGTGTGGTCATACAGAGACACACGATACTACAGGCGTAAATTCTTACTGGAGATTGGATGGTCAAAAGTAGCATTCAGATACTGGTGATTCGGATTTCGCTCTAACACGGGCGTTTACATGAACTTTCAAGCAGAAGAAAAAGCATTTATGTCTAGGCAGTTTCATTTCCACCAGAAATAGAAGAAAGTGGGGGGTGGTGGGGGATTATAGCAATGTCGTGGACCTGGTTGTTCTAAAGGCGGTTTGCTGTAGCCCAGGGTTCATTATATTTGTCAACGTTTAGAGCATTTCTTTTGTCGGTGTAAGATGCAGATTAAGGTACACAATATTAAGATGAAATAAATCATTGAAAAAAGATAGTTTAAGGAGACCGCAGCCCAATTTTACCGTGAAAGCTTATAGTCTCTTGCCTTATTTTGCAGGTTTCGTTGCCTTAATTAAAACAACTTTCCTCTGTTGATCCAAAGGTAGATTTTTTTGTAGTTGGTTCTTATTTATAACGTCTGTTATGGACTTACTTACTGTGTGTTGACTTAATGTCGTTCCTATACCCTGTTCACACTTTTGTCAAAAAATAATTAGCGCTAGTGTAATTAAGAGCCTTAATAGGCCCGTCTCAAACGTTGTGCTACTGCCAGACTGAACTCAATTGTTTGAATTAAATTCGACTTCAGGACGTGCAAAACTGGCGTGTAGCACCAATTCATGAATTATAAATACATTAGAATACATTTTAAAAGTTCACCAAACCGCTTTTTTTTACATGTACTTCTTGTTTTCTTCAACAGCTATTTTATCCGACTGAGTTAAATTTGACACGACTGAAACCAGCCAGTTTAGCACGGCAGTTGCACGACGCTTGAAACAGTCTTTACCGAACATAGTGGCATGCAGTCCACTTTCGCGAAGCCATACAACATTGGAAACAGGGTCGGTCTTGAGTTACTGAAGAAAGGAATGGGTCCACCTTGAGATGCTTGTTTTAGGCTCGGTGCGTACAGTCCGTTTAGGGAGATTAAACTGTAGTGCTTCAAGTTGACTTAAACTTTTGATAACTCTTTTATCTAATGTCTTGACGGTTAGAAATACAGTTTACGGTGAAATTACCCATAACTAAATTGATTACATGCCACTGTAGTTTCACGGCAAAACTTTGGGCGGAAAACTATTTTCTTAACTTGTTATCATCGGAGTTTTGTTAATGAGAAAAAAAGCACGATGAAAACGAGATAAAACTAACAAGTAATTTGCATTTCATTCCTGAACGCTGTAAGGCCTAAGCCAAACGTCCACCTTTCATGAGACGAACCAAACTCTTATTAAGGTCGACTTAAATAACATTAAGATTGTCTCTTGAGTCAGCGGACATCGAACTTAGGACGCGTCGAACCAATCAACTGAATAAGACCAAAAAGCAATTTTAATAAATTTTGTCGCCCATCGAAGTTGAATATACATTGTCAGACAATTTTTTTATTAACTTGTTTAGTTTGTCGCATGTGAGGATTACCGTTTGTCCCGAAGACGATCTTCAGACGAGTGGACGGATAGAATGTGTTAGACGGTACAAATTCATTCAGACGAATAAAGGCTCAACTGAGCCAGACGTCGAACTTAATTAACTCACTAAATTTTGTTCACTCATGAAAAGTTCGAAGTATGGCCTAGGCCTATGATATTTATGACCTAATTAAAATTTATTTTCCCATCCCGTTCGTATTGTTTTAGGTTTTTTGTGGAAGCACCAACTGCAGAACAAACTTATCGGAGCGTAAAGGAAAGGTATCTTAAGGTTGCCAATAGCCACAATAAAGTGTTATCTGCATGTTCTTGGCAACTGCATTCTTTTCGTCCATCTTACATAATAGTTAAATACACAACTGTTAAAAAATTCTTGTTTAAATCAGTCGCGTTTTGGCGGAGCGCGAGTTCACCGTTGTCAAAACCTATTAAACAGTCTGATGTATTTTATTCAAGTTGGACTTAATAGAATTCACAATTCACAAAAGGTACATCTAGGGAAGGCTCAGTGACGTTCCTTTTTCATTACCATTGTAGTTGTTGTTATTCTTGGTTGACAAGCGAGAGATAAGGCTGTGTATTATCTATTTTTACCGTATATACTCGAATCAGCGCCGCAATTTCCAAGCAACCCTGCGGCGCTTATTTGAATACAGATATATTTTTTTTCTACTCGCTGGTAAACATGGAAAAGGCCGCTCTGCTGGCTGGAAGAATAGCCATCTAAGCTGCTGGGAGTGAGGAACAGATAAATTCTTTCCAGCAACACAGAAGAGCGCTTGAAAATGCCTGAAAAGAGTAAAAATTTTCGTTTTCTCTAGTTAACGGCTCATTTTCAGAAAAATATTCGTTAGGTGCCCCTACTGGAAGTTTGGAGAGCACTCAAGAGGCGTACCGTAACTCTAGCCTCTTGAGTGCTGCTCAAGGCGGTGTGCGTCACGACCCACAAAGGTTCATGAGTAAAATTGTTTGTGTGCCTCATTTCAGTCGTGACACGGTCGAGTTCGCATGAATCAGACCACAGGCAGAGACCACCCTTTGTTAGTGAGGGCCGTTGTTGATTGAAATCTGAGCAACGATCTTTTGTAATTAAAAGAAGAAATACATATGAACAATACGGTGGCTATAATTTGTTCCAAAATACAGAATTTAAAGCAAATTTTTCAATAAAAGTTTGAAGAAAATGTTAACTGAGTCATGTGTCATAATTTTTTCGCCGTCCCGTGCTGTTTTAAGCGTTATTTTGCGAGATGAATATTTGACCTCGGCGGTGAGAACTAAAGAAGGAGTCTCCTTGATTGTCAAGGATACACAACGTTTACGGAAAATTAAAGGATCCTTTTTGTATATAAAGAGATAATTTATTATACGTTGTGGCTATAGGGCCGGTAACCGGTCAAGGTGTTAAAAACACTAAATGACCGGCAGTTTAATACCTATTTAATACGGAGAATATGGGGACTACCACAGGGGGAAATTTCATATATACCATGATGCATCGCTGCATACTATATTATCAAGCTTCCGAACGCACGTGATCCTATTAGTTCAACAGGGACGTGACGTGACAGTTAGCCTGAGTATCAGGCGTTTCTGGGGAAAAGGGAAAGATGGAAGCGAAAAAGGGAGAGAGCTGAAGGAGAGAAACTTTCTCTTCTCCCCCTCCCCCTGCCCCATCTAAAATCTCCTCTCCCCTGGCCCCTTAGGAAGGCCTGATACTCAGGCTACGTGACAGTTGAACTACGGTGGAAAGCGACTTGTTTTGGCGATAAAACTATCTCTACCTTTGTTGTGTCGATGTATTTACGATTTTAGTTTTACTATTCCAAATATATCACTTGTTAAGTCAAAGAGAGTGTTTTGGCCTCCGACTATGAGTCAACTAGCCTTACGATAGGCAGTCCACGCAAATGTTCTTAGAAGCTAGCGAGGAAGGTCTTTGCTTCAATACGTCCTGTTTTTTGGGGACTGCCGGTCATTTAGTGTTTTCAACACCTTGACCGGCAGTCGAGCTGAAAAAGGTTCTAAGTGTCACAAAACATGGTTTCGTCTTCTGGGCCCAGCGTAAACCAAACGCTAGACCTGGGATCTATAAAGCATTTCAGGATCGCTTGACTTTTCTTAATCGACATATGATGGCTTAAACTAGCTGGAATTTTTCGATTTTGTGAAACTTACTGAGAATATAGGACTGCCGATCATTTAGTGTTTACAACGCTTTGACCGGTTACAGGTCATATAGCCACAACGTATAATGCTAAATGTTTTAAATTCGCTAAGGTAGGAACGACAAATTTGCACAGCTCTCAACAACTTTCCTTTGTCATTTATTCATTTTTTTTCCTAGCGTCTTGTAATTTCAATTAGTATTTATATTTTTGGAATTTATTTAATCTTAGTTTTAAGTAATTGTAACGCAATTCAGTCTACGGACTGCCATGTTCGATATTTTAATAAACTATCTATCTATCTATCTATCTATCTATCTATCTATCTATCTATCTACCCAGTAAGCACGAGTTGACTTGTGCTATCAAGCAGAAAAATGATTCAGGATTCAGTGCAATGTGATGAAAAAATCTTCCGGATTCATTTTCCGTTCCCCTGTTGTTCAAGGAAATTAACCCGAGTTGTCAAAACATGTTGAACAACGGCTTTTTGTTCCCCTTTTCATTTTTTTTTCCAACGACTAACAGCTAAGCAGCTTAGCAGCTTAGCACGTGCCTGCTTGTGATACCAAGTAGTAACACGGGATTCAGTGCCACGTGATGAAAAAAAAAAATCTTCCGCGTTCATCTCTCGTTCCCTTGTGATTCAACGAAATTAATCTGATTTGTCAAAACATTTTTTTTAAAGAGAGGCTTGCAGTACTGCTTTGTAATGTTTTCTGTTTCGTTCCTTTAAATGTTTAAACCTTCATAGTGAAAATTGTGTGAAATTCTTTATTGCTGTGCGGCTCAAAGATAGCAGTATCATCAGTATGTTAAAGGACTTGCGACGTGATGAAAATAAATCTTTTGAGTTCTCCTATTGCTCAAGGAAGTAAACATGAGCTGCCAAAACAACTTGCACGACAACTTTAATTCGAGCCCACCAAGACTGAAAACACGCGAGTATATAACGCCGAGAGATCACAAACTGATTGAACACAGTTGAACTAGCTGGTAGTAAGAGACATGTCAACCACTTACTTCACAAAGGCAGTTCTTCTGCTTACCTTCTTGAGCGGTTGCTGTTTTGCAGGGCCATTGAATCAATACGAAAGTAAGTACGTTCTTTATGTAAAAGTCTTGTTTATTTAAGGTGACTCGACCCAGTTTTTTTGGGGGGTACCATCCTACTTTGAAGCTCTCTGGTATCCCCACCTTTACTTTTATCGTAAGTCTAACACATAGAATGGATAATATATAGACCAATCTACAATATAACACAAAATTTTTGGCGATCGGAGTAAATGTCACGTGGTTATAATGCCACGCCCCTTTGAGGTCTGAGTCGAAAATATGCTGTTGCCAGCATTTTTTCATGAAAATCTCTCGGCTACTTATAGTGCGCATTAGTGCCTTGCGTTGAACAAAGTTTCACCCAAATCGCAAAGACCCAATGCGAGAAATTCAGCGGTTTCCAAATTTAGGTCATAACTTATGCGAAAATGATAAGTAAACTTTACACGATTATATCTAATAAACTATGAGATTTATCCCTTTATTTCTTTATAACAGATGGGTCCTTGCAAGTGAGCAAATTCTTTTGGGCCTTGTAAATGCGCGCGATTTCGAGCAATGCAAACATGTAGAAATTATAGTTTTAGCTATTTGTTGACGTTTGTCAGCGTTTAAGAGTTCTTCTCACGAAAAAAGCATTTTCTTAAAAATTCGTAGTTTTTTTGCCTTCAAAATTGTTCAGGCCCACAATCGATTAACTAAATACCCGGATTCTGAATTTCATGGTCATTGAAAAAATGTGACATTATCTTCTATAAGCCCAAACTTGAGTAAACATTGACGATTTTTAGCGTTTTGGCTGAGTTTGTGCTTTGGGAGTTTTCTATTGTTTCTAGTCTGTCATGATACAGCATTCTTGTTCAGCACGCGTGCAATGACCGCGCTTGGCTGACTTTCGAATGCGCACCGAGATGTGATAATTTAGCACGAGAAAATAGAAGGGATTCCCGTCACGTAACGTCTCCAGCCAGCTGAGTGTATACGTCATGCCGAGAATTAAAAACTCTAATATATAGATTTAGCCAGGGCTAAAAGCGAAGCTCGCGTTAATAAATTCATAATTTAAATCAAACAATAAACGTGTAATCCAGAGATCAGGGCACATTCATTTGACTTTTGAGGCAAAGGCTAAGTGATTTTAGAGAAATAATTTGACAGTCCAAGAGTGAAACAAATTTTACATCGAGTTATTAAATAGTCTTATCTGTACACCCAAAAATAGCAATCATATTCGATCACATTCGACTATTGTTGAGTTATTTTGAAAAAAATAGCTCATATGTCAGTGGTGTGAGGGTATGTATCTTTGTGGCTTTGTATCTTTTTTTTTGGCTTTGTATGTTGGGATGTTTGTTGCAAGAGCCAATAAGGTTGAAAGTACTATGAGTTGATGCTTAGAAACCAATGATATCTTGGCATCTATTTAAACATGGCATTTGTAAAGGTCGAACAAGGGCACTTTGAGACCGCCATCTTGATTCTTAACAATTTTTTCGTCTTTTATTACGGCTACAGGTGTTTGGAAGAATTACATCAAATACCTTCATGATTCAAACGCTGTGTACAGTGATGCAGCTGTTTAAGGGTTCATATTTTAGTATGGATGCTGCTTCAAGGCATTTCTGACCTAATTCGGCTATCGGTACAACGCACATCAGTATGAGTTCTGTTTCACCTGCTGTAACTGGGTAGAGTATAAAAGATATATTTTCAAAGCTCTTCCAAAGAAACAATAATTGATATTTAGATATAGATTTTAATTCGAAAGTATGCGCCCTATAAAATGTGGTTTTAGAAGTTTAAAAAGGCAGCTTATTTTTCTGAAAGCTGTACCGAGTATTGTTAATCTTGTAAACAAGCTTTAAAAATATTATTCTCTCGCTTACAAAGTTCAACAGACCTTTTTCGTTCTGGCAAAACAACAACAACAAAAAAGAATAATAAGTGAACAACATGATACATCCTTCGTGCATACTAAGTATTATAGTTTCTGAAACGTATTTTATTTAGTAAAGATGCGTAACTTAAGTAGAAACAGTAGCGTTAGGGAATAAAATTGGAAGAAGCTAGTTCACACAATAATTAGATACTGTTGTATTGAGTGGAGTAACATGATAGAAGTAGAAATATATTTCGGCAGTCTGATAATTTTCTTGGAAGTTAATAAATGTTAGGCTATCAACCTTGACGTTACATGAAACATAATCAGTTTAATTGTAGATGTTGTAATAAAGCCGAGGTGATTTCTTAAAATCGCTTGAGAAAATTTTGCGGTAAAACAATTTGCCTTTTTTTTACGTGCGAATTGTAAAAGGGCTAAAGACCAACATCTTCACATGCAAATTGTGTGCATGAGTTATTTTTATAATTCTGTTTACTAGATTACTGTGTGATAACTCGAATTCCCTCACGTACGAACCACGAAAGGGGGCAAAGTCCAACACTTTCACGTGCCAGCTGTGTGACTGTACATCTAATGCAGATTGGCTTTTGACAATAATAATAGTAACTTGGACGTACGAAGACCTGTTTCGTTTAGTAACCAATGCCCTAAAAAAGGCTCTTGTCTTTTAAGAAGCAATAGCTTTTAAAACATGAAGAAATAAGTTGTCGGAGTTAAAGAATGTTTCACTGAGTAGAATCGCACGTGAAAACCTCGTGAATTATGATGATGCAACCATCTACCTCAACGATAAAAATCCTGGTATTTCGTAACTATTCAGTATTCGATGAGTCACATTTTGGCTTAAGAAACTCCGAGGAAACCTTAGAGTTTTCCTTCTAAATAACGTTTGGTGAGTAAAAATTCATTTTACTTTAACAATTTGTTTAACTTGCACCAGATGTAACAGGGAAAGACAGAGGAAAGTGAATATATAGGTTGAGGATCGACTCAGCTGAGCGTTTCGCGTTTTCATTTATGTAGCGCAATACCCAATTTCGCACAAAAACCAAATCTACATTTAGGATGAAAAAGGTAGATTCATCACTCTTGGTAAGGTTACACCGAAGTATTATAGTTACACTGAAGCATTCAAAATAGCTCATGCACGTTTAACGTGCCTATGTTATTTGCATTAGCTGTTGCATCATAATGTGGCATTCACCAGTCTCTCCAACATTGCTCCGTTAGAGAAACTATGGATAATTGGACAACCCCGAAATATAATTTTAAGAAACACACGCGCCACGATAGTCCTTGGTGGCAGCCAATTTACACGTTGCATTCCTCTGTCTAAAAGAGAGGCCAAAATAAAAAAATCAGGCCGGATTTTTTGTGTTCGACAAGTTTAGGTTACTGGTAAATCTTGGCGACGAACCTGGTGGCGACATACTGACATACTTTTTCTCATCACGTCTCAGGTAAACAGTACCATGAGGCCCTTTTTTATCATACAGACCTCGGACAGAATTTGTCCTTTTTTGCCATATTTAAACCTATAATTCTACAGTTTTCACAATTTTGCAAGAGAATTTGCACTCATTCAATATCCACGACGATCAAAGCACGCGCTTCCTTTGCACAACAAATTATAGCATTGAATTATAAAACGTTTTCATGAAGAGAATTCTATAATGCCGGGACTTTTCAGTTAGAAAAATCTGGTCCTCTGTGATATGGAGGGTAATAACTATGGGCTTTTAATGAAAACAATTAAAAAAAATTCCCAAAATCACTTTTCGGCTAGCCGGACGGGTTCTCATTTTTGACAGGCACCAAATTTGCAGTGCGATTAATAGAGTTACCATTTACGCTTCAACATGATAGAGAAATTGTTATGTTTAGATTTTATTTCCCTTCATTTATTAAACTGTGTATGGTTTTGTTATGTGTAATCTTTAAAAGCGAGTGATATTTACGCGCGGCGTTTTGAGTATTTCTGCATGCGATGTTTATGTTCGACTGGAAACAACCGGTGCAGCGATAAAAATTGCGAGAGGGACTACTAACAATCAATAAAATAAATATGATTCGGTGAAACATGTACAGAGACAATAATTTTCATTCACGAAGAGAAGTATTGAGAGTAAAGTGTCTCTGAAAATCATGAGTCAGGTAAGCATAAGCTTATTTATGTTTTAAGCGGGCTCCCGGTGTTTGCTCTTTTTCAAGATGAACTCGAGGCAAGAAAATCGCTCAGAGCTTTCTGTTTACAGCCAAAATCATAACTAAATTATCTTCGGAACCTTTTCTTTGAATTTGCGGTCAAAATGTCTAAAGGCTTTTTAAACCTGATACTATTGTAGGTTAGATCATTGCTCGTGTATAAACTTAAGCCGCGTAAACCATACGCTCGACTTCAGGAAACTGGAAAAAAAAAACACATCAAAGACAATAATTGCTCCGGCTTACCAGTCGAGATGCTGCTTCTGAAGGTCATCAAGTGTTCCAGAATCGCTTGAGACTTTACAATCCCCTTTAACCCTCAAGCAAGTGCAAGTGAGTAAGCTCATTTTTGAAAACGATGCCATCCGAAATCGGATTTCCAATGACTTTGACAAGCGGTGCATTTGTTAACAAAAAGCGCAATAAACAAACCAGCCATGAATTACAGAACAATCTTGATAGCAGCTGTATTTCCTTTTGTACACCAAGTAGAAAAAGACAGTTTAAGACATCACAAGATGATACAAAACTCTGTCAGCTCCAGCTATCAGTAAGCCAGTTACCAGACGCTGCATAAATTTTCCGCATGAACTCACCTGTCAAATTTTGACCAATCAGAACATAAAAATTGGACGTAGAGCGTGATCAACGCGTGACAGTGAGAAAAGTCAAAAGCGATTGCCTTCCCTGCATGTAAATGTAAAAGCCAGTTGAATTTTCGCGTCCGAGGTCAGTTCGAAATCAACATTTTAAAAGTGCGGCTCACGAACACGACTATTTCATATGCATTTTAAAAAAAATGAACTTGAACCTGCGATCATTTGAAAAGTAGCAACTTGTCAGCCGATACCTTCAAAAAACACTCGAACTCAGTGGGTCGATATCTGAGCCCGCGATACGGTCAGGCGATACTGGTCAGCAGAAACACTATTTTGACAGCTGTCAATTAATCAAAACATGGATGTACAATATCAGGTTGCAGGCTCCCAAACTAGCTAGAAAGTGTGAGATTAAACATTGGTATGCCTGTGGTGCAGACGGGCGGAAGGTCGAGTGGTTGGTGTACGGTCACGTGATTGCCGAATTTCCTAGGATGGATAGATTTTCTAAGCTATGGGGCTTCGAATTGAGCCCGTGATCA
The DNA here is from genome assembly GCF_958299795.1 of Porites lutea. Classification (NCBI taxonomy): domain Eukaryota; kingdom Metazoa; phylum Cnidaria; class Anthozoa; order Scleractinia; family Poritidae; genus Porites; species Porites lutea. The sequence goes on from NC_133212.1 coordinate 17,010,733, forward strand.
AATAAAATATCAGCGCAAAACTTGTGACCTCGATAGATAGAAAAATGAGCCCGCGATACACTCAGGTAATGATGGTCAGCGTATACTCTAGTTTGACAGCTGTAAATTAACCTTCATTAGAATGGCAAATATTCGAATTAACAGACTACGAGTCTGAGTAAGACATATCTGTCCGGCATGTATTGGAAAATGCCAGATCGTGTACCTGAGCGAGCCTGAGCCCACGTTATTAGTTTTCTGATAGTGGTCTGCACATGTCCCATTTTGACAGCTGTCAATTGACCTTAATTTGGCTTGCCAATATAACTATAAACGACTGTCAGCCAACTTACAGCCTTGCCCGGCGTAGTTTCGTTTTTATGTTGAATTGGCAAGTGTGACATATTATATCAGCTTATATGTAGGGGCCAAACGACTGGTCTTTCATCTGAGCCCCCGAGATGGTCATGTGATAATTGTCAGCGGATGTCTGATTTTGATAGCTGTCAATCTAGTCGTACTCATACGGATGGCTTACATAACTAAGAGGCTAGTCAAATTGTGCAAGATCTATTGTGACATTTGACATCGGCTTACATTACGTGTGTGTACGGGTTGGCGGGTGGGCGGGCGTACGCTACGTCATAACCAAATTTTCTCGGATGGATAATTTACCAAATTTTCTTACCCATGGTGCTCCGCTGCGCGCGCGAGAGAGCTCCGCTAAAAAGAAAATGGCCGTGGTGTTGAACGCTATTCGGGCGAGAGAGGAAGTTCACGGAGAAGAGATTGTGTAGCTTTTCTTGATTTTTTATGCAAAGGCACAAGAAACACGAGAATTGTTTAATAATCTCGAGTTAAACATCTATATATGAATCACGCGATTGCCTGTCTCACCGTACCAAAATTATCATATCTCGGTGAGCATTCGGAAGTCAGCCAAGCGTGGTCATTGCACGCGTGCTGAACCGTTTCCTGGGAGTTGTGTTACTTGGTTGAGACGATCTCTTAATTCCAAGACACTTTAAACGGCTCGTAACGGGAAAACTACCAGGGGTAGACCCGGGTAAACCCCAAAAATTTGCAAAGAAGAAAAGTTGAAGTAACATGATGACCAAAAAAATCCGATAAAACGGCTAACAGTAGCCAGCAATGAATCCAAGAAGAACGGCAAAAACAACACTCAAATCATCATGGCGGCTTCCACATGACCGAGCAATTCAAACTTGTCACCAACGCTCAAGAAAGCACAATATTTTAAGGTAACGTAACTACTACCAAAGATAAAGTGTTCCAACAACTTTCCACGGCCATATAGGGTAGAAATTGCATACACAAGCTTGGAATAAAGCGAAAATTTCACTATATACACTTCTGAAAACGGCTCTTCCCAAGCGCGAAAATCACTCTACAAATAACGCATTCTGATTGGTCGAATCTCGTGACGCACACCGCCTGAGTGCTCTCCAAACTTCCCAAGTGCTCAAGCAGCATTGGTAGTCTGTTGGGTCCCCATTGTTCTAGCAGCCTTCTGATTGGTGGAGAGGGGTAATCGAAAGGAAATCGGAAATATCTTAGAACGAGGCTCGGGTCATCGTCGGAAGCAATCGGGGAGGGCTCGGGTCCCTTCGGAACGGGGTCGCAATTATGTTAAAGAGGGATGATGTCATGAGGCAAGAAGGAGAGACACAGCATGCACAAGGGAGAACGCAGGCGCAGTAACGAAAAACGTTGTGAATAAATGTGTTTAATCAAATTACAAGTATTATAAAGTCAGAGAAAAGTCAGAGATATTGGAATAACACTCGATCAGCCAGTCAAGAAGACATCCATTTACCAATAAATCGAGAATGACGGGATTGCCTTGCCTTCCATTAACTGGATATCGGTACAATGGGATCGAAGGACCGTAATAGGCGCGCAGTAAATCTAAAATGAGGGCGATTCGAGCATCGTTGAATGTCTTTTCATCCTTGTTCTCTGTCACAACCATATCAATCTAGAAGAAAAAGTGTGTTTAAGAAATATTGCTTGAAGGTAAAAGATTGTGAAATAGTCATTGACGTAAATAAGATTACCACTAATCCCCGAAAACAAAGGGCAAATGAATTGCAAAATAAAATAAACGTTCAAACGTACCGAGTATTGCTTGTGTTTTCGTCTAAAACAGTGCGGACAACCGAAAGAGTGAGGATATGGTTTTCGTTCCAATGCAGACGAAAAACGTTTGTAACCAGTGGAAAATGAAAATGCCACGAACATTGGAATGCCTGTTCTAAGGCAACGGGGAAGGCGGGTAAATTCCGCATTCATCTTTTTCCTTTCGTCATTGGTCATAAACCAATGTCTCCAGAACATGATGAGAACTTGAACCTCGAAAGGTAGCACGTTGCCGTAAGGCTTGTTTTTGGGGTCTACTAATCCCTTGTAGTTCATTGCTTCGTTATCAAAACACAGCACAACAGAAGTGTCTTGCCATGTGCTCTATGCAAATACTAGGTGTGTGAAAAACACAAGGGAATAGGCTAAACCAATCGAGACTAAAAAAGTCGCTGGGGAATCGAAATTAACCAATGAAAGAAAAGCCAACAGTTAGAAAACTAAAAGAAGCTAAAACGAGGCTTGGGTGATCAATGGAAGGGGTCGGAAAGAGTAGTCAGTAAAACATATGATGCAATATGCAGTGAAAGGAATAAGAATATGTAATGTGTAAAAATATCAAACGCAAAATTACATGTTTAAAAATGTCAATCACAAAATTACAAAATAAAGGAAATGGTAGCTGGTACACGAGAATATCTGTCATTTAAATAATCCAACAAAAACTCCAACACATTCATAATCCTCTGACTTGGCCTCTTGCCGTGTACAGGCAGTTCAAACAGCTGAATCTCTGGATGCTCCCGTCTAAATAAGTCCAAAATATGGGCCAAAGTTGCATCATAGAGTTTATCGTCGTTGCCTATAGCGACAATCATATCAATCTACAAGAAAAAGAAAAAAAAAAATCTTAGTGGTAAACATGAAATAAAACTGAAGGGAAATTGATGAATATACTTACCGACACTTGTTGTGTGTTCCGTCTGAAACAGTGCGGACAACCGTAAGAGTGAGGATATGGTTTTCGTTCCAATGCAGACGAAAAACTTTTGTAACCAGTGGAAAATGAAAATGCCACGAACATTGGAATGTTTGTCTCAAGGCAACGGGGAAGGCGGGTAAATTCCGCATTCATCTTTTTCCTTTCGTCATTGGTCATAAAGCAATGTCTCCAGAACATAATGAGAACTTGAACCTCGAAAGGTAGCACATTGCCGAACGGCTTGTTTTTGGGATCCACTAAGCCCTTGTAATTCATTGCTTCGTTACCAAAAACAGCACAACAGAGAGTGTCTTGCCATGTGCTTTAGCAAACGCTAGGTGTGTGAAAAACACAAGGGAATAGGCTAAACCAATAAAGTTGGAAAAAGTCGCAGGGGAATCCAAAAAGCACCAATGAAAGAAAAGCCAACAGTTAGGAAAAAGAAAAGACGCATGAAATAAGTCTCATTTCGCTTTACCGTTGTACCTTGTTTCATGATCGAAAATGATGTCCCTTCAAGAACTTAGTCTGAAAGCTGTGCCACACCCGGGGGAGCAAGCCAGAAAGTTTTTGCCGCCATGGCATACAGTACGTATAGCGCTGGAACAAAGGGAATTCAATGAAAGCATTGACAGGTTCAGAGAGGAACACAAAGTTCGTTTTCGGTACGTACTTATTGAATTGCATGTGTTAGAAGACTTAAACTGGACCCTGCCCTTGTATCCCAGCCACGTGTGGTGGCTACAGCGAAGTTAGCTAAAGGCGTGGATTGTTCTTTGTTTAGAGAGACGCTTATGGACATAAGGACATTAAGAGATCTTGACTGGACGTTATCCATGAAAATTTATTTTGCCAACTTTCTCCATTAATTTAGACTAACGTTACACATTGTAAAAGTATACCGAGCTGGAAACCAAAACGGAATGTGACCCGTAGCACTGTTTGTACGTTTTATGAACCGAGCGTATAGCAATGGAAATTAAAACAGACATTGGCCCGCGTATGCGTTAATTGCATTTAATATCCGTGCAATGGCAGATAGTTAAATCGGTAGAGTGTTTCAGTAATTAGTAGCTGTCGTTTAGGTCAATGTTAAAAACTAATTATGTATTTGTATGTAGATCGTCGCTTGACCTCATTCGACTGGTCACAGATTTCGAGTGGAGGCCCTCATTTACTGTCTGGTTTTTGAATTTCATTTAGAGAAACCCTGGCACTGCTACCTTTTGTCAGAGACCTAGAGTGGACACCGCGCATAAAAATTCTGTTACTGTCATTGTGAAAACGTGTCATTTTGTTGTTTATTGTAGAAGTGTTATGGAAACAATAAGAAGATGGAAAAAGATGAAGTATTGTCCATTCACAAAATGGCTGAATTTTAACAAAAATATATGTAGTCATTGTGAAAGAATATTTGAGTTTGTTCTAACACTAGATGGTTTAATTTTGACGTGGAAATACGAAGAGGTAGACACAAATCGGGAACGTGAGACCCTTTTGAAATGGTATAAAGGACCATAGATTATTCAAAGAATAGGACGGTAAACGAATGGTGTGTTGTTTATTTTGTAGACCAACACTTGTGGAACTGAGAGTGTTACCCCGTTGCCCCGTGACCTTGTGGGTATATTCGGGGGAGTCATGTACTAGTTGCAACCTAAGAATTGGACTATTTGGAATCTGTATTGAAGACTGGCTTCTATTTAGGACTCGGTCAGAAGACTTTGACCTGTTTGCAGCCTATGTCAAATTTTGTAGAGTGTATGCATCATTAATCGAAAGGTACCCCTTTGTATTTCCAGAAGCACAATAGAGGAAATCGGAGAAAGAGCTTTTTGTTTTCACACCCAATGGGTTAATACAAGTACTGATGAACTGTGCGCCCACTGTTTAAGGATTTTAACTTCAAGACTAATGATTGATGACTATATTGATCTGAACTACTGGAAATATTTAAGGGCAACAGCCGAATATAGACGAAAAGCGCATGAAAATTGTTTTGCATTGTATGTAACTTTATTTGAAGAATGGATTGAAATGGGCGGGGAAGTTTAGCTTCCACCACAAGTCCCGCTTGTAATAGGTATTTTAATAAAGAGTTTTGAAAGAGTGTAAAAGTAACTGTCTTCATAATAAACTGGGAAATATCAAATTAGGAAGGGAAAAAGAAAATCAGACTTAACGTACCAGGGAAAGCGAAAAGATCATTGCGTGCAGACAAAAAGAGGGAGTATTAGTCATTGACGTAAGTAAGATGAGACGACTAATCCCCGAAAACAAAGCGTGAAAATTAAGTTCATTTCGCTAGCTCAGCGAAAGTAATGTCCCCCGTTTCGATTAGGAAGGGAAATAGTAAATCAGACTTAACATCACGTACCAGGGAAAGCGAAAAAAAAAAAAAAAAAAGCGAAAAGATCATTGCGTGCAGACAAAAAGAGGGAGTATTAGTCATTGACGTAAGTAAGATGAGACGACTAATCCCCGAAAACAAAGCGTGAAAATTAAGTTCATTTCGCTAGCTCAGCGAAAGTAATATCCCCCGTTTCAATTAGGAAGGGAAATAGTAAATCAGACTTAACATCACGTACCAGGGAAAGCGAAAAAAAAAAAAAAAAAAGCGAAAAGATCATTGCGTGCAGACAAAAAGAGGGAGTATTAGTCATTGACGTAAGTAAGATGAGACGACTAATCCCCGAAAACAAAGCGTGAAAATTAAGTTCATTTCGCTAGCTCAGCGAAAGTAATGTCCCCCGTTTCAATTAGGAAGGGAAATAGTAAATCAGACTTAACATCACGTACCAGGGAAAGCGAAAAAAAAAAAAAAAAAAAGCGAAAAGATCATTGCGTGCAGACAAAAAAGAGGGAGTATTAGTCATTGACGTAAGTAAGATGAGACGACTAATCCCCGAAAACAAAGCGTGAAAATTAAGTTCATTTCGCTAGCTCAGCGAAAGTAATGTCTCGCGTTTTTAGAAATAAGCAATTTGCTTGCCGGCAGAACGAAGGTGAAATAGTAATTGCGTCAGCAATCTTGGTAACAATGAGTTCGTACGTTAATGGAAAGAGCCTACCTCAGTAACAAAATTATTTATTACACGTGTACAATACGCTTCAGAGAGTTTGTACGCAATTGAAGCCTAAAACAACTCAAGGGCCAATACTGCCTTTTGTTTCAGCGATTATAAAGGAACGACAATTTGCCCACAATCGTTCATTCACTGCCAAGTGTCTTAAAGTCTTGAGCAATTAGCGATCACAACGAGTCAGCATTGTCAAAGTGTAAGTTCTAATTCAGCCAAGTTATTGCTTGAAAATGAACCAAGATTTATCAAATGAAGGTAAGATTGCTTAATTACCCGTTGCGTAAAACAAAGTGTTTAAAACGAAGCAGAAACGGGAGTGCTTTAATGCTGTCGTATTAATTTATAGAGCTCATCAACTACAACGGGGAAGGTGTTCAAGAGCCAACCTCAATAGAAGCAATCGATGCCGACATTGAAGGTACATTTTTAATAATGTTTGGTGTATTATTAACAAAGCGTCAATGAAAAGTAATGTAGGCGAAAGTGTAAGTAAAATACAGAATTTTAACTGCGAACTGTGTGTAGGGATGCGTAAACAAAGTGAATGCAGAATATTATTTTTACAGAGCGAAGCATAACCTCCAACTAGGGTTAACGGTGAGCAAACTGTAAAAGTGTAGGTTTTTAAATTATAACCGCAAACTGAGTGTTGCATAGCGGAATGGTACATTTCAAGTAAAACACAGAAAAATAATGGCAATTCAAGCGTTTCGAAGTGTAAAGAACAAAATGTAGACTTAATTAGCAAAAACATTGTTAAATTATAACCGCAAACTGAGTGTTGCATAGCGGAATGGTACATTTCAAGTAAAACACAGAAAAATAATGGCAATTCAAGCGTTTCGAAGTGTAAAGAACAAAATGTAGACTTAATTAGCAAAAACAATCAAGTGTTGATGCAGGCGTTTCGTTTTCATGTTTTATAGCCTTAATGAACGAAGATGATGAGGGTCTGTTGTCTGCCTTTCGCCGCTTCGAGCAACATGGAGGGAATCCACTTTTCCGAGCAGAATTTACACCAGTGGGAAGAAATAGATCGTTTCGTGGCATTGTAGACCAAAAGAAATATAGGCTTACTTTACAACAATTGCGAGATGCGCAAGATGAACAACTAGGGGAATCCATCAGCGAAGCTGTAATTCAGGGGTTGCAGCGGGTGGTGGAAAACGAGGGTTTCAACGTCCAGGATTATTCTTTGCTAGTCGCTGTCCATTCAAACTCATTCACTCATGTCTGGTCACAATCTGCCCGAAATGTCCCTTTAGAAGAATGGTTGTCTAATGGGGTTTACACCCGCGCTTGGCTGGAAGATTTAGCCAAAAAATTGAATTCAGCTCAAGTCATGGACCCCCAACGAGATGGCTTTTATGTCGAACTCACCTTTGTGAAACGGTTAGGTCGTGGAGGAAAGAACGGGGGTAAAAAAGCCAATCCTGGCCGCCATGCGTGGGAGAAATTGGTCAAGAAAAAGAGGTGTGTTGTGACCATCAAAAATAAAGACAAACTTTGTCTCGCCCGGGCAATTATGACAATGAAAGAGAGGGTGGACAATGGCTCCCAGTATCAGAATCTAAGGAAGGGAAGACCCATTCAAAAACGATTGGCCAAATTGTTGCATCGAGAAGCGGGTGTTCCCGAAGGCCCCTGTGGGTTTGAAGAATTAGAAAAATTCCAAGAGTATCTAGGACCACAGGGGTACCAACTCATCGTGGTTGAACCCTCAAAATGTTTAGTCGTCTTCAAAGACCCCACCTATAATGAAGCACCCCATGTGATTGGTCTCGTCAAGTATAATGGGCACTATGATGGATTAACAAGTATTCCTGCCCTCATGAACAGATCCTATTATTGCCGCCATTGTGATAGAGGCTATGATGTAGAAAATTCGCGTCACCATAATTGCTTTGGTCAAAATTGCTCGGCCTGTTGCCGTCAAAATAAAACCTGTCCAAACTTTGCCACCTGGGTTAAACCCACCGTTCATTGCTCTGACTGCAATTGTATGTTTTATGGGCAAGATTGTTTTCAAGCGCACAAAACCAAAGGAGAGAAAAAAGGAGACGAAAGTATTTGTGACAGATGGAAGAAATGCCCACTCTGCTGCGCTGAATATCAAGTCAATCCCAAAAACCCTCACAAATGCTACCATGCAACATGTAGAAACTGTGGGGAATTTACGCATGTCGCTCACCGTTGCTACATTCAGCCCATTAAAGAAGCCCCTCCACAGCAACAGGATGACTTCTTTGATGACCCCATGTATTTTCAATTTGATGATGATGATGACGACGATGACGAGAGAGGGCCCCCACCCCCTCCTGTCTTGAACTTTGCAGATATAGAATGTGCAATTTCCGAGGATCGCGTCTTTCAACCGAACCTTATCTGCTGGTCAAGTGAAGAGGATGAGGAGATTCATCATGCAAGAACCATTAAAGAATTCTTAGAAGCCTGTGACGCCATGACGGAAGTAGAAGATGATGAGAGGTCTCGAAAAGTCATTACCTTCTTTCATAATCTTCGTGGATTTGATGGTAACTTTGTTCTAGAAGCACTCTATGATCAAGGTCGTGCTGTGGAGAATCCGTTGACCCAGGGGGCAAAAATTTTATACTTTGAATGTGGAAACCTGATTTTTAAAGATAGCTTGAATTTCTTTGCCATGCCCTTGGAAAGATTTTCATCCACCTTCAATCTAACAGAGCTTCACAAGGGGTTCTTCCCGCATGCCTTCAATCGCCAAGAAAATTTTAATTATTCAGGAAGTTACCCCCCAATGGCAGAGTACGACCCAGATGGGATGAATGATAAGAAAAGAAAAGAGTTTATGACGTGGTACCAGCAGAAAGTAGAGAGTAACGCCACCTTCAATTTTCAAGAGGAGTTATTAGCCTACTGTGAAAGTGACGTGAAACTTCTCAAAGAAGGTTGCCTTAAATTCGTGAGAGAATTTAAAGATATCGCTGGCTTTAACCCCCTGATTCAATCCGTGACCATCGCCTCAGCGTGCAACTACTTCTGGCGCAAGGAAAAACTGGAAGAAGACCTCATCGCCCTCGAGCCTCTAGGTGGATGGCATGGAAACCACATTAACCAAAGTAACATCGCTCTGGAATGGCTATACTTCCAGGACCACCAGAGAGGAGGTATGGGGCGTGTCCGCCACGTGCGTAACGGAGGGGAAGTACAAGTCCTCACAGCAGCAGAAAGCTACTATGTAGACGGTTTTGATGAAGAAACCAACACTGTATTTGAGTTTTATGGATGCTGGTACCACGGTTGTCCCCATTGTTTCAAGCACTACAGAGATGTGAAAAGAAACTCCCACCAAGACCGCACCGTCAATGAAGTCTACGATGCTACCCTGAAAAAAGCTGCCCTGCTGCGCCAAGCGGGGTATACGGTCGTGGAAAAGTGGGAATGTGTCTTCAAGACAGAAAAGAAAACCGACCCAGAGTTACAAGCTTTTCTCCAAGAGTTGGAAATGGTCCCTCCCCTCAATCCACGTGACGCCTTCTATGGAGGAAGAACAGGTGCAGTCGCATTGCATTGTAAAGTCGAAGACCCCGATCTCATTAAATATGCAGATGTGACGTCACTTTACCCATGGGTCAACAAGTATATGGAGTACCCCGTCAGGTTCCCCCTCATTTATACGAATCCTAGGGATCAAGATATTCACCACTATTTTGGCGTCGCCAAAGTGGACATCTTGGCCCCCGAGTTTCTGTTCCACCCTGTCCTCCCCTACAGAGCTGGTGGCAAGTTGACCTTCCCTCTCTGTGCTGCTTGTGTGAAAGAGGAACAAGAAAAACCGTGGCTAGAGCGAACCAACATCTGTTGTCACACGGATCAAGAGAGAACCCTGAGAGGAACCTGGGCTACAATAGAATTACAGAAAGCTGTCGAGTTAGGGTATCGCATCCTAAAGATTCACGAAGTGTTTCATTTCCGCGAAGAGGATAGAAGGGTGGGGCTCTTCGCGGATTACGTAAACACTTGGCTTAAGATCAAGCAAGAATCGGCGGGATGGCCTGACGAGTGCAGGAGCCGAGAAGAGAAGCAAGCCTACATTCGCGATTACTACGAGAAAGAGGGGATTCAGTTGGAGCATGTGGCGAAAAATCCAGGAAGGAGACAAGTCGCCAAGATGATGTTGAACAGGTAATAAGTGGTTAAAAACACTGCAAGTAATTAACTTAAAGTGCAGACAAAGGCTGCATTTAAGAAACACCCTTTGGAAGAAAACAGTAGACAACCGTTGGACACAAAATTAGAAGGAAATGTATGGATAAGTTGCAGACAAAGTCTGCATGTTAACCACGTAAAATGCAGACAAAGTCTGCAAGTTAAGAACCCCCATTGATTTGTTTTATTGTTGTTGTTGTTTTTCTCTTTGTCTCTCTATTTTTCTAGCTTCTGGGGCAAATTCGGAGAAAGAAGCAACAAGCCACAGACTCATGTCATCAGAAGTGCCCATGCCCTCTATGCTCTGCTGAATGACCCCTCCTTCCATATCAGTAACATCCGAATCTGCTCGGAGGATGTTTTAGAGGTCGTCACCACAAGGGCAGAAGAAGAAGTGGAACAAAATGTGAAAACCAATATATTTATAGCAATTTACACCACCGCGCATGCGCGGCTTAAACTTTACTCAGCCTTAGAAACTCTTCAGGAACGTGTCCTTTATTATGACACGGATTCTGTTATTTACAAATGGCGCCCCGGGCAGGTAGAAATTCCCCTAGGTGTTTTTTTAGGAGATTTTACTGACGAAACTGACGGAGATCCCATCATAGAATTTGCGAGTGGAGGGGCGAAAAATTATGGGTATGAAACCAGGGGAGGGAAAGTTGAATGTAAAGTCAGAGGGTTTTCTCTGAACTACAGAAATAAGTTGCTTTTGAATTTTTATGCTTTACGTGATAACATTTTAAAAGAGTTGGATGACCCTCAAGAGGAAAGGAGAAATATCACGTTGGTCGATAAGAAGTTCTTTGACCGTGACCAAACCAACAAGAGAATTCGATTGATTGAAAGGGAGAAAAAGTACGGGTTAGTGTTCGATAAACGAGTTGTCGATAGGGCCACTCGTAAGTCCTATCCGTATGGATACGCTCGCATTCAAAGCGAGGTCGACATGCTATCAGAGCTATAAATAGAGGTTTTCTTTTTGAAGCATTGTACATAGGCTAAGTGTGTTTGGCTTTTGTTTTTGGGCGCCATTGTTGATGTGTTGTAACATTAAATCGACAGGGAGGTTTAATGTAGAAATAAACTAAGTTCGAGATACAATCTCTGTGTGATGTTATTGTTGGGTCCGGGTATAAATAGAGGGTGGACACCCAAAATGGACCCCCCACTGAGAAGACATTGAAATCACCGTCAAAGAATTGGATGGCAGTCTGGTCAAGTTTCAATCGGAAAGTCAATGTGTGCTCATGTTACAGTTTAGACTAGATTAACACGAGACAGAGACATTGTGTGCACACTCTTTGTTTATTGAAATAAAAAAAATAAAAAATAAAAAATAATAATAATAATAATAAAATAATAATAATAAAAAAAAAACACACACACACACACACACGCGCAGATTACAATTTGAGTTTTTTCTTGGCTTGCATGATTTTCTTGACGACTTTCTCGGTCATGGTCTTTTTTCCGGGTAAACGATCAATGGCTTTGATCATGACGTCATCCGCTTTCCATTTATCTTGCAAATTCTTGGCTTTGCTATAGGCGATGTCATGATCCATGGCTATTCGGTCTAATCTGTTTTTTGGCGTGTCCCCGCGTTTCAAACGTTTGGCTAGTTTCGTGCCAGGGCCAGCATAATTATAGCCACCAGGAATGTGAAACTCCATGCCTGTTTTCTCAATGGCTTTTTGAAAATCAAATTTCCCCCCTCGCTGTCTCCGTCTACGGGGTCTTGAACGTTTCCGCTTACCAGTCTTTGCCATCGAGTTTGCGTCTAGTCGGAGTACCGAAGGGTTTCCACCCAGGGGCTGGGGCTAACGTTTTCAAAGCTTTTTCGGCGGCCTTTTTCAGCACAGTTTGTTTTAAACCTTCTTTTTTTCGTTCCTCACTCTGGGATTTGCGTGTACGTCTTCTTATGGCTCTGAGACTGTCTCTGGCTAATTCACCCGGCGTTTTCCAAGGCGATTCACCTAACTGGTCTGAAAAGGGTAATTCTGTGGCTAATTCTTCCAAAGACTTTTCAGGAGTCTTGAAGGTAGACGAAGCAGACTTTTTCCTTTTAGGTGTCTTCGGTAACAAACGCTTTCCTTTCGATCCAGTCTTAAAGGACAACTTGGGTTTTTTTCTGCTTTCCGGAGTCTTGGGCGACTGTTTAATAGCCGGTGTCACAGGTGTTTGTGGTACGTTAGGGGTCGTGGCTTTCCTTTTTATACCCTTTTGGATTTTAGCAATGTTACTCATAAATTGTTGCACGGGACCCACCGCTAAATTATTGGCATCGTCATCATACGTGTCGTCATCATCACGCCCTATAGCGCGTACACCCCCAGGCTGACGAATTTTCGTGGTCCATTGTCGTAACTGTCGGTTCACGGATTTCAAACGGGGTTCTTTCCAGGTATCGGGGGCAGGACTTTCTAGCAACAGTTCTTGTTGGGCCGCTAAACCCGCTGCTTTAGTCAGACGACTATCATCTAAGAGGTCTGACTTGTATTTATCCCTTAGTCGTAAAAATTGAACAGAGTTTTCCACGGGCGTGCTACTAATACCATCCATGGTCAGCAATGAATGAACATCAAAGTCCCAGGGGCATACTTATACGTTTTTGGACCCCCACCTCTTGGGATATTTTTCTTTCATGCGTTGATGAAGGTTTTTCAACAGGGTGACCAACGTCATCAACCCTTCTAGCACACATAGCAGTCGCTGGAACAGGACTTGTTTCATCTTAATAGCGGTAGCGGGTCTTAGCACAATGATAGCAACGTTTTAACTCACTCCAAACACCTGCGCCTAATTGATGAATCATGAGGTGACGTCTTCTTTTTATACTCTGACGGGGACTGGCAATCAGGCGAAGCTGTTTGCTGTAGGGTTTTAATTTGGGCACAGTTTTTCTGCCAGGACGAATCACCCCACGCAAGGTATTCATGACTAATTCACTCACAGCATTAATTTGATCTGCATTGGCATAGCGAAGTTTTTGTTGACGTCTGTTTTGGTTGGCTTCCTTTAAGACATCTTTTAAAAAGGCCCGTTGTCGTGTCATACGTCCCGTCATCGTGCTTTAGTCCTCCTTTGGGGTCTGCGTTTCCTTTTATACTTCTGTTTGGATAAGGCATGTAAAGCTTTCATGGTCCCATAATTGGCTGCAGCGCCGAGTCCTCCCATGGCTGCCGCTTTCCCTCCAGCCACTAAGGCAGGGATCGCTGCTGCTAAGAAGGGAGCTATCCCTCCACGTTGTCTTCCCACCCCAGGTTTGTGCTTTTTAGCCAACCCTCTCCGTCGTTGTCGTCCTTTGGCCATGGTTAATGAATCGCTCGTGAATGAATCTCCTTTTATATCTTCGTCAAACGTATGAACCTGAGGTTTCCCCTCACGTTGGGTTAAATGACTCCATACGCGAAAACGATCGTCGGAGGCTGGATGTAAATCCAACATAAAATAACCAAAGGGGCGAGCCGTCAATCTCAAAAATAATTGAAGCACTCGTCGCCATTTCTCTGGATATACTTGCAGCAACAAGTTACGGATGCCCGTCTTGTCACGAGGACTTTTGAAGCAAATAGCATAATGCGCATTGCGGTTAATGGTTTTGGCAAATTTGCCGGGAGGAAAGAGATCTTGGGTTAGATACAAGGCGGTAATACCACGATGATGAGAATCTTTGGTAAATAAATCCAGCACGCGTTTATCATTGCCCGATTCCTCCATCAGATCATCGAGAATGAGAATCCCATGATGTTCAGGTTTAAACCATTTGACTAACGCTCCTTCAGGAGGAAGACCTTTGTAAAAGTGAACGTTGGAGTGTTTTTTCATACGATCAAAACGTGGTTGCCATCGATCGTAGCAGTAAACCATCTTTTGGGGAGAGGGATAAAACAGTTTTTTCTCTTTCAAGAGGTTTTCGACCAATTCACTCTTGCCAGACCCAGACGGGCCGGCAATAATTACACTAGCAGGTTGACGAATCATGTTTCCCACGGTTTACGAAAGTGAGTGTAATGACCAGTCGCTCCCACTGCACCCATACGTTTATAGCCTTTGTCCTTGCCCAATTTATACCCAATTTTGGCGGCTGTGGATAAGACGGTGCCAAGTCCTTTGCCTCTCTGATAATGACGGACGTTGTCTTTTATACCCTTGAAAGCTTGCTTGGCTAAAAAAGCACCAATTTTAGCAAAACTGGGAGAGGGTCCTGATAAACCCATGGCTACGCCTTCGGCAATTTTATCCACTAAACGGGGTTTTCTTTTAAATCGGGCGCCCCCTTTTTGACGTTGGCGTCGTGTTCGCCTCACAGTGCGTCGTTTTCGTCCCATAGTGTATGATACAAACGCGGAGAAGCTAATTGAACAATCAGTTGCATGTGTTCTCTTAAATAGGTGTCGCCCATCCATTCAATATAGTGTTTCATGGCCTCCCAAGCTTGTTGTTGAGCCAACTGAACCGCCTGCTTCCAATGAGACCCATCCCATTGGTCTTGGTCAAAATTCTGCCAGGGATGTTGACTCATATACAGTACCTTGGCTTTGGCAAAGGCCTCATAGACTCGACGGGAATCCTGACGTGTAATCATGCTGAAAGTACACACGATACAGTCTGGGAGAGACTAAGGCTAGGGTAGTAAACACCACCTTTTTAAGGACTGGTTTGTCCAACAGAAAGGTGTTTAATGCAGACCATTGATGAGATCTGGCAAGAGTCATAATCTCCACCCAATCTTGTAAAGTACCCAAGGGCCAATGACAATGACAGTACCATTGATACAACAAATAGATATGGGCTTGCGTAAAAGCCAATCCCTCTATGGCGTTTTGCTCATCCCGACGGGTTAACATGTTCAAGAATGAAAGACACAGAGTTGGGTACACATATTTATTGTAAATCATAAAAATAGCAAAAGGCGCAACGGCTTACATTGGATTGTTGACAACTTAATTCTTTTCTAGACAGCTGTGTCTTAATTAGACGTTGAATCTTTTCACCCGCACGACGATCATTTAATACTAAATTTTGCGAGTTCCATTGCGCTAAAAAATCTTGAAAGGATTCATTCCTGGCTTTGGCTTTTAAAAACAAGAGCGCATAATGTCCACAGGTTTGACTGTCCATGGCTTGCAGGGTATGATCACTGGTAATGACTTCTTTCCATTGCTTGAACCAAGCTTGTAACTGTGGGTTCTTGTAAGTGAATAAGGGCAAGCCATAACTATCAAAGACCTCACACACTCGGTTTCGCGTCCAAATAGCTAACCAATGTTCCCCAGGTTGACCTTCGGGGTCTGTGTTGACAATGTAAGCATCACTCAAGACTCTCGTTTTGGGAACGGTCGGTAACTTGTCCGCTGGAAACACCCCTCGAAACACTTTGTTCAAGTCAGGATCTTGTCTGGCTAAGTGGTTCAGGACCGTATCACTCAGAGCTACGAACTCCATCTTAGCTGTTGACAGAATAAAGAATTCCGCCCCACTGGTCTATTTCATAGATATTTTCATACTCGCTCCAGATCACCACGGTAATGTTGTGACCCACCGCTGCGCGGAAGTCAATTTCATAGCGGACATTGCCTGTGAGTCTGGGATTTCTGTACTCAGGGTCATCTGCATCGCCTGGAACATTGTTGAACATGAACAGGGTGCAATTTTTGCCTTGTCCCCAATCCCCTGGCCGCATCATAGGTATTTTATGATGTTTGTAGGCCCCAGAGGCAGTAAGGAATCGGTCATACCCTACCAAATCTTCTGCTTTGGTATTGCCTGTGAGTTCCAACGATCTGTATGGGTACTCTTCGCCGTCAATCGTTTGTCGGACTCGGGTCACTCCAAACTTTTGATAGGCAAAGGGGTAGTGTTGCAGACTTCCATGGTAATTGGTGGAATTCATTAATCCTATAATGACCTTCCCAGGAACTTTGTTCACGAAAACATTGTCCTGTTGCCATTGAGTGCTATGGCCATCAAACGAGTAGGTTCTGATTTCACTGCGAACCACAGGATATTGTACTTTCTTGGTTTTACTAAGGCTACGTTCTTTCTGCAGTCTGGTATACACGGAGGCATTGAGAGTGACTTTTTTCATCCACAAAGTGACAAAGATGTCATTGTCTTCTAGGGTGGGAATCTTTTTGCCTACGGAGGTGGTCGTGTCTGGCGTTCCAAAGAGAAACAGGTTACTGTCGTTCAAATAGAGTTCTAGATCAATTTGAACCCCTGGCACCAGACATTTGCCGGTTCTGAACACGGACACGTGAGGTTTGATCATAAAGGTATGATACGCTTTGCCTAGCAAACGGCGGGTTAAGGACTTGAGCCCTGTTTTTCCATCCCAGTCACTGGGATTGGGCTTATCATTAGTACCAGCATTGGTAGGGGTTAATGAAGCACGCACATTCAGTTCATTGACCCATCCTTGAGCAGCCAGGGTGGTTTTTCCTTCTTCACGACTGTAATTCAACATTGTTTCTACGTAGGCTTTGTGGTGATAGGCATTGCTTTGCTCCGTCATCAATACGCCGTTGAAGCTCACATTCATTTGATTAAAGAGGGTATGCCCAAAGTTGTTGACACAATACACATATTTTGTGTCATTGCCATCTGAGGCAGCTGTTTCATCATCATCAAGACCTCCTGTGCCTGTCGTATTCATACGTACTTTCACTTCCGACTTAGTTTCATTTAAATCATAGTAATCTTCGGAGGAGGGGACCGTAAAGAGAATAGGTCGTCTCCCCGTATTGGCAGGTTTGAAAGGAATCCAACGTTTGGCTTCATACCGATAGTCAATGTCTGGGACGTCGAACAGATTCAATGACATGTTGACAGAGTGATGGCTTAACGTCGTCTGCGACGCCTTTTATACTGTCGACCTTTGGTGGTCCATGGATAAGTGACTTTGTGCAAACGTCCTCCTTTCTGTTTAGCGCGTCTATTCGCCTTTTTTCGTAATTGACGTAGCCTCAAAGGGTCTATCCCATAAGGTCTGTAGGAGGTCATGGACCAGGGATTCATGGGGCTAAAAATAGTGCCACCCCGTTGGTAGGGTGAATTGTAACGACCCACGGATCGTTGATGTTTCACACGGGATTGTGATTTTTGTCCACGTTGCATGATTACACGCCTAAAATGTCTTTGACGCGTTGTCGTTTCTTTTTATAGCTTTCTTTAACTTTGGTTTTGGCATAACGACCTACGGCTGCGGGAATTTTACGTTTCAGACCTCGTTTTAACACTTGGCTTGAACTTTTAACGGCCTCTGCGGCAGACGCTCCTTTTTCATACGCGTCAAGGCCATGTCCAATGGATCGAAGCAATGTGGGTCCAGCTAATTTGACCAACTCTTGTGAAAACCCTTTTCCTTTCAGAGTGGGGGTATGATATCGTGTGAGTGACCCACCCAACATGATGAAAGACTGCGTCATCAGAGAGGAGAGGGTTCTTTTATACTCGTCGAAACCCTAGGGTCACGAGTGTTTTGCCTGTAGGTAGGACCAACAAGGATCCACGAGGCGTGGCGAGGGACACTTCAATGATTTCCACTCGTTTGCTGCGCAGTCGAATCCATTCGCGATGAAGGGGTTCTACCGTAGCTCGACCCTGACCCCGACGTTCCAATTCCACTTTTCTCAACAACGAATGTTTTTGGGTCCCAACGATGGTCGATTCGACTACATCGCAATACAACATCACCGTTTGTTTGATGGTTCCCACATGTGTATTAAACAAGGCATTTAAGTTTATGAATTGCCAATCGACGTAGCGGGTGAGATACATATACTGCTTTCCTTCCTCGATCTTGACTTTGAATAACTCATTCCCTCCCATTAAATCGTGTGGTTTAATCCCCACAAAGTGTTCTCCTAACCACTGATACCTTTGATTGGTTCTCGTAGGAAGTGTGGTATCATTATAGGTATTGGTGGGTAATGCATAGTCTAAATTGGGTCCTAATTGATACTTGTCGTTCTTGTCTTTGGTAAGGAGGCCAAACTTTTGAGCAAAGTCGACATGAAACCCAACGGTTGATAAGGGTTGCACTTTATTGGCCGCATCGCGAGCATAGACATCTTGAGGAGGGACGGCTTTTAAAACCAGCGTGTCTTGTTTCCATTCAAACGTGGGTTTCCAAGTGGATTTCAAGGATACAGTGGCTGCTTCATTTTTGACTGTTTTCCAAGCGACTGAGGTGGTCGTCACATCTTTCATCATGGTTTGATCCATGTGGGTGATAATATTATGCCATAATTGAATACCTGAGGTGACCGGAAAATCGTTTCCCATCACGTCCTTTAAGGTCACCTCTTTGTCTTTGGCTTTAAAGTCCACCAACCATGAATTATCCGCTGCTTGGTGACGTTGGGTAAATGTATAACGATATTTGATTAACCCTATATCCTGATTAGAGGAAAGAACGGTGGGACTATGTCCCTCGTCAGCCACGGAGACACTCCATAAACTCGCTTGCCAAGTGTCTCCCGGTAAATTCAATATGGTGGGTAAACGGACTTTAAAATTGTTGTTTTTATTGTTGGGAAATTCATCAGTGGGATCACTGATGAGAGTGATACGAAATTCATTCATAGTTCTTGCAAGTCTTTTTTCCAAATCCAACTGTTATACTGTTTGGGCCACCCTTTCCACGCAACAAACACTTGATTTCCTTTTCGTTTTAACACTTTTTCCACCCGAAATAATGCCTGATCGGGGAGTAAAACCTTTTGAAGATCTGCTTCATAAAATGTGCCTTTTATAGGTGTACCATTCCATTCTGTAAGGGTGTAGGTGACAACGGGGCGGATGGTTGAAATCCCATGGACTAAAAAGACTTCTTCTGTCCAACCAGGCAAATAACCTTTTTGAAACACCCGATGTTTTTTGTTTAAGCGTACTTTATCTCCCACACGCAGTTTAGGACGAGCCCGTTTGCGTAACCGTTTTTTATACAATCGATTCCAAATCAAATATTCATTGTCCGGGGTCACATGAGCAGGTTTTTCTTGAATACTGGAATGAACGGTGTGATTGTATTGCTCCACGATGAGGGGAAGGGCTTTCAAGTAGGTGAGGGTATTGGCGGCAGTGAAATAGCGATACAGTTTGGTTTTTAACGTTTTAATCAACACTTCCGCTAAAGCGGCTTTTGTATCCCCTTGGGTGGAAAAATGGTCTACTTGGTGTTTTTTAAAAAAGGCTTGCACCTTAGCGTTCATGAACTCTGTCCCGTCGTCTGATTGCACCCGTTGAGGTTGTCTGGGGCTAGCTTGTTTCCATAACGTCTGTAACGCTTGCACCATCACCGCACCTGTTTTGTTTTTGATGGGAATGGCCCAGGCATATTTGGACAGGACATCCACCACGGTTAAAATGTACCGGTGACCTTTATTCCATTTGGCTAATTTCTGGACGTCCATCAGATCCATCACCCACTGTTGATCGACTTTAAAGACCATGACGGGTAAGGTAGGAAAATGGCGACGTCGGGGCTTGTGTAACGTGTAACTCAACAAAGTTTGTAAGACTTGACGGGCTTTGGATTGAGTGAGTCCATGGGCTTTGGCAAATTTAGCCACACCTCCTAACGAGCCAGATTGGGAAGGATCGACATAGGCGTTCGACAGTTTTTGCGCCATGATACATGAACCACTGTGCTAACAAATAGGACAATGAATACGTCCTTGACGAATAGTATGTCTTTAAATAGTGAAAAATCCAAGACCCCTGAGTGGGAAAATGACGATGCAACCATGTCATGTAAATAGCGTAACGACCCCAACTGCGATGTGTGTCCATCATATACTCAAATAAGGCAATAGGTGCACAGCGCTCTTCTGGAATGGGCCTGTCTTGGGCTAGTTTTTGACAAATCCACATAGTGCATCTATACTCTAAGGTGTTCATGGTGAACAATGATAACTATGAGGAGGTGGCTGTGCTTTATACTTCAAAAACGTTTTTGGCATACCCTTCCGTTCCAATACATGAAGGACATGGTATGGCCAAAATGGTATCACCGGGTTGTTTCGAATCCAGATAACTTTGACACTTTGGACAGAGCAACTCGTACCGCAATTGAGCATTATCTGTTTGTAATGCAGCTATTTCCCCTTTCATGACCTCAATCTGTTTATCTCGGACCTGTAAAAGGGCTCGGAGTTGTTTCAATTCCACTTCACAATCATGCCAAGCCTGGGTCATTTCTAACAAGCGCCTAGCTGTCATGATGAACTAACAATGAACGCTGTAGGGTAAAACGTGTGGCTTTATAACCCAAACCCTAACCCCATGGTAGTAGAGGATAATGGGGATTCTGGGACAAGAATACCCTCATACAATAAAATAACCCTAACCATAACTCTAACCCCAAGGGACTAGGGTTTAACCCTAACCTCATTAGCATTTTAACCCAAACCCTAACCCTAACAAAAGAACAAACAACAATATGAGGAGTTTAAAGGGTGTTTTATTCTTAAAAATTAACACATCTTATAGTAGGACCTTCGTTAAGGTCTTTTTGGTGCAAATCTACTAAATGTTCAAAAAAACGTTCTTGGGCTGGGGTTAACGGTAACCCTTGTTGTTTTCGTTTACGGCAATACGACGCCAAACTGCACACTTTTTCCGGCAAGTCACCAAAGGGCCAGGGTCTCTTCACAAACTCAGCAATGGCTTTTTCGTTTTGAGGCCAAAATCCTGTGACGGGTTTGCACTGCTGATGACAGGCTTGCAAATACTTTTCATCTGCAGGCGATAGACTTTTGCCTTGATTTTTCCTCTTTTGCAAATAGGACGCTAAACTGGCATCACTAGGAGGTAAGCTTCCAAAGGTCTTCGACACAGAGGTTTGAAACTCGTTGTTGGCCATGGCATTGATGTCATCCCATTGGTCTCGTTTCTTGATTACCTCCGCTATCTCGGGACTCCAATGAAAGGTACTTGGCAGGGATTTTTTCCAAGGATTTACACTTTGTTTGGTCTGCCGCTGCTGCTCTTGTTGTTTGGCGGATTCCGCAAACTGATTGAACCAGGAATGGTCGGTTTGTTGTTTTTTCCATTTCTCTATATTTTGCTCTGCTTGTTGCAACCAGGTCTTGACAGGATTTGGTTTCTTGTCTGTTTGTTTTTGTCGAAACAACGGGGTGTGGATCCACTGAAAAAACTTGCAGCGAGCGTCTTGAGTGGAACCACCACAGGTGAGAAATACTTTGTTGAGATTTTTGGCAGTTTTACTTAACCGCATCTTGGGAATCAATTGGCAATGACACATTAGATTACCCCATTTGGCATGGACTTCAGGATGAATCTCTTGTTCAAGGACCATTTTGACTTTTTTCTTATCTTCGTCTTTCCCATAATACGAGGGACAGGGTTTCTCTTGATCCCCAAATACTAGGAGAAACTCGGTGGTTAATGGTTCATTCCCGTGGAAGTTCATGATGATAACTGATCATGGTTCAACACATGCCGTGTATTTAACAAAACTCCTATGACGTCATTCCCTCCCTAGGGAGCGGGCAAGTCTGGGTCATGACGTCAATGGACCTCCCCAGGGAAAGGGTAAAACATGACAAACAACATGCACTCACGTAGCAAAAACAACTTTAATACAATCACACGTTTTACATCAATTTAAGGAAATTGAAATCCTCCTTCGGTTTTCTGCTTTTTCTCCAGGCTCATCCTGTCACTGACCATGTCCGCCAGTCGTTTCTTCAGGGCTTTTCGGGTGGCTGTCTTGGGTACATAGTTGGGTTTGGGGGGCTCATGGATCCACTGAAAATACCCACATCTGGCTTCTCGAGGTTTGGGACAACCTAGGAAGACTTTGTTCATGTTTCTGGGTGTTTGACTCAACTGCAATTTTGGCACTAATCCACAACGACAGCTAAGGGTTCCCCACTGATTGAGTATTTTGCTGTGTATCTCGTTACACAAGGCTTCCGCCACAATCTGCTTGTTCTGCATACTGCCAAAAAAGACCGGGCAGGTATAGCACAGGACTTGTCCTTGGTTAGGAAGGACAAAGTTGGTATGCAGTGGTTTGTTTTCATTTTCCAAATACTCCAACATGTTAGCCAGTTGCTCTGGTTCCTCCGCAGGCCACCATTCCACGGTTCGATCCTCTTGGGTCACTGCTACTCCCTCTTCCAACACTTTCACAGGCGCTAGGTCAGGTTGTGTTTCCATAGAGCTTGGACCATTGAACATGTCATCTAGCATCATCTCTTCATAGCTTGGAAGAGACGGTCTAGGATACTCTTCTTTGTTTCCTGCTAATGACGGACCAGGCATGAGAAGGTTGGTGGGCACTGTTGGCTGAGGTGGAATGACTCGTAGTTCATTTCCACCATATGGTGGATCGTCGATCACTTCTTTAGGGTTCACTGTTTTCTTGGTTTTCTTGCCTTTGGGACGTTTGTTGCTTCCTTGAATTAGTACTTGAGGTTGAATCATTCGTTTTTCCAACTTCGCCATCTTGGGGTCGTCAGGACGAGTTATGGACTCCTCATCAGAGGAACCAAATATAGCGTTCATGGTATCCTGAAGTTCCGACATTCTGCTTCGTTGCAATTGCTGAACGGTCGGTTCTTGAAATTTGCACATAATGACTTTTTCACTTGAACACATTACTTTATTGAGCATTTGGGTCCTAAGGGAATTGGTTCATGACGTCAATCCTTCCCTGGGGAGCGGGCAAGTTTAGGCCATGACGTCAATACCTTGTTTACGCTTGGGTGGATGACGTGAATCTAGTCACGTTCGCGTTCCTTTTAAATAGCATGACTCTACCCAGAGACTTCGTTCACTCTCCAAGTATGGAGACTATTGGAGTTGTTGCTTTCTGTCACGGCTTTAAAATCACCGATGAGTTTTTTCTCTATCGAGAAATTGGTTTATGTAGTCGAGATGGATATCATCATCTTTTGTTGTCTTATTCTCCCGGACATGACTTGTCTGCTTTTTCCAATGAGACCCAAATGAGTATTGATGAGCAAATGAAGTACGATCATGGACTAACATTTGACGACACATCTGGACGAGATCAGAATTTGGTTGCTGCCGATGTCAAACGATGGTACCAGACTCATTGTCCCTCCGATTGCCCCGCTGTAGGTTTGCTAGATGTTACTCCACCGCTGAAAGAGCTTTTTCAAGCCATGGATATCCCTACCGTGGACCTTCCCATCGGTTTAAACGAGATCCATGACCTGCCTATAGGTACCACGAATGTCATGTCACCTAGCGATTTTATACATTGGTGTAGAAATCACAGTGATGGCAAGCTTCCTGTTTGGCATGATTATTGCGCCCGCGTCCTGGTGTGTAAGCTCAGTTGGTGGTTACGCAAAACCTTGCACGTTCAGCCCTCGGTCCAAGAAGTCAATGCTCAGCGTGTTTTGTGGCAAAAGCGTTGTGACGAATTGTTGGAATGGATTCTATGTGACTATTGTATTCAAGAAAAAGATGATGCTTTTGCCAAGGGGTTAGGATTAGATTGGGTGCCAGACAATTGCGATGGCAAATGTAAAATAGTGCAGTACATTTTTGAAAGAGAAATAACAGACCCTAGATGGGATTTTTCTTATGAGGATGAATTACCCGAATGTATGCGAAAATTGGCGATAAAAGTGTGATGTGTGATAAAATTTCATTTGACCACCATGACTCAACCGAGTGACATTGTTTACCCTGTTTTTCAAAAAGAAGCTAGACGAGTCCCAAAGGAAATACATTAGGGTGGACAAGTCAGTGAAGCATGAACTGTCGATATAAGCAAGTGATGTTGTTGACTCACCATCAGTGATGACTGATAACGAGTGGTTTGCAATTGTGGGAGAAGCCGTGATTTTTTGCGCCAGTTTAGTTCAGAAAATCAAGACGTTGAAGCAGCAACTTCAATCTGCCCAGGAGGAATTGACAAGACTCAAAGCCGTTCTCAAAAACCTGGAAGAACGACATGGCTACGACACCGTGCACTAAGATGGACACGTTGTTGAAAAAACTAGATCCTGGAAACTTTTCCAACTACAAAGAGTTTATTCGCGCTTTGCTCATTGAAGCCTTGGCTAATACAGAGTTTACTTTTGACGAGTTGAATTACAATCTCTATGCTTTGAACAAAAAGATTTTTAATCAACTGAACAAAGAAACGACAGCCTTTTTTAAATTCTTGCATCGAACACCTGATGTGGATTATAAAATGACGGAGTGACTTGCTTGAGTTCCATTAAACACTGCCTTTTCTGGAAGGAACATTGACACCCTTTTCAACTTTATCGAACGTTCCAAAGTACAACCATAACAAAGAGATTTTTGAACATGTTTGTGAAAAAGCCATTACTTATTTTGATGACTATGCTCCTAAAAGCCTCAAGTCCTGTGGGATTTGAACATGTCCGGGCAATGACGTCATTGCATTGTTCATTCTCTGGACATTGACGTCAAGACATCATTGTTTGATCTGTTTATATTTCCCTTTGACAATGTGATTCTTTCATTCCATGAAGCAAGATGTCAGACGTGAAACCTTTTACGATTATTAGTGGTGGCGCTAACGGAGTCGATTTAGAAGCAGAACGCTTTGCCAGAGACTTTGGTTTACCTGTACAGATATTCATTCCACCTTGTCACCCAAGAAGCAAATACCTGTCTCCATTAACTCATTCACAGTTGAGAGAAGCCATTCCGATCACGAACCAAGTATCTGCTCGATTGAACAAACCTTTGAGCAATCCCATCAGCTTACAATACATTCACCGAAATTATCATGTTGTGAAACAGGCAGAAATGGTACTGGCTTTTACAAGCTTTCAACCTGAAAGTAACTTATGCTTTGGAGGTACCGGTTGGGCAGTGGAAATGGCCAAACTTCTCAGGAAAATCCTGTACGTGTACGATGTGCAACGCAATATTTGGTTTTGGTACAGACACGATCAAGATCTATTCTACGCCTGTGATCAGATGTCTGAAGAACAGTTTGCTTTACCCACCTTTCTACCCAAAACGGCCATTGTGGGGATCAGAAACATTTACGATTTTCCAGACGCTTTATTGGAACTTCAAGATACCTTTAAACGTAGTCTCAATATACCTGTATAAAGTTTCTCATTTTTACACAGATTCTGTAAGTTGGTCTCGGTAGTATAATGGCTAGTATCTCTGCCTGTCACGCAGAAGATCTGGGTTCAATTCCCAGCCGAGACGTTGTTTTTTAATAAAGTGTGATATTTTTACTCTCATTCTTTGTGGTGGTCTCGATTGTATAGTGGTTAGTACGTCTGTTTGTGGCACAGAAAGCTCGGGTTCGAATCCCGATCGGGACCTTCTTTTAGACGTTGATCGTTTATCAATATCTGAAAGACTTATTAATTTTTCCTTCTTTCTTTAAGTTCGGAACGCGCTAGCATATGGTGTTAACGTTAGTACGGGCTTCCCTCTTTTCCAACATCCCAAGGTTGTAAGTTCGATTCTCCCTTTTTACATCCTTTTTCTATTTTTGGTACTGCGCATGCGTTGTGCTTTGCGCCTGCGCCCTGCGCAGGGGACCCTTTTTCCTCTCCCACGTGTCTGACTTGACTTCTTCGTTTACACATATAAGTTCACGTTTGACTATTGTATAATAACAACTCAAATGTCCTTCCTTTATGCTCCGACGACTTCCGACTGCCGACCACTTCCGATGATGTCATCGCTTTCCGATCCCTTCCGACGATTACCCGAACCCGATCACTTCCGACTACACCCGAGCCTCGTTCTAAGATATTTCCGATTTCCTTTCGATTACCCCTCTCCACCAATCAGAATGCTGCTAGAACAATGGGGACCCAACAGACTACCAATGCTGCTTGCTCAATATCTCGACATACGCACTGAAGCGTGAAATAATTGTTTTATAACAAAATCAAAGCGATCAATGCAGCAGCTAACTACACAGGGGAATTCGAGTTGTCAGGCAGTAAATTTCAATCAAATCTTGGTCAAGCGAAAGGAAATTTGATTCGAGTTGAAGGGGAATTCGAGTTATCCAAGATCGAGTTATCGTGGTTCTACTGCATTTCCTACTTCTCATGTTGGGGATTACTTGTTCGAGTAAATTAAACAAGAGATATGTATCCTTCCATGGATTTTTATTTTCAGATTTGACCTAAGCCGTCTGCACCTTAAGACTGTTTTAGTTTGTTTCGCTTCTGTTTAGCAAAAGTTGTAATAACTGGTAATAACATCTCTTTGATCTGTGAAGTCAAATTAGCAAAAACTAATTGCGTGGTCTGATTTGCAGTGATCAATCTCGTTTTCGTAGAGAATCATGAACGTGACAGACTGTTTCCGAAAAAAGGCTGGTTCTTTGTTCTGAGTAGACAAAGCTGGTTCAGGATGTGATTTCTAGTCATTTCTAGTTGTTTTATGAAGATAAACTTTTAAAGCGGAATCTTTTCAATTTGGAGTCAGAAAGTGAAATGTGCTAAAAACGGCTTTCATTTTATAAAGGATGACTTATTATCGTTCTATGCCGGGTGCAGTTATGAATCCCTGTGTCCCGCAGTATGGCTATATGGCCGGTAACCGGTCAAGGTGTTAAAAACACTAAATGGCCGGCAGTCCTATAATCTCAGTAAATTTCACAAAATCGAAAGATTCTGGCTAATCTGAACTATCATATGTCGATTAAGGACGGTGCCCACTATTGTAACTGCGCACATTTTCTGCGCATGCCAAGGTAGTCGCGCGCGACGCGAAAGAAATGCGCAACACGCAGGACACGCGGACTGGTTTTGTCTCCTCTAAGTCTGGGAGGTTCTAGTTTTTTTCTTGTGGAAAAGATGCGTCATGTTTCAACAGATGAAAAACAATTTCTATTTACAATCCCTTAAGAGCCAATGTCAGTAATTTTCGAAAATCGGTTGACAGTCGTGATTTTTTGAATTTCTTCATATTTTGCTCAAATAATCTCTATAGTACACTTATTTCAAAAATCACATTAAAACTTGTAACGGCTTTTTATTTTTTCCTGAATCGGGCAATGTTTGAAAAACGCTAAATCGGCGCTCTTTCGAGTATGAAATTAGCCAAAATTAAGCATTTTCTTCGCGCTCGTACATAAAAACAGGATGATATCTCTCAGTGAAATCAAGTCACAAAGCAAACACAGACTTGTACTTTATAATTCAGCAATTATCTTCAGATAAGCTGTTTAAATGTGACTGTGTCGGCCGCAAGAAGAAACACGATTTCGGCTCTCTTCAAAAATGGCAAATTTGACTTAACTTCACCATCGAAAAAACCCAATTGGTACATAGAATTTCAACATGAAACAAACACTGTTTTAAAGCATATCCTTTGCCGTTTCTTGTGTTAAAAAATTTTTGGCGGCATTACAAAAGTGCGTCGCTGAGACACCGAAACGTGCAGGGTAGTTTCGCACGTTGGAACGCTGCAACAAACTAGCCGTGAGTGTCGGCTCACAAACGTTTTTGCAAACTTAGCTTCTTTTACAAGGGGCACATTACGGGAAGCTCTTAAGATCTTTTGAAAAACACTTTTCAATTTGATGGTTATAAAAAAGAACTAAGTAGATTAACACTGCATTTGATTGCACGCACGGTAGCTGAAAAAGACAACGCTGCTAATTTCGTGTTGAGTGTAAATATTGACCTCGAGTTTCTGCACCTAAAATAAAACCACTAGAAACGGCTTGCTAGCTCTAAATGAGATACGAGATCTCTAAGAATTTTACTTACCACGGTCGTTTCAACTGCAAGTGGCCGCAGTTTACTGAAATCTTCCGTCGTTTAACCACGGACTAAACCCCGTGCTGCGTGATGAAAGCCCGTGTGTGATTTGAGTCTTGTCACGCAACTGTACAGACAAGGATAAATCATCGCACGAGTTTACAAGAAAAAATAAAATGACAATTAACACTGTTTTTTTTTTTTAATTATTTTTATATTTTATATTCCCCAAAACATGTCGAACTAAACTTGATTTTAGGATGTACAAGCCGAAACTCAAATAGAGAGAGAAAACAAATAGAGTACGCCGAGTCTGCAAAACTTTTCACACTAGTTTTTTTTTATTTGCACTTAGCCTTCCGAGCCTTTGCTTGTAATAAACTAATCTTAACCCCGCTTGGCGTATAGACTTCTCTGTCGATCACCTCAGTATGAATTGAGGGATTTAGCTACACACGTACGCCATATGCAACACGAAGGTAGAGCTGGGAAACGGAAACGAGTAAAACTGTTTAAAGAAAAATTGGCCAACGCTCCGCAAAAGAACATTCCTGAAAAACCACAAATCGACAATGGACAATGGACACATTTGATGAGCGAAATACAAGTATTTAACATGTTTAAATTACTCTGCAGCAAGGGTATCTTCTGGCTAGACCTCAACCTGCTGTTGACGATCTGATCCCCCGCCCCTTATAGGCCAGTCTACACATTATGGCGTTAGACCAGAATGCTCGTACATGCTAGCTCCCGCCTAAAAAAGGAATAGTCACCTGGCTTTCTCCGCCATCACCCCCCGGTACTCTTTCGCAGGCTAGAAAATAAACCAATTTACTGACAAGACTGACAAGTTCTTTTTCATAACGTCAAAACCCGTCGCCCAAATGAAAAAATGCTTTAAAATGCCTCAGCCATTTTACTTATCATCTTTTAACCAAATACGTTGCGCTGAAAAGAGAGAGGCTGAAAATAGCCTTTCATATCGATTTAAAATTTCAGATGGAGAATGCCCTTTTCGCTAGGTCTGCACCTGCAGTGAACTGTGTGCTAAAACTCCTTCGTGGTGGTATCCCTAAGGCAAAAACGACCGCCTAGCAGCGAGGAGTGAGGAGAGAAGTCTGTGGCCATTTTCGAAAAGAGAAACATCTGCGTATATCATTTTCTTCAGGCCGCTCAGAGTCATCAATTAATGTGCCCTTACGGACCCCTTTTAAATGAGCAGACAGTAGGCTCTTCTGGAACGGTACAACGTGATTTGTTCTCCGCCACCCGGAACCAAACATTTAGCGGTGGTGAGGAAAAACTTTTATTTTCATGCGCCAATTTTGTGGATCAAACAAAGTCTGCTAGCTCTAAATGCAGCGATAAAGACATGAATTTTTGTATGTGTAGGGTTGATGAAGAAGAAGAAGAAGGAGAAGAAGAGTCGTGGATGAGAGGACAACAAACGTGCCCTCTTTACAATACTTTAACATGTGAACAGTAAGCTCGGAGGGCAGCATACAAAGGCGCCACTGGCAGCCGCTCTCAGTCCATTTAAGAGCTTACTGTACCAACCCAACCCGTGATCCTGATGGAGAACCCAATGCCAACCAACCCACCCATCTCCTCTTCCTGCCCTAAACTTAAACAAACTAAGTAGACTTTTCATGACATTACCATTGTCACCTGAGACCTCTTGTAACGTTCACTAAAATAATAGCAAGCACCTTCGTAGCCTATTCAGAGACCCTCTACTTTTTCTTTCGATCTATTTTCTCTTTGGAGATCGTCGATTTCGCGTATAAAAATAAAAACCGCAGGGGATTTATTGACCATTAGCGCAAGGGGATCTCTCTCGCGCGCTTGCTTCGCTCGCGTGCTGGTCCATTTTCGAAACGAAAAAAGAGTGTAAAAGCTGCACCTTCGTCGCTCAGAGAACGTCTGCGTAAATCATTTTCTTCAGGCCATACAGAGTCATCAATCAATGTGCCTATGTGGACCTCTCTATGAGCAGCCAGTAGCCTGATCTAGAACGGTACCACGTGATTTGTTGCACCGCCACCCGGAACCAAACATTTAGCAATGGTGAGGACAAACTCTTATTTTCAAGCGCCAGTTTTGTGGATCAAACAAAGGTCACCTAACGTAAATGCAGAAAACCTTGCTTTTATCATTAGCATGGTAGGGTCGATGTTTGGTTATTGCCCTACATTCTCACGTGACTAACAATTCAGGAGCATACCAAATGACTCACGACATCTTTTCTATGATCACAATAAATTCAGCATTACTGGGGCCACAGGCGTCACAAACCAAGTCTGAATATGTGCCAGATGCAAAACGAACATACATAAAAGATTTGCACCGTAAAACATTTATACCAGGAATTTCTTTTCTGGCGCGTTACGCGTCACGCACTTCCGGAATGTCATCTTCCCTCGTGTCGACAGATTGAAAACATACACAAACTTAACTTTGATTCTGCCTTGATGCAGAATTTACTTTTTGATACTGTGACCCCGTCTAGCATTTAAGTTCAGGTAAGTAAAGAACTTTTCTGATTTTAAGGTTTCAGAACAATTAAAACTATAGCAAGCGAGTGTTTCGACAATATTCCCCTCTACTAACTGTGATTTGAAGTGCGTATTCGTGTCTCTTCATTATGGTTTATCGCAAAAATCAGTTGAAAGGAATCATGTTAAACCAAACAGAAACGCCGAAATATAATCTGAACCCGTTACAACTCTGATTAGGGTTTAAATGTCGAAGTAACTTATGTTTGAAAGGATTAATATTCCAAGCGCCGAAACTTGCTCTTTGCACGCGCTTTCCTGGTGTCAAAATATCCTTCAGGTTTTGGTCTCTCGACGGTGCGCATTTGGAATGCCGCCAGAAATATTTTAACACAAACAACAGCAAAGGATATGCTTCAATACAGTTCTTGTTTCATATTGAAATTCCATGTACCAACTGGGTTTTTACGATGGTGAAGTTAGGTCAAATTTGCCATTTTTGAAAAGTGCTGAAACCGTGTTTCTTCTTGCGGCCGGTACAGTCTCATTTAAACGGTTTATTTAAAGTTAATTGTTGAATTATATAGTAAAAATGTGTGTCTGTTTTGTGACTTGATTTCATCTAGAGACATTATTCCGTTTTTATGTACGAGCGCAAAGAAAATGCTCAATTTTCGCCAATTTCATACTCGAAAGAGCGCCGATTTAGAGTTTTTCAAACTTTGCCTGATTCCTGAAAAAATAAAAAGCTGTTACAAGTTTTAAGGTTATTTTTAAAATTAGTGTTCTATAGAGATTATTTGGGCAAAAGATGAAGAAATTCAAAAATTCACGACTGTCAAGCGATTCTCGAAAATTACAGACATTGGCTCTTAATAGGCAAGGATAAGTAAATCAGAAGAAAAATAGCTCTAAGTCCTCCGCTTAATCGAGAAACTGCAAGGTTACCTTTCACTCGCGTCCTTCGCGTTTTATCGGCTAATCGGCTATAAACACTTTCCCGAATATTTCTTTAACTTTGTAAGATTTTATGCAATTATTCTCCAGAAGATAGACTTAAAGCGTTCGAGTACATACAGATGTCCCTTTTATTGAGAGTCCAAGGCTTTTATTTGTCGAACAAACAAGAAAAAAACTATTACAAGATTGCTTGGATTGCTGAGATCGCAGCTTTGCAAATAGTTGCGGACCGCAAAGGAAACACTTTCATCGTGGAAAAAATCGTAAAATGTTATGCTTTTTACTATTATCACTGTTATTTAAGCATTTTGGCAGTACTAAGCATTAAAATTATTGACTCATTGGGTAGCTCGTCGTGTAGATAGCATTTCTTAAGGTTCAATTTCACGCCACACCTAATCTGGACATCTAGACATAAGCTGCCATTTGGCTGTTTACAAACTAAAGACGGAAGGTAAATAAAGTATTTCCAATCCAAGACTTTCTTAGGTTTAACAGACACTAAAATTAACATTTAGGAGCGAAAAAATAGTGAATGAACATGAAACGGAATGCTACAGTAAAAAAAAAATCAAAACGAAATATATAAAATGATTTTTTTTAGCCCAGTTTATATATGAGGGTACATAAACGCATCCGGTACAACTACTTTCGCAGTATTCAGCTTTCTTAAAAGAGAGCTCATGATCATGTATGGAACTTGAGTCTATATATGCAAATCATTTATGTAGTATGAAACTTCTGGCAAAGCCCGAAAGAGATAGCGCAAAGCATAGATATAAGCTCACTGAATGCATGCAAGTTTAATAACATATTCGATCGAGGTACCAGGTAAAATGATAGACTACGATAGAAGGTTTACAATCCATATTACATCTACAGTTAAAAAAATCTTGAGGACATGTACAGGTAAGCAAACGATTGAAAGAGTACCTGTCTAAGAGTCCTTGTCGACTATTTTCCACTACAGTTCAGTGGTTTGTTTACAGCGCAGGCCTTGGATCTTGAGCTCGCCATACTACTCTATGTGCGCTGGAAGTAATCTTTAATACCTTGGATTGCTCTTCTCCAAAACATTTTTGTTAAATTTTTGAGACGGAGAAGCTCCAGTTGAATGAAATAGTATAATTTGCTTTCCTTATAGTCCGTGAAATGTCGTGCTTCACTTTCTGTTTTGCTCTCTTCTGTGAGTTGTTGTTCTCTGACTGTCAGCCATTGTGGATATCCCAGAGTACTCCGCGTTGAGTGAAGCAATAGTGAAACTGAGCAGGGAGGGGGTGGGAAAAATTGTAAATAACCCCCAAAGCGTTTGCGTTAAGGTCGAAATCAACCAATTTAACTTCTAAGAACGCGTGGTAACCCCTACTTTTTATTTTACCAAATGAAAGAAATAAGCCTACTCAGCAAACGATCAATTTTTGGTTCGGGGAAATGTCGTTTACACTATTTTTAAGGCAACGCGTGGAGAGGGGTAACTGCTGATAACTTCCCAGTTGTCAATCAATCAATCAATCATTTATTTTAACACGTTGCGTCAAAGAGCTAAAAAACTCGTTCAAAATACGAACGTGTATAAATAAAACCCATAATAACTACAGCTATATAATATTATTCAATTTTAAAAACAACTCAATAAATATATACATATAAAAAACTTGGTAATAAAAACATAAAATATAAAAAGCTAAAACCGACTAAAAAGCCACATACCAAAAACGTGACTAGGAAAACTATAATACTCGTTCTAAAACAGTTAAAGGCTACAATCGTGCACTATAAGACGCGTTCTAAAAAGCTACAGTCGTACAATTTACTTCTGAAGTCATTAGCATCTCTTGAAAGACGCACTTGAGAAGGCAAACTGTTCCATAACTTAGCTAATGAATAAGTGAAAGAATTCTTCTTAAATTGAAGATTAAAGTTAGGTAATTCCAAATTCAAGCCCTCGCCTCTTAGCCTATACGGTGTATGCCTGTATTTAAAAAGGCTTCCAATATAAGTAGGTCCCGTACCATTTAAACAGTTAAAAAGAAGTATTAACGCCTGGTGTAAGCGCCTACAATATAAGGATTTCATGCTAGCCGTAGTGAGCAGCTCGTCGTATGACATTGACTTGTTGTGCCCGATTAATGTTCTCAAAATATAACAGTTGCCATCTTCGAGACGGTTGCGTTGACCCGTACCTATGCCTACAAACAAAGGACTGCAGTATTCGAGATGAGGTAATATAAATGCTTTATAAAGTTTTATCATTGCATCATGAGGTAGAAAACGCCTTATTCTTCTCAGTGCAGAGGCCTTCGCGTAGACTTTCTTCAGTTGATCTGATATGTGTTCTTTATAGGATAGGTCCTTGTCTAGAGTAACTCCAAGAATCTTAATAGATCGGAGAAATTCTATTCTAGCATTATTAAGAAATAAAGAATAACGATAGGCACAGGGTCCGACAGATAATGCTTGAGTCTTAGTACTGTTCACTGTTAAATGGTTAGACTCAAACCACGACGAAAGAGTCTGAAGATCTTTGTTGAAGGAAAATTCTAGAATGGTGGGAGATACATCAGACAGGTAGGCAGTCGTGTCATCAGCGTACAGCCGCAATGAGACATTAGGAACACAGAAATTCAAGTCATTAATGAATATGTTGAACAGCAACGGCCCCAATAGTGAACCTTGAGGAACGCAAGATTTAACTTTTTTGAAGTTAGAGCATACGCCTTCTAATCTGACACATTGTTGACGACCTAGCAGGTAGGTGGACATCAGTTCCAAGGCATGAGGAGAAAAGCCATAGGCCTTCAACTTCGCGAGCAGAAGGCTGTGGTTTATGGCATCAAACGCTTTGCTCAAGTCCACAGCGACCGCCGCTACAGCTTCCTTGTTATCAATACTGTTCCTCCAATCTCCCGTCATTTTTAGCAATGCAGTGCAGCAAGAGTGAGTTTTCATAAATCCAGATAAGTTTGAGGACAAAACGCTATGAAATGCATTCCAAGTTTGGTCGTAAATAACTTTCTCAAATACCTTCGATAGCGAAGTTAATATTGAGTATACAGTTGTGCTGATACTTTAAAAAAAACGTATAAAGAGCAGTTGTTGTGTTATCATTTGTTGCTTATTTTGAAACCTTGTTGCAATTATCATTGCATTTGTGCTAGTTTACGTGTACACTCTGAAATTTGGGGGAAAAATAACTTTTTATCATTTTTCTAAAAAATGCCTATTCAGCGTTTTTCTCCATATTGAAGCGCAGTTATCTCTGAAAAATGCGCCGTTACCCCCAGTTTTCTGTTTGGATTTCAATAGCCGCTGATATGATCTACTTGTCTCACGTAGTCATTATCTGAGAAAAAAATACTTCCCATTAGTGGGCACCATCCTTAAGACAGGTCAAGCGATCCTGAAATGCTTTATAGATCTCAAGTCTAGTGTTTGGTTTACGCTGGGTTCAGAAGACGAAACCGTGTTTTGTGACACTTAGAACTTTTTTCAGCTCTACTGCCGGTCAAGGTTTTCAAAACACTAAATGGCCGGCAGTCCCATATCTCAGTAAATTTCACAAATCGAAAAAATTCAGCCGTTCTGAACTATCATAAGTCGTGATCCTGATCAAACCAGCCGGTTTTGTGGGATTTCTATATCATGTTTTTGTTGGTCTCGAGTCTTTGGATGTTCGTTACTATTCTCTGTCCAAAGCATGGCGTGACAGGCGACGTTTGACGTCATAACATCTTGACCTTTGATGCGGTCTCCTGCGGAAAACCGGCGGGAAAAGTCTCCACGCGTTAGTTCCCTTCTGAAGCTGTTTCATCATAACGTCAACAAGATAATGCTGAAGTGTATTTCAGCTCCAGAAGGGAACTAACGCGTAGAGACTTTGATCAGGATCACGACTTACGATAGTTCAGAACGGCTGAATTTTTTCGATTTGTGAAATTTACTGAGATATGGGACTGCCGGGCATTTAGTGTTTTGAAAACCTAGCCTGCGAAAACATCCGTTTCTCCTCGCTCTTCGCCGCTGGGGACGTTTCGCGCGGTCGCGCGGAGGAACGTCTGCGACTCAGCGGCAGAAATTCCATACTGATGACGTAAAATCTGTCCGGAATCCGGTCAGAAGCGCTGATTGGTGGACGGAGTAGTTACATTGTTTTAGCTATTATTTACGAATGACAGACAAAAGACAAAAGGCCACAAAGGTCAAATGTAAATGCGAAGAATCTCTAACAAAACAGTCAATATTTGTGGAATCTAGTGTTCTCTAGAAGAAGCATTTGAGTTTTGCTGGGGCTCGTTGGCAGATGAACACAACACTTTACCAAAATCGAGCAGAAGACACGTAAAAGTGGACAAATTTATATTTGGAACCCCATGACTACCGGATTTATTATGTAAACATTGATTTGCGCCATCAGTATGGAATTTCTGCCGCTGAGTCGCAGACGTTCCTCTACGCGAAACGTCCCCAGCGGCGAAGAGCAAGGAGAAACGGTTGTTTTCGCAGGCTATTGAAAACCTTGACCGGCAGTCGAGCTGAAAAAAGTGCTAAGTGTCACAAACACGGTTTCGTCTTCTGAGCCCAGCGTAAACCAAACACTAGACTTGAGATCTATAAAGCATTTCAGGATCGCTTGACCTGTCTTAATCTGATAGTTAAGATTAGCTAGAATCTTTCGATTTTGTGAAATTTACTGATAATATAGGACTGCCGGCCATTTAGTGTTTTGAAAACCTTGACCGGTTAACGGCCATATAGCCACAGCGAAAATTTGATTTGCGCTTAAACGTGCATTTAGCTATTTCATATAATCTGCCAAGTATTGATTGGTTCAGTGTTATAAATGTACAATTCCCTGCAGAGCAGTTCAACTTCGTTGCCTTAAACCAATCAAAATACTTGGACAAAAGTTTCATATCAAATAAAAATTCCAGATCATTAGGATATTTCTTTAGGGAAGAGGCACCCAAAAATGAATCATGTTTCCAATTATTCATCACCCTACCACAGGATATCAACCATATGGCGACGAAAGAATAACATTGGTGATTTGCTAAAACGGGGCGATTAAAGGCGATTTATACAATACTGACACGCACGAGATTCTCTTGGTTCACGGTAGCACTTTTTTCCCTTTGCAGACAAAATAAATGTGCCACGAGCACTTTCGCCGCATTTGACGCTAAAAGAATTGAGTTGTCTTTTCACAGACCAGTGTTCATAGACAGACCTAGCAATTAACTTGGTATAATGAAACTTTTGAAAATATTTTATTTGTTTAAGGCAACGAAGTTGAATTACTCTGCAGGGAATTGTACATTTATAACACAGAACCAGTCAATACTTGGAAGATTATATAAAAAAGCTAAATGCATGTTTAAGCGCAAATCAAATTCTTCTGCAGGGCACAGGGATTCATGACTGCACCGCATCGAACGATAATGAGTCATCTTTATAAGACGAAAGCTGTTTTTAGCACATTTCACTTTCTGACTCCAAATTGAAAAGATTCCGGGTGAAAAGGTTATCTTCATAAAACAAAGGAAAGGGATGACTAGAAATCACAACCTGAACCAGCTTTGTTTACTCAGAACAAAGAACCGGCCTTTTTTCAGAAATAGTCGGTCACGTTCATGATTCTCTACGATAACAAGATTGATCACTGCAAATCAGACCACGCAATTTATTTTTTGCTAATTTGACTTCAAAGATCAAAGAGATCCAGACCTTGAGATAAGGAGAGGGGGGCGGTCATCCAGACCCTTAGATGGGGAGGGGGGGGGGGGGGCGGTCTCCAAAAAAATTGTTTTAGGCTCTTCGGACCTCAGTTTGGTCTAAAGATAAGGGGGTGCCCGGGGCCCCCGGGCCCCTTCCCTGGATCCGCCACTGTCTTATTATAAGTAATTACAACTCACGCCGAAAAGAATCGAAACAAACTAAAACAGTCTTAAGGTGCAGACTTTGGTCAAACCTGAAAATCGAAATCCGTGGAAGGATACATATCTCTTGTTTAATTTACTCGAACAAGAAATCTCCAACATAAGAAGTAGGGAATACAGTAGAACCTCGATAACTCGATCTCGGATAACTCGAATTCCCCTCTAGCTCGAACCAAATTTCCTTTCCCTTGACCAAGATCTGACTGAAATTTACTGCCAGAAGGATTCCCCTATGTAGTTAGCTGCTGCATTGATCGCTTTGATTTTGTTATAAAACAATTAGTTCATGCTTCAGTGGGTATGTCGATATATTGAGCACTTGGGAAGTTTGGAAAGCACTCAAGAGGCTAGAGTTACGCCTCTTTCGTGCTCTCGAAACTTCTGAAGTGCTCAATATCTCGACACGCATGAACTATGGGCGCTTTCCATTCAACCCAAAAGTCTGGAAATTTCGGTTGGTTGATCAAATGGAACGGACCATTTCGGTTTGGTTCGACCGGAATATTCGGGACCAGCTTTGAAGCTGGTCCACTGTGACCGGTCTGGTCATTTCGGTCGGTCGGACCGAAATGCCCCTTTCCATTTGCCAAAATTGTTGTCCCCAGTACCGCTCTTTTCTATCCTGCTTACAGGAACAAGTAGTTTCCAATGGAAAGTGAAGTGCTTTGACTAAAGCATGACATCTCAAATAGTTTGAATCAGTTTCAATTTTTGTCAAATAACTGACGGAACACGACACGTAGGTGAAAAACAGTGTGTGTAATCAAGCTACAATTGTACAAAAGTCCGTGAGAATCAACGTATTATTTGTCTGAAACCTGTCGACGATATTTAACTAAAGCAATTTATCAATTAAGCTGAATTAAATGAATACAACAAAGCCTGGCTGAATACAAATTGGCTAAAACACCGCATTTATTTACCGTACAGTTCCAGGAATTGCTTCGAATCGTTCGAATATTCTGAGAAACGTATCGCTTCAATTCACAAGAATTTTTTACCTTCACTTGCATTCACAGGCTTTCTACACGAAATAGGTTTCTTCCGCCTTTAGTTTTCCACGGCCCCTTTTCGACAGTCGAGTGTTCTTTAGGATATAAATAGTATTTACTTTTCTCTTTTAGAGCGTAATTATGAGTGTGCTGCGAAGAATGTTGTTTCCGGCCCAGGCTGAATATTCTTATTTTTCTGCCGATTTTAGGCTGAAAATATTCTTGTATTATTCTTAAAGTATAGCTTATGACATTTCCGTTTTAGAATTTATTGGGGTATATGTATATGTATTACATGTACCGTTCATCGAACTGTCATTAGCGTTGAACATTTTGCTATAGCTAGTGCAGGTTTTTTCGTTTTGTTGGCTAGTTTCGCTGTTCAGAGAAAGGAATAATTTTATACGGTTAAGTTAAAAACATAAAATTTTATTGTATTTACAGATGTTTCAACTCACAAAATTATATCTATCCTTTTCAAAATCTCAGCCTTGGCTTTATTCTTAAAATATTCTTAAAATTTCGCAAATTTCAGCCTCGATATTCTTATAAAATATATTCTTATATAAAAAAAAGAGTGTAGCAAAACGCGCTGTGGCTTGGGTCGGGTCTGTGCAACCGGAATGTACCGTTCCATTGAGCACGTGAAGTTTCCGAAATTTCAAACCGGGATTTTTGTTGAATGGAAAGCGCCCTATGATACAGACAAATAAAAGGACAGTTCTTAGCTTCATATCTCGTCACTATTTTCTTTTAAACACGACTGAGAGAGGTGTAACAGTACAAAACATTATACAGAATAATTTTTTTCTGGCATCATTTGCTTTCTGTGGCTCCTACAAACGGTAGAATCCGCGACAACACAATGCCAGAATAACCCACCTTCAAAGCCAGAAAATTCTTGCAACCACGCAGGACCCAAGCTCGAGAAAATAATCATAGAAATGAAAACAAAACTGGAGGCGATTGAACAAGAGCTAAAACATTTATGCAAGAAAGAAGAAACAAGGAAAAAAGGTTGGTTAGTGGTTACAGTCCACTTTTGAATGCCACATTAACTGAAGAAAAGAAAGGGGAAAAAAGGGATACAGGGGAAAATCACGTTTCTAAGCTATTAAGATCTTTTATATTATTAACGGGTGATTAAAAATATGTAAATCCATTGCATCAAAATTCAGTTTCTTCAAAAATAATGATAAATATTCTTTACGCAATTTCCAGATCCTGTCGCCTTCTTCCCCCTCAATGCTGTTTACGGTGCCAAGGAGATTAACAACCGAGCGGTAAAAGGGATTCCGCGTGGGGTTACTCTGGCTCCAGGGCCCGATGGAAGACCTAACTACTCTTATAAATTTTCTGGAAGCTCCAATAGCTACATCGAGTTTCCCAACAGCATTGGAGAACCTTTAGACGTGCGATATTCGATGACTATGCTGTGCTGGGTTTACTATGATGGCAAAGACGGACCGCTTTTCAGCTACGAGAAAGGTTCAACCCGGGGTGTTCATTTATGGGTTGTTCACGGCGGGAAACTTTTTGTCCGTTTCGTAAAACGAGATTATTCGTCTACCAACCATTTGGTGCATACCAACCTCGCGGGTGGATGGAAGTTTGTTGGCGCATCTTACGACCGTTCTTCTGGCGAAGCCAAACTGTGGGTCAACGGAGCTGTGGTTCAGACGTTAAACATTGGAGCGGGCCTTGAACTGGCCACACAGGTAGCATCAGAATGGGTGTGAAGACTGGTGATGGCAGGTACTTCAAAGGCAGAATTGCTCAGATGCGGATGTACAACCGAGTTTTGACTCAGGAGCAAATTCAAGCAATACAGAAACTTTTTTTCGTAGGTAATAAAAAAAAAAAGTAAAAAAGTAAAATTAAATGTTCTTTGCAATGTGAAAAATACACATGTAAAAGTGCATAACTTGCGCGTCATTGTCTGATCAATGCTACTATAGAAGATCTTGCTTTATTTTCAATGACACTTTTTAAAATGGAAGCGATTGAACAAGAGCTAAAACATTTATCCAAGAAAAAAAAATCAAGGAAAAAGGTTAGTTGGTGGTTACAGTTCAGTTTTGAATGCCGGTGTTCTTTAAATTATGCATCCTTGCGGCTTACCGGCTACTGAGTGACTAAAATCCACATTGTAGCCTAATTTTACTTTATATGCCACATTTTTCGAGGCTGGTTTGAATTTCCGCACTAGCTGAAGGAAAGAAAGGAAGAAAACTGAGGGATAGAGGGGAAACACACGTTTCTAAGCTACTAACATCTTTTATATTATTAACGGGTGACTAAAAAATATGTAAATCCATAATTCATGCAGGCATAAATTAAAAACATTAAACCACGTAGGAGTCGCACGGGGAGATCTTGTTGTACCCTGATTATAAACCTTATTTTTTCATTTGCGGACTGATACCCATCGTCGATCCTCCTCATAGATCCATTGCATCAAAATTCAGTTTCTTCAAAAATAATGATAAATATTCTTTACGCAAGTTCCAGATCCTGTCGCCTTCTTCCCCCTCAATGCTGTTTACGGTACCGAGGAGATTAACAACAGAGCGGTAAAAGGGATTCCACGTGGGGTTACTCTGGCTCCAGGGCCCGATGGAAGACCTAACTACTCTTATAAATTTTCTGGAAGCTCCAACAGCTACATCGAGTTCCCCAACAGCATTGGAGGACCTTTAGACGTGCGATATTTGATGACTATGCTGTGCTGGGTTTACTATGATGGCAAAGACGGACCGCTTTTTAGGTACGAGAAAGGTTCAACCTGGGGTGTTCATTTATGGGTTGTTCACGGCGGGAAACTTTTTGTCCGTTTCGTAAAACGAGATTATTCGTCTACCAACCATTTGGTGCATACCAACCTCGCGGGTGGATGGAAGTTTGTTGGCGCATCTTACGACCGTTTTTTTGGCGAAGCCAAACTGTGGGTCAATGGAGCTGTGGTTCAGACGTTAAACATTGGAGGGGGCCTTGAACTAGCCACTCAAGATAGCATCAGAATGGGTGTGAAGACTGGTGATGGCAGGTACTTTAAAGGTAG
Organism: Porites lutea; assembly: GCF_958299795.1. NCBI lineage: Eukaryota > Metazoa > Cnidaria > Anthozoa > Scleractinia > Poritidae > Porites > Porites lutea. The sequence goes on from NC_133212.1 coordinate 17,052,250, forward strand.
AATTGCTCAGATGCGGATCTAAAACCGAGCTTTGACTCAGGAGCAAATTCAAGCAATACAGAAACTTGTTGTCGCAGGTAATGAGACAAAAATAAAAAAAGTAAAATTAAATGTTCTTTGCAATTCGAAAAATATACATGTAAAAGTGCATATTACTTACCCGTCATTGTCTTATCAATGGGTATTGAACTATATTGACGCTATTATAAAAAATCTTGCTTTATTTTCAATGACACCTTTTAAAATGGAAGCGATTGAACAAGAGCTAAAACATTTATCCAAGAAAAAAAAAATCAAGGAAAAAGGTCGGTTGGTGGTTACAGTTCAGGTTTAAATGCCGGTATTCTTTAAATTATGCATCCTTGACTTACACTACTGAGTGACTAACAATCGATCTACATTGTAGCCTTATTTATGCTACATTTTTCGAGGCTGGTTTGAATTTCCGCACTAGCTGAAAAAAAGAAAGGGGGAAAACTGAGGGATAGAGGGGAAACACACGTTTCTAAGCTATTAACACCTTTTATATTATCAACGGGTGATTAAAAATATGTAAATCCATAACTCAGACATAAATATTAGACCACGTAGGAGTCGCACGGGGAGATCTTGTTGTACCCTGATTATAAACCTTATTTTTTCATTTACGGACTGATACCCATCGTCGATCCTCCTCATAGATCCATTGCATCAAAATTCAGTTTCTTCAAAAATAATGATAAATATTATTTACGCAAGTTCCAGATCCTGTCGCCTTCTTCCCCCTCAATGCTGTTTACGGTACCAAGGAGATTAACAACCGAGCGGTAAAAGGGATTCCGCGTGGGGTTACTCTGGCTCCAGGGCCCGATGGAAGACCTAACTACTCATAAATTTTCTGGAAGCTCCAATAGCTACATCGAGTTTCCCAACAGCATTGGAGGACCTTTAGACGTGCGATATTCGATGACTATGCTGTGCTGGGTTAACTATCATGGCAAAGACGGACCGCTCTTCAGCTACGAGAAAGGTTCAACCTGGGGTGTTCATTTATGGGTTGTTCACGGCGGGAAACTTTTTGTCCGTTTCGTAAAACGAGATTATTCGTCTACCAACCATTTGGTGCATACCAACCTCGCGGGTGGATGGAAGTTTGTTGGCGCATCTTACGACCGTTCTTCTGGCGAAGCCAAACTGTGGGTCAACGGAGCTGTGGTTCAGACGGTAAACATTGGAGCGGGCCTTGAACTAGCCACCCAAGATAGCATCAGAATGGGTGTGAAGACTGGTGATGGCAGGTACTTTAAAGGTAGAATTGCTCAGATGCGGATCTACAACCGAGTTTTGACTCAGGAGCAAATTCAAGCAATACAGAAACTTGTTGTCACAGGTAATGAGACAAAAATAAAAAAGTAAAATTAAATGTTCTTTTAAATGTGAAAAATAAAAGTGCATAAGTTACCCGTCATTGTCTTGTCGATGGGTTTTGAATATTATCACTATAGAAGATCTTGCTTTATTTTCAATGACACTTCGAGTTAAAGAACTTTTCTAAAATAGTTTTTATTCAAATGGTACTTAAAGACAGGTTTTTAGTTTGTTTGTTCGTTTGTTTGTTTGTTTGTTTTTTTTCACAAAGACCAATATAAGGATCTATAGGATCTATGAGGATCTTTTTTTTTCACAAAGACCAATATAAGGATCTGATTAAGTGCTCTTGCGAGCACATAATCAGACACTGAATGATATTTTAGATTCCCGATTGCAAATTTCTAAGACATCAAAGTCTATAGCTAACCTGGTTTGCTTTTGTATTTCCTTTTCAGGATGACACCTGGAGTGAGGCGTCAGGTTTAAACAAAATGAAGCCATCATTAAGAATGGAGCATTCTCTGTAGCTTGAAAATTTCCCGGGGTTTCTTTTTGTAAAGGGAAAATAAAGAGTTAGTAACTGCACATGTGGGTCGTGTGAAGTTGTTATCCTCATCGACGTCCCAAGTCTCGCATCATGCATGAAGAACTGTTAAAAAGTATTCAAACGGTAGCGGCTCGGAATAGGAATAGATAGGAATAGGAATAGACTCGGAATAGGAATAGACAGGAATAGATAGGTCGCCCCTAAGGGGATAATCAGTTCTAATGAACGGCCGTTCTGCTCCGGTAAAGTTGAAGGAAAGCGACTTCAAATTTGAATCCCATCAGCCATGCTGATTATTTATGCTGAATAATAACCTGCCCTTGAAAGGAAAAAAAGAAGAATTTTTTCCGTAAGTTTTAGGAAATGTACTTCATGTCACCCTAAGTTTATAAAACCGCTTTATGCTACGGTCTAAATACGGTTAAAGGGCGGCTTGCACCTGTAACCCTAACCTAATATTCCTCATTCAGATGGGCCCCTTATCCACTCCCAATAAGGTCATACCCGCTATGAAGCCGATTAACCAGCCTTACTATTCAAAAATTGTCCAAACAGTGGCAATCTCTCCAATCTATGTACACAATGAAAACAATAACAATTCCAAGCCCAGTTCCGGGAATTTCCGTTCACTTGGTACATCAAATTGGAACAGGCCATTTCGGTAAAAATTGTTGTCCCCAGTATCGCCCTTTTGTATGCTTTGGTTCGGGGCTGTGCAACCGAAATGCACCGTTCCACTGGGCACGTGGAATGTCCGAACTTTTAAAGCGTTGAATTGTAGCGCCCTGGTATTACCTTACATGGCGCGAAAGAGGGCTCGAACGCCTCCGCCTTATAGCCTGTGTACAGACGCCAATTTTTTTTCGATGAGGAGGGGCCGAGGGGCCGTCTGTACACAGGCTACCGCCTTAACGATCGTCAAGAAAGGAATTAAGGGGCTTTGAAAAAAGAGAGGTATTACCAGATATCACAGAGGCTGTGTATGCTGTGTCACCAACTCGGCAGACTTGTCAAAATTGAGAGCAACACCCATACTAAGCCTTTACTTAACGTTAGCGGGGATCTTTTTCTCCTCGTCGATGCCCATGAACCCGCCAACACTTTGATTGACAATAAAAGGCGAAATAAGAGTAGTTGTAGGACTTATCTTGCGTTGTGTAAGCGCCTTGGCTTAACCACGCGAGGGAGTTCTTCGTCCTGTTTTCGGGCTGCAAGAGATTTTTGGTTCCGTTTTTTTCTTCTTTTCCCGTTAGGTTTATTGCGATATGACTTGTGATCACGGATGGACTCTGGTCGCTCGGCCTCTAATAGTGATACCTTACATTGGATGAAAGACAGTGGACTATAGTGGTATGACAAGAATGTTGCTTCTGGGGAAACATTACCAGAAATTCGAGTCATTTCGTAAATGCGATACTTTTATTGCTGCGGTTTATCGAAAATCTACAAAGCATACTCGGTGGGATCAGATTGCCAAAATAAAATGGCGCATTCATCAGGAAGATGTGAGTGGGTAGACTTAGCCTCCCCCGCAGGCGTTTTTAGGGGAAGAAATACGAGCTCCCCTAAAAACGCCTGCGTTGGAGGCTAGGGTAGACTATGTTGCTCTTTATAACCTTTCTTAAAAAAAGGAAATAATAATTAAGAAACAAAAAAATGAGGAATTTCAGTTGACAAGGCTAGTTTAGTTTCGTCCTTCCGGTTCTTGAAATTTTTATGAGGGCTAGTAATTCGGAGATATATTGCTGGTTTTCAGTGTCATGCCTTTCAAAATAGATCAAAATAAAGATCAAAACCGTTCAATAGATAAAGTTCAGAATCTGGGAATTGAAAGGAGGTACATATACAACGACCCTCGCCAAGATTCAGGTCAGAGGAATATTTCGTATACGAGATATCTGAAGAAATGTTTTACCCAAACTTATAGAGATTGGTATGGAAACGCCATGCTGGATCAGCGGCTAGATGAGCTCCAACACGGCGCACGGAAACCAACAGAAACATCTGTTAGCGAGTTTTGCTACAAACAGGAGCGGATCCAGGATTTTTTTTTAGGAGGGGTTGCACTCGTCTCTTGCTCTACTAACACCAATAAACCACATAGTTTTATTTATTTTATTATTATTATTATTATTTTTGCAGTATACCAGTTATATTAGAAAACCGCAGGTCATCTCAGGGAGAGTGCGGGGGGGGGGGGGGGGGGGTGCGCGCACCTCCTGCACCCTCCCCCTAGATCCGCCCCTGACAAAAGCGTGAACTTATTCTTTGAGAAACTCATAAACATTAATAAGTAATACTTCTTCTAACACATGAACTGGTTAGATTGCAAAATTTACTGAAATAAGTCATTTTTTTTAACCTACATGACAGCTCTCTTGGCCGTCATGTAAATGCCGCGTCACGCAAAAGCTTAGAAATTCAAGCGTACTCTATCACAAAACCATGAACCCTTTTGAAGGGAAAATTTGTATGAGAATTAGTTTTCAGCTCCTCTAATGCGTCTTAAATTTTAGTTTGAGTTTTAGTGACGTCATGTGAAAAACCAACAAATGGGTACATTATAATTCCCCATACATCACGTTCTTACCTTAAACTACCTGGTTACAAATGTTCTAGCATGGCGCTCAAAACAATGAAAAGGTCGAAAGTTTTAGCGATTTCTGAAACCATTTTTGACCGAATCGCAAGATGGCGGTCACGAGCGAAGAAGCAAAATATTTTACTATCAAACCTTCCGATTTGCCCGAGGTTTCTCATCGATTGACGGAATATTCCGAAACGAATCTGGGGCATTAATTTATCACGGAGCTAAGGAGATCAAGGGAAGATGTCCTGACGCAAGATTTGCGGTCGAAAATGGAGTTTTCGGTGAGTAATATTTACCAAAATTTGAGAGTGCAAGGGACGTTAAGTCACTGTTTGAGGATAAATTTTGAAAGGCGATTTGTCCAAGTTATCTTTTGTAAACCACCTAAAAAAGTCTTATCATGAGAACACCGACACAGTGATTGTTCGGTTAAGATCTGGGGAAGTAGGCTGCTTTTCCTGACACACAAGATATTTGAAATTTTGTAGTTTATCCCATACAATCCTTTGTAGTCTCGGGCCGCCGAGGAAATTTGATCGGTGACTAGAATTTCTGGTAATGCAAATGATCCATCACACAATACTGACATGATTTCTTCAGCATTCTGGCTTGTCAGCGGAATTGAGTTTAAGATCACGCGCACTGATGACCCTCAGCACACTGCCCTTCTGAAAACCACAAATCTCTGTCTAGCTGGACTGAGACGTTTAGGTCCAAAATCACAAACTATAGTGACTTCAGAAACGGTAAAGGTTTGTCCAGAGATCAATGTTTGGGACGATGTAGTGTCTATTATAGGGGCCAGTACCAAATAACCGAAAGCTTTAAACAAGCTGCTTGCAACGGAGAAATGCAAGACGCCAATTCGATTGGCTTTTGGTGTCACTGCTGGGGTGCTGGAGATGGATCGGGGATGATGATTGGTGGAGGGGGTTCAAGCTGTAGAACGGCTAATCATGGGATTGGAGTAACCGAAGCTAACTCTCCTTCACTAGCAGACTTAGAAGATGAAAAATATTTTGGCAGTGAGACTTTTGACAATTTATTTAAGACGTATTCTTTGAACTTGTGGGTAAAGTAATTCTCAAAAAATCCTGGTTCTTTTAAAGAATGTCATTTCAAAGTTTTGACTCAGATTGAGTGGAGTGTCACTGTACATATAATTCCGCGCCGAAAGCCTGGTTAAACCAGGGTTTACCAGGGTGCAAGCCTGGTTGAACCAACCTGGCTTTTCTGGTTTTCAAACCAGGCTTACCAGACTTTACCATATGTACAAAAAGCCTGGTTAACCAGGGTATTCCTGGTAAGTCTGGTAAGCCTGGTTATTATTCTAAGAACCAAGAAAACCAGACTTAACCAAGCTCGTGAAATTCTGTCTTGTAAGTAGGATAACAGGCAAGGAATTTGCGAATTAAATGACGCTATATTTTAGCGTGAATTCATTAATGTGAACTAATCTCCGATTTTTGAGTTACAGATGAAAGATATATTTATTGATTCATTTATGATATTTTAGTGATCCTTTTTTTTTTTGGCCTATTTTTTGGAATTAAGGGTGTTTCAGGGCGGGTCACGGGGTGTTCCGGGGGTGGTCCTGATTTTACAGACAGCCTATAATTTTGTGACTTACCCGCATAAACTTTGAAACGCAAGAAGTGTTCACCTGGAAGAAGTTTGTGATGTTTCAATTTTATTCGAACATCATTTGTACCGTTGAATTTATCCAGCCGATAATTTACTCTGAGGCAGCAAAAGGTAATCATGCAAGGACAAACGTAAAACCTTGCCTGCGAATCTCTGCTTTTTCTGCATGTAAAGTGTATATTTCCATCCTTCACCATTTACAAAGTTTAGGATAATGTGTGTGAAGCGTTCGTTTAACAAAACTATCTACAGTTTCGAACGTTTTGATCGTTTATATATATTATATTATACTATAGTCGCGGCAATACAAACCGTAGAAGACGTTAAATTTTCTGGCACAATGGACATCACGATTCCAAAGAAATCATCCCAATTATTTATTACTTTATTGTTCAGTAGTAATTTGACAAAAACTTTAGTGAAATACTCCGTACCTTAATTATGTTTTTCGTTTTCAAGGACCTAAAGTTGACAAAGTTGCGCTGGTACCTCAATTACACAGGACTTAAATCCAATATCCTTGCCCACAGAGGGTTTCGCTTAGGGTTGTGTGAAAAGAACTACCTAAATAAAAAAATTATCTAATGCCTAACTGCGCGTGTGATCTTCTTAAGGATTCACTGAATAAAGCCTGATCCTGGCTTTAGCTATGTCCAGGTTATACCCCTTAACAGGGTTTAATTCTAGTTTTTTTCGACGAGAAACATGTGAGTCCTACTGCATCTTCCCCCACTCGCACAATGTAAGGGAATCCAAGACTGAACTCCACGCCGTGGATTCCTGATTTTCCAGTGGAATTTGGATTCCGGCTTTCAATTGTTAGTGGGATTCCGGATTCCTATAGCTATATTCCGGATTCCAAGGGCCAGGATTCCGGATTACACAAGCAAATATTTCTAAGAACCAGGATTCCCCATGTAAAACGTTCCCGGATTCCCTCACAAGGGGTGATCCCACAGTTAGTGACAGAAAGATCAGTGATCGCACGTTTAATTGCTCCTCTGACCACGATTATGAGTTGAAGAAACCTGCTCTTTTTTTAATTTTGGGTTTAGAGGTAAGAAAATTGGATGAATTTAGTGGTATATTGTAAAACGAAAAATTTTTCGAATATGTCACTGTTTGTACGAGAAAAGGTGTGAGGAGAAAGGTGGGTAGCAAGGCTCGCACAAGGCTTTCAGCAAGCTTGCCATAATAGATTTGTACAAGAGCCATAATGGCTCTTGACATCTACTACTCAAGTAAATCATTCTATAATTCTACAGTAAACGTTGTGTGTGATGATTGACTAGTTAGTTTGAAGAAATTAAACAAACTTGAAGCGGTCGCGTGAAAATGCGCGGAGAACTCTCTCGCTCGATCGCATCGTGACTCCATCGGTCGTTGATATTGAAAGAAAAAAAAACATAACTAAATTGTATATCCCTTGAAAGATGATACTTAAACAATCCCTTAAAGTTAAGCTAACTGCCGGTTCTCCTATCTCCAAATCTAGGCACTGACATTTCAGATCAACAAATGTCATTTTTCACTTCCGTTGACCTGGCCTGACCTGGCCTCTAATAAATCATGTCATCATTACTTAGATTAGAACGCCAACAAAAAATATTTCTTAAATTCCATTTTGAGTTTGAATTTTTATCTTTCTTTATTTCGAATTGAACCAATGAATACTTAATTCATACGTTCCTGTAGTTTCCTGAGCTATACCTGGGGGCAGGCTCCGCATTGGGGAGGGGGGTGGGGGGAAATGAAAAATGATCGGCGTGGGCAAAAAAAAAAAAAAAGAAAACGGCTAGCTAGAGAAGAGAGCCAAGAGGTAGTCTGTGGAGGGGGAAGGGTGGTCGCCCTTTTCCCCGTAGTTTTTCTATCTCACCCCTTTTTTTGCCTTTTTTCCCCCACTGCGCCAGCCTGGCCCCAGGCTACCTCAGTCCGAAAACCATACCCGTTTCCAGACCAAAATGAGCAAAGCCTATACCCGTTTTCCGACCAAAACGGCGCAAAAACCCCACCCTTTGGAGGAGAGGATGGGGTAGCACTCCCAATAGAGAGATTACGATTCTCGTTTACCAAAAACGACAAACGTCACAATCAAGTGGAGAATTTCTCACATAGAAAATATTAAGCAGATAAAAACAGTCCCGAACGATTCCTATGGTTAAAACTGGCATTAAAACTACTTATCATTGGTGGAAGCAATAAAGAGTTAACGGAAAATAAGGGAAAACTTGGTCATGTGGTACAAGTTCAGGTCTGCCGTTTGGCGTAAACTGTGAATCTTAATCTCTCTAATGTGACAGGGATGCTCGCCGGAAAATTGGAATTAAACTATGTTAAGGAGAACAACCTGGACATAGCTCAGGCCAGACTAAGGCTTGAGAACACCTTTTAAGAAGATCACACTCGCAGTCAAAACATTCGTGAAATTTGTATTGAGGTACTTTTCTTTTCACACAACCCTGAGCGAAATCTTGAGGGTACGAATATTGGCTTCCGGTCCGTCCCGTGTAATTGAAGTACCAGTGCAACTTTGTCAACTTTAGGCGCTCTTGAAAAAAAAAAAAAAACCAATTATGGTAAGGAGTATTTCACTAAAGGCTTTTTCAAATTACTACTGAACAATAAAGTAATAATTAACTGGGATGATTTCTTTGGAATCGTGATATCCATTGTGCCAGAAAATTTAACGCCTTCTACGGTTTGTATTGCCGAGACTATAGTATTGTACTACGAAACGATGGGCAATTTTACAGGTTGGGCGAGTGGGAACAGCAAAGATCTTAAGAAGGGCTCTAGACACCTGGCTGTAGAAAATAGCTTGATGACCTAGGGAAACGTGATCATCGAAACAACCAGTGGTAGTGAGAGATGATAATAATAATAATAATAATAATAATAATAATAATAATAATAATAATAATAATAATAATAACTAAGTAAATGTAGATGCCTCGAAAACTGAGACCTAAACTATCCCTTAAAAATAACTCTCTCCTCTTATCTCTTACCCCAACTTAAAAAAGGCTTGAATCTAGGCGAGAGGCCGAACCTGCTTTTCCACCTTTTAAAGTCAGTTTTGTTTGATGTGTTTGTTATCGGAGTCAGTTGACCCACTAATGTAATTGTGAACAAAGGAACTGAACTTTTATATTCTGGCTCCTGATTCTGTATGTGATAAGGGGAAGGATACAAAAAAGGGATTCTGTATTGATCACATAGCGCCAAGTATCCCTTTAAAAATTTTGTTACACTGTATCCTCAGTTTTTTATTGATGTAAGTAGATGAAGTAAATAGATACATGTAACTGCTGAGTTGAGTGGGAGCGAACTGGCCGGTGGCCAAAGAGTTGAGAAAGCCAATTTCCGATGATCAGTTTACTTTACTATATGAGCTTGATACCCTGCAAATAATGTATTCAACTAAATGACAACATTTGCATTGGGTTTGTTGTAAAATATCTTAATATTTCAAATTAATATAAGAGAAATGGTTATGGGTCGTGATTAACCCTCGGAAGTTCGGGGGGGGGGGTGGTTGCCACTCCCCCCTGAGTTTTTTCTAAGTTTTTTCCTAGAGGATAAAACATCAGCACCTGGCCTTTTTTTTTAGTTGTTCGTTTATCCCTCGCGCGCATTTTGAGACAAGTTTAGTTATGGTCAGTTGCTATGGTTAGGAGATATGACATCATAGGTAGCAGGTAGCCAAGGCATTTTTGGGTGAAAATACATGTTTTTTTCAAATGGTCTGGATAATAGCAGGCAATTACTATTTTTAAGAAATGGACAACAACTTTAAGTTTAAAACAAGACATGTTTCGATCGTTCAACGATCATCTTCAGTTGTGAATTCGTTTGCAAATTCGGTTGAATTAATACAAGCAATGACGTATAAGTTAAAACGTGATACAATTCAAAATTTCGAAAAATTAACGTACAATTTTAAGATGCGCGAGACATGGAATAACACTTGCGTGAGCACTACACTTAATACAAGGAAGAAAATTGTAAAAATTGAAATAATTACAATGGTTATAACACAAAATGTTATGAGAACAAAAATATATATATACATATATATATAAAATAAACTTAAAGAACTAGGGTATCTAAAAGATAGTAATGCTGCGGCACATGCTGTTGATACTGGCATTAGTTAGGCAGTGAGACTTAAAAGAATCGAAAATGACATTGAATGTCCTATTTACATGTTGGAAAGTACTAGAATAATATTATTACTATCAGTCTATAGAAAGAACTCGTGGGAACGTTGTTTAGAAAATGATCAAGTGGTTATCAACTCTGGTTTTCCCACAGTAATTAAGTTGTAGGAAATGATAAAAATTCAGATTGTTTATCCGTATATTTAATATACGGTGTACTATCTTTTCTCTGGAAACACGATACATTTCTTGCTGTTTATTTCACTTTATTAAGTAACAGTTATTTACCTATATATTTATAGAAAATAACAACACAAAAAACAGAAAAAAAAAAAAGAAAGAAGGAGAAAAAGGTTCGGTGGGACTCGAACCCGGCACCATCGGCTCGACGCGACCACACCTAACCACTACATCACAGAGACTAAAGACTATTTACATAATTCTTGGGAAAAATCTTTAATTTAATGCCTTTTCCATGAAACTACCTCCGGCAAGATGATCGCCAGCCGCATTAAGGTGGCTGAACACAGTTTTGCGGGCAGTCAGCGGTAACTCGCGTAACGGCGCGTGTTTTAAATGAGACAAACAAACATGGCGGCGAAAAATGCAATGGTACACAGAAGACGATTTCTCAAAATCTACTCATTAAAATTTTGTGATGTTTGGCAGAAATTTGACTTTTATCATATATTAAATAATTAGAACTTTAAAATGGAAGTTGAACAGACGAATTTTGTGATACATTTAATAATTACAGCACAATTATATTATTGATTATCTAAAAACCCGTCTGTTAAAATCTGGTCAAATAAGTTTCAAATGGTAATGATTAATTATAGTAAGCTGTGTGCAAGTTTATAGGAAAATCTAATGAACGAATTTTATTTAAACTGAGCAAAAGTGAAATTTCAAGGCTTTACTCAATCGTTCATGTTGCCATGGAAACAACGAAAACGCCACATTTAACCTGTCATTTAAAATCTTTCATCAGTATATTTTTCACTTGCCAAGTTTCAGCTTGTGATCTGCAACCTTTCTCTTGCCGTGATTTGGCAAATGACGTATACTCACAAACTGCCGAAACTGTGTTCAGCCACCTTAATCGAGCTATTAACAGTAAAAAAACAATGTAAACGGATATTCCATGGCAATGAATGAATGAAAGAATATAATTATGCTTTTCAAAACGCCGATACACGTCCTCGTCTGCAACGTAGGACACAAAACATATGTTTTGTTATCTCGATTTCCGCTGTTATTTTGAAGGGTATGGTCAAAATCACATCCATTTTCGGCTTATACAGGTTCTTAAGAATAGCATGGCATGACATTTTCTCACTTTCACATCACCTTCTAGCAAGCTGGAATTTGTATATCCCCCGTGTTGCGGAGTCGAAGAGCAAATGCTCATCTTCTCGTCAGGTTTAACACCTGGATGAGTCAAAGGCTCTTGAATTGAAATCCAATCGCCAAGTTAACCATCGTACTCATCTGAAAGACTCTTGCGTGTCTTAAATTTGGTAAGACCTCTAACCGTGCTGTAGAAAATTTGCTACAAAGAAAACTCTGAGTCTGGGCAGCGAACGATGCGAACTTCCCCGTGTTTTTGAGTTGTTCGTGGCGCAATGTACTATGGTTAAATGCAATGCATTGAGGTAAAAAGTGATGAATTCGAGAATTCGTCGCCCCATATATATTTCCCTTAAATCCTGATTATGTTGCTGCTCGCTCCCTACGGTCGCTCCGCAGCAATAATATCAGAACGAGAGAGTTAAGGTGACTCGACCCAGTTTTTTTGGGGGGGGTACCATCCTACTTTGAAGCTCTCTGGTATCCCCACCTTTACTTTTATCGTAAGTCTAACACATAGAATGGATAACATATAGATCAATCTACAATATAACATAAAATTTTTGGCGATCGGAGTAAATGTCACGTGGTTATAATGCCACGCCCCTTTGAGGTCTGAGTCGAAAATCTGCTGTTGCCAGCATTTTTTCGTGAAAATCTCTCGGCTACACATAGTGCGCATTAGTGCCTTGCACTGAACAGAGTTTCACCAAAATCGCAAAGACCCAATTCGAGAAATTCAGCGGTTTCCAAATTTAGGTCATAATTTATGCGAAAATGATAAGCAAACTTAACACGGATTATATCTAATAAACTATGAGATTCATCTCTGTATTTTGGGCATCCTTATAACAGATGGGTCCTTGCAAGTCAGCAAAACAATTTAGGCCTTGTAAATGCGCGCGATTTCGAGCAAAGCAAACATTTAGAAATTATAGTTTTCGCTATTTGTTGACGTTTGTCAACGTTTAAGAATCAATCTCACGAAAAAAGCATTTTTTTTAAAAATTCGTAGTTTTTTTTCCTTCAAATTTTTTCAGGGCCACAATTGATTAACTAACTACCCGGACTCTGAATTTCATGGTCATTGAAAAACTGTGACATTATCTTCTATAAGCCCAAACTTGAGTAAACATTGAAGATTTTTAGCGTTTTGGCTGAGTTTGTGCTTTGGGAGTTGTCTATTGTTTCTAGTCTGTCATTATACAGCATTCTTGTTCAGCACGCGTGCAATGACCGCGCTTGGCTGACTTCCGAATATGATAATTTTGGTACAGTGAGACAGGCCATCGCGTGATACATAGAGGCTTAACTCACAATTTTTCATCAATTCTCGTGCTTCTTGTGCCTTTGCAAAAAAATTAAGAAGTGCTACACACTAAATCTACTTACTATTAAAAAAATATCATTTTTTCATAGGTTTAATGCAAGCCAATAATTAAACCAACTCGTGACGGGAATCCCTTCTATTTTCTTATACTAAATATCTCTGTGAGCATTCGGAAGTCAGCAAAGCGTGGTCATTGCACGCGTGCTGAACAAGAATGCTGTATAATGACAGACTAGAAACAATAGACAACTCCCAAAGCACAAACTCAGCCAAAACGCTAAAAATCTTCAATGTTTACTCAAGTTTGGGCTTATAGAAGGTAATGTCACAGTTTTTCAATGACCATAAAATTCAGAGTCCGGGTAGTTAGTTAATCAATTGTGGCCCTGAAAAAATTTGAAGGAAAAAAAACTACGAATTTTTAAGAAAATGCTTTTTTCGTGAGATTGATTCTTAAACGTTGACAAACGTCAACAAATAGCGAAAACTATAATTTCTATATGTTTGCCTTGCTCGAAATCGCGCGCATTTACAAGGCCCTAAAGCGTTTTGCTGACTTGCAAGGATCCATCTGTTATAAGGATGCCCAAAATACAGAGATGAATATCATAGTTTATTAGATATAATCCGTGTAAAGTTTGCTTATCATTTTCGCATAAATTATGACCTAAATTTGGAAACCGCTGAATTTCTCGAATTGGGTCTTTGCGATTTTGGTGAAACTCTGTTCAGCGCAAGGCACTAATGCGCACTATGCGTAGCCGAGAGATTTTCACGAAAAAATGCTGGCAACAGCAGATTTTCGACTCAGACCTCAAAGGGGCGTGGCATTATAACCACGTGACATTTACTCCGATCGCCAAAAATTTTATGTTCTATTGTAGATTGATCTATATGTTATCCATTCTATGTGTTAGACTTACGATAAAAGTAAAGGTGGGGATACCAGAGAGCTTCAAAGTAGGATGGTACCCCCTTAAAAAAACTGGGTCGAGTCACCTTAAGTCAGCATGTTTCAGCTGCTTATTTAAAGTGGGATTCTCCCATTTGATGTGCATTGCTCCCCTCAACATAAGTTGTAGTTTTTCATTTGTTTCAACAATAAAAGTAAATCATGCAAAGTGTTTATTTATCTGTTATTTTTCATGAAAAGCACAAAAAAAATTACCACTTACTGCCGCGGTGGTTTTAGGAAGATCAAAGGCTTTCAAAAATCGTTTCGAAATACTGCAACATATCAAAAACTCTGGGGAGAAGTTCCATCCACCACCCGCTTTTCTCTCCTTAGATGTACCACGGTGGGTGGTATGAATTTGTGTGTACGTCCGAGGGTTGATATGTTTTTAAAGTCGAATTCATTATCGGGGACACATGCACTAGTACTGTACTCTCTGGTGAACTCATCATAGAAAGTACTTTGGGAAAAACGGTTTCAAGATACTGAATACCGCACTAGACTCTTAGAAACTGTCGAGGATTGTTTTTTTGTCAACCTAACTTCAATGATTGTTATTTTTAAGCTTTAATAGAAAGAGTATTTTGTTGGAGTTTTCAGTCTCCTGATGTGTATTTCTAATCAGTACTTCATGGCTTGCCGTTAGTTTAGTTAGGTGGGAGGCCACCTTTGAACTTTTATATTTGATGATATAATCCGGCTGGTCTAGTATTCGTATTCTTTAAAAGCTATAAAATAAAGAAAACTCTGAAAAAAAAAAAGGGAAAAGAAAAGGCATAATAGTGCGTAGTTTTCTACAACCTATTTTAAGGTTCAAGTAAAATTGCTCTACTAAACATTATTTTATAGACTTAAATAATTGATTATTATGTCTTTGCGAAAGGCCCTGGCCCTGGTTGTTCAAAAGATGGATAGCGCTATCAACTGGATAAATCACCATCCAGTGGATAGGCATTAGGAAAACCAATTGCACTATCCAATGGATACAGATTTATTCGATCATGGACAATGGATTACCGTTATCCACTTTTTGAACAAGCGGGGCATGGTAAATAACTGAAGCCGGCCGTGGGCTGATGACATTTACGTTTTAGTCATTTGGCCGGTCGTGGGCCGTTAATTAATAGTTGCGTTTGACAGCATCGATAACAAGATTAAAACTTGATGTGCTTGTATCAGTAAGCAGAAGAGAAACATAGGTCGCGCTATTAAGCTATTGCGAATATATCGCAACTTATTCGTAGAATCTACTCTCAGGAAACTGTATGGTAAGAGATTTCATGTAAGTGCAGTTTTTACATTTTGATTTTTCTTGGCAAGATTTCTTTAAGAGACTCCAAGTGCTTGTTTCTTACTTTCTGAGGCTCTTTTTAAGTTTGCTCATGGTGATATCACTGGCTTCAGTATATGGGTCTTTTATTTTCCCTAGTTACTAAGATTAGTTTTTTGGCGGGATGTGGGTGGAGAGAAATAGCAAATTAAAGTGAAAGTTTTAAGCAATTCTGCTTTTCTAAGAAATAATTGTCGTCTGAGTGTCTTCCGGAGTCAATATCTCTTCAACATCTAAACCACCAATTGACGAACCTTTATTTACGCAAGTTAAAGCTGTACCTCTAGCAGATTTAACTATTTTTCAACAATTAAAGTAAGAGTATACTTTTTAAAACTCTTATTTTCCCTCTGATGTCGTTCCAAGTTTAGGCTGATTTTTTTAAGATTAGCGTTGGCATGGGAATGCAACGAAAACCGGTGCAATGGGCTGATTCTGAGCGTAATTATCTGATAAAAGATTTAAAGAGAGAAATTGCTTGAGGCTTAGGCTTGTGTTTAAAATTTTTTCACCGACGTTCTAAGTAGAATACTAGGGTTGTTGATTACAAAGTGCTCAGCTTTTTGCAACGAAGGGGAGGCAGTAGACGGGTTAGGAAAATCACTCTTTCAGCGACTTTGCAACAGCCAACCAAGTTTAGCGAATGAGGCTTTCAGTTGTCTTTCCTCTTTTTTTATTCTCCGTTAACTCCTCTTTATCAAGGGGATTTTAAATCAAACTTTGTAGAAGGGATGGCGATTCATTTCGGCTGTTTATGAGCCAATGACTCGGTTGTTTATAACATTTAACTCTTAGTGGAAAATCTCAATTTTATACAGCTGTATACAGCTGGTTTATGATCATGAAACAATCATAACATTCTTGTAACGTACTTAAAACATAGGAAAAGACAGGCACGAAAAGCATTTGTAAAGTACGCGTTTTAACAAAATACTCTTCTATTCTTTAGTCGAGAGTTGCAGACATGACGGCGAGAATAGTATTACGTATTTCAGTTGTGGTTTTCCTGGTCTACAGCGCAGTAACTCAAAAATGTCCTGCAAGTGGAAGATCCGAGAGCTCCATCATTGGCTGGATGCTACAGGGACACGTATACGACACTCTTGTCGCTGAACTTCCGTTTACGTGCGTATTCAAGTGTCGCGAAGAAAATCGATGCCAAAGTTTTAACTGGGTAATCTCTCTTCTCACCTGCGAGTTTAACAACAGAACAAAGGAAGCCAGGCCTGAGGACTTCATTCCAAACCCAGAAAGATCTTACTATCCACGCGATTTAAAGCGAGGTGAGCCAGCATACCATGAAGAAGGGGATCTCCCTATAATAGCCTATCGCGGAAGGGGCGACTAAAGAGTAACCTTTGTCAGGCCTCAGGAATATAAAGGGTTAAAGGATTTCACTAGCTGAAGTAAATGAAAGGGAAGGGAAATCTCTCATTAACCCTTTAAGCCCTTATATCAAAACTCCAACTCCCGTTCGTTGTCCCTAAATAATACGTTTCCTTTAAAAAAAGTAGTGAGAAGCAGTGAGTTTGAGTATCAACTCATGGTGTCTTGTCATGGATCATGTTCTTAATTCTCATCACCAATATGTTTTATAAAGCATTGATATCACAAGGAGAATTTTGATACTGATCACTCTTACGGCTTGAAGGGTTGAGGCCTTTAAGGTGTTTCGATACAGTTTTTCAGGGGCCATACCAGAGGCCATACCTCCATGACGAATACATTTAAATTTGAATTTATCGCATCTTTTGAATGTAAAACATTGACAATACTCACACTGAAATGTATATGTCATGGATATATGTATTGTCCGCATTTATTTGGAAAAATTAGCTTAACGTCAAAACAGTGAATGTTGTAGCGCGCAGTTTTGACCGGTTCGTAGGATAGGTTTGTCTTGTAATTTCACGGTGTTGCAGTGAATCAATCTTAATGAAAGTTTCAGAAGAGAGAAGAGATTTTGAAAAAATTCGTTCGAGTCATTTCGAACAAAAAAGCGTTAAAAGTCCAAATTTTGCACTTAGACAGGTGGTGAGAAAACGGCTTAGTTTTTAAGATCGCAAGAACGAAAATAGACCAAATTTTTCTAGCATCGAAATATGATATTAAGGAGCATTCTGACGCTACTTAAGAATAATTTGAGTCATGTATAATTTTTTTTATTAAATAATCTATCACGGCTATTGAAAATTTAAGGTTTGAAATATATTTTCGTTTTAGTCGAATTCAAACATACAGAATTTTTTACTTCTTACGGAGGTTATTTGCTAAACACTAAACTTTAAGTTCCTAGTGTTGGATCTTCAGCAGCTGGTCTAGATTGCGCAAAATTAGGCTTTATCCATTTCAATTTTTTGTTTATTGTTGTCATAGTAGTATCGATTTTTACCAAAACCAACATTTTAACAACTTTCAATCTATACTTTCAAAATTTGGTGAAAATTTTCTAGCGATCAGAAAAGGATAAAATCACTTTTAAAGTGATTGAAGAATATCGGTATGGCCTCGGATAAACTACTGATATCGAAACACTTTAAGGGGCGTGGCATTATAACCACGTGACATTTACTCCGATCGCCAAAATTTTTATGTTATATTGTAGATTGATCTATATGTTATCCACTCTATGTGTTAGACTTACGATAAAAGTAAAGGTGGGGATACCAGAGAGCTTCAAAGTAGGATGGTACCCCCCCAAAAAAAACTGGGTCGAGTCACCTTAAAAGGACCTAAAAGGGATAATAGAAGGAAGGATTTTGTGGCAATGAAAAAGTCATAGAATTTTCCTGTATTTACGATTTTAAAATTATTCCTCGCGAATCGACAGCCGCATAAACCTGCGAAGACTAAGTCCTGGGCCGGGACTCAACAATTTATTTATTTTTAAGGCGGGGAGACTCGGCTCCATCCCTTACCCTTTTATATTTTTGACAGTAAAGGTACTCCTTTCCTAGGGTGCCTTTTTCACATATCATTTCAGCTCATTTCAGTCTAGAACATTTTAAAAGTGTGCTTTGCCAAATTAACTCTCTCACCTTAAGTTAAAAACAGTCAAAAATTTCCTAGTTATGACTTTTATAAATAACAGCTTGAATAGCTAGGGAACAACTATACTTCAGCCGCTTAATACACTATCTATAGCCCCCTCATTGTTAGCCTCCCACGCGAAAAATGGGATGTTCTGGGTTCGATTCCGTTTTCTTCGATTTTTTTTGTCATAATTGCGTTTTGTTTTGTTGTTTATATAATTATTGTATATTCTTATTATAATTGTATATTTTCCATTCCCTACTGACCTTTTTCCCTTTCATTCTACTCCTCGCCGTTAGCACCAAGTGCTAATGATAAATTATTGATTTGCAGAAGAATTTTTTTTTGACCTTCAGTTCCCCTTGGTTCGATTCAAGAACTGCCAGCTGAAACTTGTGACGAAATAAAGAGGAGTGAAGAACACGCTGTTAGCGGAAAATACTGGTTTTCCACTATAAAATCTGGTACATCTGTTCTGGCTTATTGCAATATGAAGACCAACGGTGAGTTTAGTCAGTTTCATAATCGTCGACTGATTCTTGAGCCCTCTAACAAATGCAACATTCCTTTTTGTCCGTTATTTGTCATGACAACTGACGTAAAAGTTTCCAAAACATTAAGCCTTTAAGATTAAAAAGATAAAATAAAAAAAAATCTTACGGTTTTTTATGACGCCGCATCGCTGACGAAGGTTAACCAGGAGATGTAAACTAATCAGACACACAAAATAAGACTTGTAAAAAGGAAATTTCAAGAACAAAAACTCAGGTTAGATTAGTCTGCTGCATACCCTGCGAGCAGAGGCCCTTTGATCTTCCTAGGAAGATCGAAGGGTATCTGCTACACAGCCGTGTTTTAATGTCGTCGCATAACGATCGACAATAAGAACTTTAAGATCCAACGACGCGGACGGCAACAAGAACGTAAAAAAAAAAAAAACGATAGGTTTAATGAGCAAAACAACAAGTCTGCACGTGCATCATGCTTTTTTGTACATTTCTTTGCCCGTTTTTGCACGACTACGACATGAAAATGCCTACTTTCGCGTTTTACGGAGTACGTAACAAGCAACGACGAAATTTTGTTTCTCTTTCTGCACTTGGATATGGTCCCCAGGAATTCAACTACAGGAGAGTTCGCCTACATTTGACAAAGTAAGTGGGTAGGAATAATAATCGCGATAAAGACTGAAAGAACGCAAATTCACGTTCTCGTTGCCGTCGCGTTGTTCCCTACTAACAACGGCTGCTAGCAGACGTATGTTAGATAGGAATGAGTACTCTTGGGGTCTTATGTAGGGGCCGCGCGTAAATGTAACCTTCAAAGTCAGTTGTTTAACAAAAGTGGTGTTTTACTAGATTACTCAGCACCATCGTCCGTCGAAAGGCCCACCTACTAGCACGAAAGAGAAACCTAAGAAAAAATAAAAGGGAAAAAACTGAATCGTGCTAGCTACTGAAGACTGCACGTTTCTGTTGATGACAGCGCTAACAATGAGCAGCTAGATGAAAACCGGCAGCAACATTTTGTTTCCCTTTTGAGGAATTTCAATCCCCCAGTGTTTCCGCATGGATTGGACAGGACTGAATATATCCATTAGGAAAGTGATTTTTTACCAAATTTTGTTTTTCTTAGACATTGATGAGTGCAGTGCTTCTCCTTCTGTATGTGACATTAATGCCATTTGTTCCAATACTCGTGGATCGTACAACTGTATCTGCCAGGCTGGATACAGTGGCGATGGAAAAACTTGCAAAGGTAGGAGAAAATACTTTATTTATAATCTAAAGATCAGATAAATAAAGAATGGCGGTTTTCTGGCGCTTTTTTTTGTAATTTTTATATGTAACCTCGAATACAAACTACCGCCCCCTCAGCGAATTTAAAAAAGCGAAAAGCCAAACAAAATGAGTGAGGTAAGGATTACACCATGTTAGGACACGATGGACGGAGCGAATGTGCATTGATTTAACCAACAGTAGAAATGAGGCTAAACTCTTACAAGATTCTGACGACTGCCGAGTTAAGGAAAAATAGGCGGAAAATTGGTATCATGGAGTTTTAGTTGAAATGCTAGATTGAAAAAGGATATGAAAATCTCGGAAAATCAGCACAAAATCTTACTAGAGATTTGGTTCATTTCATGGAGTTGGAGTCGTAATCAGAAGCGTTAAGAACTTATGATGTAGTGAAAACAGCGTTCCCATTCCACTTACGACTCTGTCGCTTATGTTGCGCTTACTAAATTGAAAACCAGATTATCGCTGTCGGAAGCAGAAGAGGAAGAACTAAACCAATCATAAAGCGTGTAAACGTGCATTGGGATTGGTTTAACCTTCCGCTTCTGCTTCCGACTCCGTTAATCTGGTTTTCGCTAGTTCATAAGCGGAACGTAAGCGATGGAGTCGTAAACTTTTCGGAAGAAATGATTGGGGATCAGTCCCCTCAGGCATCCCTCAGGGAACCAAGTTAAGGCCTTGGTAGTTTTTATGATTATGATTAATGACCTTGTAGTCGAAATTGCACACTTATGGAAATATGTTGACGATACCTTTATCTCCAACAAGTTTGCGAAGGGGGAACTTATGTGACATCCATTGAAACAAAAAAATGTTCAGTTTTTCACCTTTGTCTCTTCAATAAAATTTACAAAGTTGGTGGTATCTTTAAGGTTTGACTTCTGCTGATTTTGATATTGGTTGTAGCAATGTACATCTATCAACACATCTATCCGATGAACCATCTGATGAGTCTTAAGCTAGAAAAAATACAAAAGGCTCTTCTTTCTGAAAACAAATACAAATAATGTCGGTCTATGTCGGTAGTAGGCTTATATTTTTCCTGTCCAAGTCGGTAATTATTTTCTCGTTTGGTCGGTAGTCAGTAATATTTTTCAGCGTTTTTCGTAAGTCGGTTAACCCATTCACTCCCACTTCTATAAGTCGTTTGAGAATTTTAACGTGATTCCCTGGTTTTGCACTGCGCATCTCTTACTGCGCGTATCAAGATGGCCGCCGTAAATAAGAGCATGTGAAGTAAGATTATTAAAATGAAGTTGACTGAAGAGAAACGCTATTGGAAGTTGTTTCTTGCCGAGGTGAGACTCAATGTGTTGGGAATGTGCATAACGTAAGGAGTGCGCGTGTTGCCGAGTTCGACTTCCTCACAGAGATTCTCGATAGTGGATGTTTAACTTGTGCTTACTCACTTTGATTTTTATTTAAACGCTTTCTTTATCACATTGTGTCCTAAATGTGATATATCGATGCAAATTCTGTAAAAACGGAGTTTTTAATACTTTCTTCCCCCTTTCACGTACATTCTATTTTGAAACTCGCCCCAGTCCTCTCTCAAAAATCGGAGAAAGTGCATTTGGTGCGCACTTTCTGCAGCTCTACCGCAAAAACGAGTATGGTGACCCCCATTTTTTATTTCATGATTTTAATAAGGACAGTCCTTCCTTTCGATGAGAAAAAAATTGGCCCAAATCTATATTCGGTTTTTTGGCAATTTTACTCAGTGGTACGGATAGAGCTATCACGGGTCGAATAGCGTGTGTCCAATTTAATTCTACTTTGGAGCGTTAAGTAAAAACAAGGGCATTTTTCTGGTACGTAAGTGGATAAACAATACATTTAAGTCAAATTCTGTGCGAAACCGCATGCATCATCGAAAAAATGTCTCCTTTTTGCCTAGTTTTGGGCTGCGCGCACTTCTTGTCAAACGGTCCTAATAGCCGTATTTGTCAGCATTGTGATTTCAAAACAAGCACGGTGATCCCCACTTTTTATTACCTTTTTAACATCTTTTTGACTTGTTACATCAGTGTATGTACCAAGTTTCATCTACAATCTATGTTAGGTTCTTTTACTAAGGAATCACCTATGTGTTTCTCCTCCAGCAGAAGCACCGCTTGAGTACCTCACACGATGTTATTTTGTGGCCACCCAATTTAATAAATGGGAGCCCTTTATGGCACAAGTCAACTGTCTCTAACCTAATAAAACTAATGGGTTTCCCAGCTAAGTCTTTGTCACTGGCATGGTAGAAATTGATTTGGTTTTGCCACATAAAATTTGTCAAAATGGTGCATTGAAGATGCCTTCAGTATTTCCTGTGTGGGGATTTGTGCAAGTCGCTCTACATGTGACATAATCGATTCAGTTAAAGAAAGAGCTTTTGATTAGAGGTAAACAGGCTTTTACACGAACATTCAACGACACGTGTTATAGCCCTTTCAAACATTACTACCGCCAAGGTGAAAGCTTGTTGAAGTTTTATTGGTGGAATACTTTATGATACAGTCAAATAAAAGGACAGTTCTTAGCTGTATATCTCATCACTGTTTTCCTTCAAACACGACTTAGAGAAGTGTAACTGTACAAAACACTATACAGAATGATTATTGCTGGGTTCATCTGCTTTCTGTGGCTCCTGCAAACGGTAGAATCCGCGACAACACAAAGCCAGAATAACCTACCTTCAAAGGAATCTTCTTGCAACATAAACAACTATTACAGCTTTCACGCTGGACCCAAGCTCGAGAGAATAATCATAGAAATGAAAACAAAACTGGAAGCGATTGAACAAGAGCTAAAAAATTTATCCAAGAGAGAAAAAAAAAGGAAAAAAAGGTTGGTTGGTGGTAACAGGTCAGAGTTTTGGAAGGTGGTTTGAATTTCTGCATAGGCTTCAGTCAATAAGAAAAGGGAGTAAGAGTTAGAGTGTAAACACACGTTTTTAGCTATGGAGCTCTTTTAATGGGTGATTAAAAAATATGTAAATCCATAACTACAGGCACAATAACGTAAGATACACACAAAGTAACAAAGATATCCTGTTGTACCATCATCATAAACCTTATTTTTTCATTTGTGCACTGATACCCATCGTCGATCCCTCCTCATTGATCCATGTTTCTTCAAAATAATAAATATTTTTTTATCAAGTTTCAGATCCGGTCGCCTTCTTCCCCCTGAATGCTGCGTACGGTACCAAGGAGATTAACAATCGAGCGTTGAAAGGGATTCCTCGTGGGGTTACTCTGGCTCCAGGGCCCAATGGAAGACCTAACTACTCTTATAAATTTTCTGGAAGCTCCAACAGCTACATCGAGTTTCCCAATAGGATTGGAGGACCTTTAGACGTGCGTTATTCGATGACTATGCTGTGCTGGGTTTACTATGGCAAAGACGGACCGCTTTTCAGCTACGAGAAAGGTTCAACCTGGGGTGTTCATTTATGGGTTGTCCACGGCGGGAAACTTTTTGTCCGTTTCGCAAAACGAGATTATTCGCTTACCAACCCTTTGGTGCATACCAACCTCGCTGGTGGATGGAAGTTTGTTGGCGCATCTTACGACCGTTCTTCTGGCGAAGCCAAACTGTGGGTCAATGGAGCTGTGGTTCAGACGTTAAACATTGGAGCGGGCCTTGAACTGGCCACTCAAGACGTTATCAGAATGGGGGTGAAGACTGGTGATGGCAGGTACTTCAAAGGTAGAATTGCTCAGATGCGGATCTACAACCGAGCTTTGACTCAGGAGCAAATTCAAGCAATACAGAAACTTGTTGTCGCAGGTAATGAAAAAAAAAGTTAAAAAAGTAAAATGAAATGTTCTTTGGAATGTGAAAAAAAAGTGCATATAAATTACCCGTCATTGTCTTGTCGATGGGTTTTGAATATTACCACTATAGAAGATCTGACACTTCGACTTAAAAATAACTTTTAAAAAATAGTTTTCATTCAAATGGTACTTAAAAGACAGGGTTTTTTTGTTTTTTGTTTTTGTTTTTGTTTTTTGTTTTTCACACAGACCAATTTACGGATATCTTGCGAGCACATAATCAGTCTCTGAATGATATTTTAGATTCCTGATTGCAAATTTCTTAGACACCAAAGTCCATATAGCTAACCTGGTTTGCTTTTATATTTCCTTTTTAGCATGATCTTGGAGTGAGGCGTCAAGTTTAGACGAAATTAAGCCATCATAAAGAATGGAGCATTCTCCGCAGCTTTAAAAATTTCCTGGGGTTTCTTTTTGTAAAGGGAAAATAAAGAGTTAGTAACAGTACATGTAAGTCGTGTGAAGTTGTTGTCCTCGTCGATGTCGGAAGCCTCGCATAGCAAAAACATATCAAAACGGCAGCGGTTTTTGGAGGCAGGAATAGATAGATCGTCCTTGAGGCGATAACCAGTTCTAATGAACAGCGGTTGTTCAGGTAAATTGAATTATAACATGGCTAGAATATTCACCTAATCAAATTCAATAGCGCAAGCGTGCTTCATACTCCCATTGAGCACGCGGATGACTTCAATAAACTATACCTCGAGTTCTTGTGAGCTTAGCAATCCTCCCAAGACGTCTCCCAACTCAAGAGGCTGCGCCTCGAGCAACTCTTACGTCTCTTTCGTGCTGTCCAAACTTCCCGTGTGCACAATATCTTGACATAAGCACGCTGACGCATGAACTAATTGTTAGGAAAGGGACTTCAAATTTGAATCCCATGCTGATTGTTTCAATGATGAACTGGCCCTTGAAAGGAAAAAGCAGTAAATGGTCGGTTAAGTTTTAGCAAGTGTACCGTTTTTCAGGTAAGCTAAACTTACAAAAAACATTTTGTGCTACGGTCTAAATGCGGTAAGCGGCTGGCACCCTAACCCTAATGTCACCCTAATTGGTCGCAGGAAGCAATGACATGTCATTCTTCCAATTGTTTTAGTATTGTTTGGGGTCAGGGAAACGCGCCATTGGTGACTTCTCTTCAGAGCAGCTGCTACACTTGGCCCCTAATATCCAGTCATTAAGATGGGTCCGCCCACTCCCAATAAGGTCATACCCGCTATGAAGCGAATTAACCAGTCTTACGATCCAAAATCGTCCAATACCACGCTTTACAAACGGTGCTCTCGAGTCAATTTCTAGAGGACCAATTTTTCGGCGTTCTATTATGCATGCTAGGTTTACGCTCATGCTATGCTCGTAACAGGCTATAATATCTAAACTATAACTCTATAGTTTTTGATTTTCAACCATTGCTCCAATTTCGAGAAGTTAATTACTAGGTTTTTTAATACTGAAGATAACTTTCACGTTTATTTTCCTTGTTTTGACATTAGTAAAGAAAATAGTGATTTCAATCTATTTTGCTTGTTGAATATTGACCCTTGAAACACTTTCGAAAGCCAGTCTTGGGAATGAACTATAACGTCACCCTATAGCGTCAATCTGTTTGCACAGGAAAGCAATATCCTATATATACCAACGCGACATGTAAGACAACAGGAAATAGAATAAACAGAGACAAAACAGACAACAAGCATAACCTTCCAAGCGAAAGGCTTTCTTGTTTATGGCCAATATGAAAAGTTTATTTAAATTTCAGTGATGAAGCTAATGCAATAAAAGCTCTGCATACTGCAAGAGCATAATAATTTAAGTTATCTCTGAAAATTTGAACCCGATATACCCAACAGTTTTGCATACCTCTAAAGTCTCATTTCTTGTGGTTCTTTGCACGGATCCTGGAAAAACGTGACCCGTATGGGTTACTCTTAATTGGGTCATGGTAAAATTATTGCCACAATCCTTCTTTGGACTGGTCGATAAGCAATAATATCTGCATTGATTGCCCCTTGCGGGCGTGGATTAGTTACAACATCTGTAAATCTTTATTACTCCGTTTACAGTCTCATCAGTGTTGGACGCTTAGTTCTACAGAAATAATGCCTGTAACTTTTATCATCTCAGTCGTTTTGACACCGCATTCCGGAGGGGGTACTGCCATGTATGGGCTGTATAGGTATGTGCCGCTGTGAAGGGTATGGTTTACTCTGGGATAGGGTATATAAATCAGAGAGTGTAGGTCTAGAGCTAGAATAGGGTATCATTTTCCAGGAAACTGATCAACTGGTTGATCATGAAGATTTTAGTCTAGACTTGGCAAACCGTACTGGGAATTGCCACTCAAAAATATGAAAAAATCAAATCGCCTCGGTTTTGTTTTGGCTGGACTATGTTTGTGACCTCAGCAGTTTCTGGAAAACAGCTACTCTGGGATAGGGGGAGGGGGGGATTTTGGGCGTTTAATCTAGTATAGGGTAGCAAAATTCACTTGAACGAGCTTTGTAGTATAGGATAAGGGTTCCAGGGTCCCAGCGGCACATCCCCACCCAAAAATTCTCAAAGTACCCCCCCCCCCCCCACCTGGTACCGCATATGGTGGAAATAGTGAACAGTGACAGCACACACAACAAAAGCAGTTGGATTCCAAAGCGGTGTTCCATGTAGCATCAACAACAATTACCCGCACATTAAAAACAAGCTAAGAAATTTAACAGTAGTAAGCACTCAATGGATGAGAAAGATGTTTATTCAGTCAATGATACGGACGCTTGCCGGAAGAAAAAAATCCGGGTGCTCCCAACAGGAGTCGAACACATGACCCCATGCCAGATGTCTACCACTCAGTCACAGGAGACTGGGGCCACTAAACAACGTTAGTTATTTGGTGTAAATGTTTTGATACTTCAAAAGAGTCAGTTCAGCAGTTACGTTTTTAGAGTTGATGAAAAGTTTAACCCTATTTTTACTTATTAAATTATTAATAGTATTTCACTTGATTTAGCAATATTTTAGCATATTTATTAGAACTGTTAGCGTATTCTAACCAGGCATTCCAGTAACCGATTTCCAGCTAACTTATTTTATTTGTAGTATCAGCTACAGGTACCTTCCTATCACAGCAGTGTATTGATGGAAAGCTCACGCGGTATTTCAGTATAATGCCTGCCAGTTTGTTTCAGGTTCTTTGTTACAATCATATGCAAAATTAAACCTGCACTTAAAATCAAGATATGACTATGATTATTGTCATTAAGCCAACTACTAAGGGAGCTGAACTAAATAGGAACAGAAACTAAACAACGCAAATTTGGGTATAAAAGCCATTATCGGGTACTCAGTGCATGCTTTTCGAAACCCAACAACTTCTTGCCAATTGGGAAAAAAGCCTGGGAACAAGGAGGGAGTTGAAATGGTAGAAGGAAACGTCAAATTCAAGTTTTGTCCGGCAGCAACATGGATCTGTTTCTCTCCAGCCTCATTCATAAGTTGCGTATTGCTTCAGTTTTCAAAGACTAAAAACAGTGTTTCAAGCTGCGACCATTTTAGTCGCAATGACGAGTAGGAAAAAAACAATTGGCGACTAAACCTGCGGTAAAAGTAGCCAATTTGGCCACCTGTGTTTGGCGGTCATGCGCCAAGCCGTTGTAATTTTATTACTTGGAACGTGTCTATGATGAACATGCTCAGTGTATGATTTTTCTATAAAGTTAAAGTGAGACAACATTTGAGATTAATGCACGCAATGTTATTTACGCTCTATTTTCTTAATCGCGTTTACCTCCAAAGGGCAATATAGTGCGATTTCTTTTCTGGTCAACAATATATGTTCTCTCTGGCGACCATCGGCTAAAGTGTAGGTCGCCAATTAAAAAGGCGACTTTGAGAAAGGTTGAGCTTGGAGCAGCTCCAATCACACCCACACCCACACACTTTTGACAAGTAATGAAACACACTTATCGATAAGTCGTATCACTTCTGTATTAAATCGTCAATCTCTGCTCAAATTATCATAAACGTTTGGCAAACGTGCTCGTCCCGTAAAAGTGAACCTTGAGAGTTACACACCATTAATACTCAAATTGAGTTCACCCTAGCATTGTGAGCCTTGAGAACAGACACGGCTTCCTTATGTAACCGAGCGGCGCGAGTGGTTAAACGCCGCCAATGGCCGGAGGCCAAAGAGGAGTGGCACAACGACATGAATCCTTCGGATGCAAGGAGTGGGCTTAAATGAATGTTTATTACAAAAGAAAAACGAAAACATAATTACAAACAAAACTAACGACCAAACAAAGTAAAACCTATTAAAAAAAATGAAATATATTAATACAGCGCGGGAATGAAACAACGAAATAAGGAAATGTTACACAAAACTTACCAGAGGTCGAGACCTTCTGGGGAGTTAAGCTCATCAGCTAAATAGCAAAGCTTAATTGCCGAGCTAAGTCAACTCGAGGTAACTAGACAAAAGTACTCGTATTTCTATGCCAGCAAACAGATACTTATGTGACAGGAAACTAGTCAAAAGCATAAAACAGATACATCACATCCTGATTAGAAGGGATTAAATAAACGCCCAAGTCACGCCTAACTTGCAAAGAACAGGTGCTGAAAAGAGAAACGATAAAAACACGATAGCAAACTACGCACAGGAAAAACAAACCTAAGAAAATACCAATCCTATGCATATCTAAAACATAATTAAGTAAGTAAAACTACAAAATTACGTGATTAAACCTAGTAACAGAACAGGGAATTTGACTAAAGAATAGGGATGGTGACCTTCCAAGATTGTTAAAGCGTAAACCGATCTATTCACGTCTACAGAACTGCAAAATAAGCCAAAACAATAAAAAAAAAACTACAACTGTGTAACTAAAAACACAATAAAACGATGTATAAGTCTCTTAAGGAACTATAAAAGTGGCTCTGTCAAACTTAGTTTTGGCATCCAGGGCCTCACGAAACTGGCCAGCATGTGCAGCAGCTCAGTATTGTCAATCTCCAGCAGCATACCGGTGATCTTACCAGCCTGATGAGGGCGGGTGGCTTGAATCAAGCGGAACAGACGCTTACCTAGCATTTGCTTCTGTTCTGAAGGGGAGACTGAAACAAGTACACTTCGGTAGAGTGGCTTTTGTCCCTTCATTAAAGACATGCAAAGATAAAAAAAAAATGCGTTACCAATTTTTGCAAAACAAAACAAGATCAAAACAAAGGAAATCAGAAATACTTTTTAGAAGGACCCTAAAACGCACAGACTGAACGCTTCACAATTAGATACATGTACCTTCACTGAGAATTAACATACAACAAAGTCGTAAAATTAATGGTTCTTGCAGTATAGAAGATTCCCTAGAACTTATGTTTTCCGGTCGATACTACTATCCAACGTTTGAACAAACAGGGCCTGGAAGATAATACACTTCTG
Source organism: Porites lutea (assembly GCF_958299795.1). Taxonomy (NCBI): domain Eukaryota; kingdom Metazoa; phylum Cnidaria; class Anthozoa; order Scleractinia; family Poritidae; genus Porites; species Porites lutea. The sequence continues at coordinate 17,081,596 of NC_133212.1, forward strand.
GTGAAAATTCAAAACACAAAGTCAGATAAAAATTATGAATTATTTAGTATAGTCGAAATATGTGGTTGGCTCTAATCTTGCCCCCCTCCCCCTCCCAGACTTTATTAATAACCAGCTGTGGCTTACCATGTTTGGAGGATACGAGCAATTCTTGGCTTGCACTGTCACGCAATGAAAAATAAAAATGCAAACCATTCAATATAGAAGGACTAGAATCTGGGAAATAAAAAAAGATAAATAAACAAAAACCCTTGCCAAGAATCAGGTCTGTGAAATATTTCAAATGCGAGATATTGGGAAAAACGGTTTACTTAAATTTATAAAGCTTTGTATGGAAACGCCATGTTGGTGTCCCTTTCAGGAACACCAATATGGCCGCCGGATACCAACTGTTTTCTAGTTTTCCTACTAATGCGTGAATTCTTCGCTTGAGGAACTCATACAGATTACAGTAATATTTATTCTGAGACAAGGAATGTTTACAGTGCAAAATCTCCCGAAATCGGTTATGTTTTAACCCACGTAAGAGCTTTCCCGGCCGCCATCTAAATGCCGCGTCACGCAAAAGCCTGGGAATTCAAGAGTCCTCTCTCGCATAACGAAGAAACCTTTCGAACCAAAAACTTTTTTATGTAAAGGTGTTTAGGTACTGTAATACCTCGTGAAAGTAGAAACTCAGAAGAATCGATAGTTTCTTAGTTTGATTTTTGGTGACGTCACGTGCAACCCAAGAATATACCATCGATTCGATGGTATATTGCCTAGCAGCCTCGTTTCTAGGTAATATCCGCTGCCGTTATGCATGAATTAATTAACTAAACAACATGACTGAAATTGAACGGAAACAATGCCATAATAAGCATATCAATAAATAAATAAATGAAAAATAAAAAAAGCCCGATTAATGTAATCTATTCTTTAAGAAGTATCTGCAAGAAAAACCATCTGTTTATATCATACAACCGTGCCTCGAAACAAGTAAACGTTCGAGGAAAGTCTACGAGGAGGTGAAGTTGTTAAGAACTAAGAAATATTTTGAATGAAGAACAAAACTAGATATAAAATTAATTCAGCCTTCCTATGATTGAAGAATTAGTCAGATCTGGGAGTCGATTGGAGGCTGTTATCAACCGCGGCCGATCCTCCTCGATGTGCATAATTGGGGATCATGATTTTTAAGTGATCAGAGGGTTTATTAACCTATTAGTCATTCGAAATTAACATGATTAGTTGCATCTACTGATCTTTTAACCCTTTAAGTCCCAATAGTGACCGACAACAATTTTCTCCTAACGATGTCCATACATTGTCAAGAGATAAAGTTATGAGAATTAGTAAAATGATCACAAAAGAGAAAATGCCTTGATTTTTTATCAAATTCTCTCAACTAATTTTTAAAGAAAATGTATAGAGATCAGTTTGGAGAATTTGCATGTGGATGTTGGGGCTTAAAGGGTTAATGAATGAAGTTTCCAAGGACGTAAGGAAATAATAAACTCTCATTAAATTGTGATAACCTACGAAACAGTATTCAAAGTAGAGTCTTGATTATTGATTTGACTTGTCTCTTCAGGCCAAAGGTCTTTGTGAATCAAGTTTGCCCATAAATTATCTTAATTCACCGTCTTGGATCAAAGCTGCTTATTGTTTAACAAATCTCTCTCTTGTCTACTGGATATTATTGCTTACTTCCTTCGTAAATTTATTTTAGAACCCTGGCCCGTTCACCAAAACCAAAGGTAAAATGAAGACGGTTTCCATGTAGAAAACAAGCGAAAGACCGGATAGACCGCGTCGTTTTTACAGTAAAAAAAAAGCACACAAATTGCTGTGAATCACGGGATCCATGCAGCGGCAAATTATGAGCCTTTTCGCCTTTATTAATTAATTCATTCATTCCTTCGTTTATAATTTTTTTTATTTAATTATCTATATATCAACCGACTGACCCTGGCCAGTTTTACGAAAAAGAGAGCGATAGATGGGGAACGAAACATTGGCACCGTGTGTTACATGAAGAGATATTCCCATCCTGTGGCACAATTATTGAATCCGGCGGATAGGTGAGAATGGTTTCCCTTCAGACGACTCTACCGTAGTCATTTAATATATGGTTTGTAGCAGAAAATACCCTAGTGTCCAAGTCACATTAGAAATTAAATGTTTTATCAAATTTACTTTTGACAGTAAAGAGTTTGATGCATGGGTATTTTGCAGTCAATAAGGATTGTACCATTGACCATAATTCTTACGCTTTCTATCCTTAGCTTGGTTTGGGCCAGTGGCATTTGGTTAATAATGGCATATTTTAGCTTGGCAGAAAAGGGAATTCGTTGATGCACAATACTTTGGATTAACCGAATGAGTTTATGAATAAATTGACCTTCGCAAACAGGTTCAACAGCCGAGACAGAAGTTTCAAGCCGATCTTCGAAAGAGCATTACGGGGCTCATGAATCTCACGACAGTGGTCAAATTATTATAATAATTAAAAAACTCGGTTGAAAAACTAAAATGTAAGTTTTTGTCTTTCACCGCGTATAATTCAGTGCCACAAAAAGGGGTATTTTTTCGACTGTTGTCATAGGGGTAGCTAGTTTTTTTAATATTTTAGAATTTTTTTCAGGACAGGCGAATTAATCAAATGTTAAATTTATGCACATTTTACATGTATGTTTACAAGATATGTAATGAGACAGCTGTATAATTTCATTTCAACTTACTCCTTTTATTTCTTCGCTACACCATCCAAAACAATGTTTTTCTTTCTTTTAATGTTTTGCATTATTGTATCAAAGACTGATTTTTTTTACAAAGGTTGTATCGCATTCGGATTGGACAACTTTGACATGGGGGAAAGGTTTAGATCATCACAAAGGAATTTGTCTGATCAATTACACTAACAAGGTCCTTTTCATGCTTGAGAACTTCAAGGTAATCAATGTTGGTTTCAGCTTTTTCTATATTCTCCATTACGCGAAAATTTTAGTTTATCGATGCTTTTTCAATTCTAGCATTGTTTATACATAAATATGCAGTCATCGATGCCAGACGGAGGTACTAAAGCATTTATTTATTTCTGGTTCTCAGGCGTACAGTAATATATCAGTGTGAAAACTCTTCGCGGCCTTCGACAGAAAAACTGCTATATAAGACTTATTATTACGTAACAATAAAAGTTTTGACCCTGCCACACTTAATTTTCAAATTGAGCAACGAGTTACGTCAAACATTAGCCTTTAAGTGACAATTACAGAGATTACGTTTCGAATTGAAACGAAGTTTTGTTATAATTATTATCCACTGATTCGGGAAGATAATTTATTTTCCGTGGTCTTTTAAGGACTCATACTGACAATTCGGGCCCTTTGCTGTTAATGCCCTGTTCATCGAGTTTCAAAGTTTCTGTTTACAACGAATTAACTAATCATATCTTTAGCGTATCCGATCTTAAAATGTAGACTGGTTGTTTTCTTTGAATGAGTCGTTTGAGAATTAATATTAAATTAGCTAACCATTTTTTGTAAATGATGTAAAATGTGTTTCGCCTCCAACGGAAGCTTCGCTTGAGTACCTCACTCGATGTTATTTCGCGGCCACCCAATTTAATAAATGGGAGCCCTTAATCGCGCAATTCAACTGTCTGTAACTTAATGAAACTAAAGTTTTTCCTGCTAAATGTCTTCGTCACTGGCATGGTAGAAATTGAATCCCTCCAGTATTATTTCCTGTGTAGGGGATTTGTGCAAGTCACTCTACATGTGACATTAATCGATTCAGTAAAAGAAAGAGCTTTTGATTAGAGGTGAACAAGCTTTGACACGAATATTCAACGACACGTCCTATGGCCCTTTGAAACATTTCTGATACAGTCAAATAAAAGGACAGTTCTTAGCTGTATATCTCATGACTATTTTCCTTGAAACACGACTTAGAGAAGTGTAACTGTAAAAAACATTATACAGAATGATTTTTGCAGGCTTCATTTGCTTTCTGTGGCTCCTGCAAACGGTAGAATCCGCGACAACACAAAGCCCGAATAACCTACCTTCAAAGGAAACTACTTGCAACATAAACAACTATTACAGCTTTCACGCTGGACCCAAGCTCGAGAAAATAATCTTAGAAATGAAAACAAAACTGGAAGCGATTGAACAAGAGCTAAAAAATTTATCCAAGAAAGAAGAAACAAGGAAAAAAGGTTGGTTGGTGGTAACAGTTCAGTTTTGAATTCCGTCACTTCTTTTATTAAATTATTCATAATTTCCAGACTACTGACATTCTAACCTCATTTACGCCACATTTTTCGAAGCTGGTTTGAATTCCGCATTAACTTTAGTCAATAAGAAAAGGGAAAAAAGGGATAGAAATACTAAACAAAGTAAAATACTAAACACACGCTTTTAAGCTATGAAACTCAGTTGGGCCACGTTTTAGGCCACGTGTAATATCAACGACTCTTTTCTGTAAATTATCTGTTCGGGGAAGCAAATATTGCCTAGAATTTTCTATCGCTTCAGGACGGTTAAAAAATTCTTACTAGATGACCGTTCCATTCGGGTACAATTTTCTGAGCTTATCTGCATGACTAATACTCCCTCAATACTGATTAGAAATTCCCTACGATTTTCTGAACTATAATTTCTCACACTTCTACTCACCTGATGTTAGGCTAATTTTCGCAGAAAAAGAAAACCTATTATTTTCCGATTAAAAAATGTAACGGAGAGAGGAATACGAAAAATTCTCACTTTCGTAAAACGTTAAATTGCATCTAAAATTTTTGGGAAAATAATACTGAAGCCCTTGTAATTTCGAAAAGACTCACAAGTTCCCCTAGGATGACCGAACATATACAAATTTTATAGCGCCGCTTAGAATGCATTACTGGAGATCTAAAAGTACTCTCGATAGCCTAAAAAGAGTTTTCAATGTATTCAGGGGGAAACCGTCGTTGGGTGCCCCTGGTATAATTACATTAGACATACGGAGTCGCAAAGATACTCAAGGGGTAAGGACTGCATGGTCAAAGGTGTGTTCAAAGCATATGAATGGTTGGCAAGATCTCTCGCTAGGAGTTCCAGATCCTGTCGCCTTCTTCCCCTCTCAATGCTGCGTACGATACCTATTGTCGATCCTCCTCATAGATCCATTGCATCAGAATTCATTTTCTTCAAAAATAATAATAAATATTCTTTACTCATTCAAAGTTCCAGACCCTGTCGCCTTTTTCCCCCTTAATGCTGCGTACGGTACCAAGGAGATTAACAACCGAGCGGTAAAAGGGATTCCTCGTGGCGTTACCCTGGCACCAGGGCCCGATGGAAGACCTAACTACTCTTATAAATTTTCTGGAAGCTCCAACAGCTACATCGAGTTTCCCAACAGGATTGGAGGACCTTTAGACGCGCGATATTCGATAACTATGCTGTGCTGGGTCTACTTTGATGGCCAGGATGGACCTCTATTCAACTACAAGACTGACTATAGTGGACACTGGGGTATTCACCTGTGGGTTGTCAGTAGAAAACTCTTTGTCCGCTTCAACAGACGAGATTATTCATCTACCAATGCCTTGTTACACACCAGTCTCGCGGGTGGATGGAAGTTTGTTGGGGCATCTTACGACCGTTGCTCTGGCGAAGCCAAACTGTGGGTTAATGGAGCTGTGGTTCAGACGTTAAACATTGGAGCAGGCCTTGAGCTAGCCACTCAAGATAGCATCAGAATGGGAGTGAAGAGTGGTGATAGGAGATACTTCAAAGGCAGAATTGCTCAGATGCGGATCTACAACAGAGCTTTGAGTCAGGAGCAAATTCAAGCAATACAGAAACTTGTCACAGGTAATGAAAAAATAAAAAAAGCAAATTTAAATATTCACTGCAATGTGAAAAATAAAAGTGCACAAGTTAGCGGTCATTCTCTCATTAATGGGTATTGAATATTTTCACTATAGAATGATCCTGCTCTGAGTTCCAATGGCACTTCGACTTAAAAAAACTTTTTAAAAATAGCCTGTATTCAGATAGTACTGAGGAGTTCAGTTTTTACACACACAGATATTGCGAGCACTCGCCGGACTGAATCGTGATATTGTAGATTCCTGACTGCAATTTTTTTCAGACTCCGAAGTCCATAGCTAACCTGGTTTACTTTTACTATTTTCCTTCTCAGCATGATCCTGGAGAGAAGCGTCAAGTCCAAGAAAATTTAAGCCAACATTATGAATGGAGCATTCTCTGCCAGTTGCTTTAAAATTTCGTGGGTTTTATTTTTGTAAAGGGAAATAAAGAGTAATTAACTGTACATGTAAGTTTTGTGAAGTTGTTATCCTCATCGACGTCAAAAGTCTCGCATTATGCAAGAGCTGTTAAAAAGTATTAAAAGGGCAGGGGCTTGGCGGCAGGGTCACCCTTGAGGGGATCGATAAGCAGTTCTAATGAACGGCCGTTCTGCTCCGGTAATGTTGGAGGAAAGCGACTTCAAATTTGAATCTTAGCAGCCATGCTGAGTAAATAATAATAACCTGCCTTTGAAAGGAAAAAAAAAAAAGCAGAAATTTTTCCATAAGTTTTAGCAAGTGTGCTTCATGCCAGGCTAAAGTTTATAAAACTGCTTTATCCTACGGTCTAAATAAGGTCATAAGGCGGCTTGCACCCGTAACCCTAACCTAATATTCCTCATTCAGATGGCCCCCTTATCCACTCCCAATAAGGTCATACCCGCTATGAAGCGAATTAACCAGCCTTACTATTCAAAAATTGTCCAAACAGTGCCAATCCCTCCAATCTATGTACACAATGAAAACAATAACAACAAGAATCAATCCACTGTATAAACCAAGACTGTCTTGGGCCTCCTTCCATTCAACACAGTTCTGGAAATTTCGGTTGGTACATCAAATTGGAACAGGCCATTTCAGTAAAAATTGTTGTACCCAGCACCGCTCTTTTGTATTCTGCTTACAACAACAAAAACCAAACGGGAGGTGGTTTGGTTCAGGGCTGTGCAACCGAAATGCACCGTTCCATTGTGCACGTGGAATGTCCGAACTTTTAAACCGTTGAATTGTAGCGCCCTGGTAATTTGTTTTACATGGCGCGACAGAGGGCTCGAACGCCTCCGCCTCATAGCCTGTGTACAGACGCCAATTTTTTTTTTCGATGAGGAGGGGAGAGGGGCCGTCTGTACACAGGCTGCCGCCTTAACAATCGTCAAGAAAGGAATTAAGGGGCTTTGGAAAAAGAGGTATCACCAGATATCACAGAGGCTGTGTATGCTGTGTCACCAACTCCGCAGACTTGTCAAAATTGAGAGCAACACCCATACTAAGCCTTTACTTAACGCTAGCGGGGATCGTTTTCTCCTCATCGATGCGCGTGAATCCGCCAACACTTTGATTGACAATAAAAGGCGAAATAAGGGTAGTTGTAGGACTTATCTTGCATTGTGTTAGCGCCTTGGCTCAAGCACGCATTAGGCAGTTCTTCGTCCTGTTTTCGGGCTACGAGAGATTTTTTTGTTACGTTTTTTTTTTCTCTTTCAAAAGAGAGTGCCATTTGGTTATCGGAAAAAGGGATATCTTCCATTCGAGGAGGTCATAAATACGTCATCACGTATGCAAGATGTCCGAAAAGCGACCGAAGGTTCCGACGAATTTGAGTTGTCTGAAATGAGTGAAGGGCACAGTAAAGTCAGTGAAGGATATTATGAGGTTGAATAAATTGTTGATCGCCGTATCAATCCTGCGACACAAGCCTTTGAGTACCTTGTCCGTTTTAAGGGATTCTCTGAATGTGACGATCTCTGGTTACCAGCTTCTTCTTTCAATATGCAATTAAACTATGTGTCTGTATCTTCATTTGGTAGAAAGCGAAAGTGGCGTACATTTAATATTGATGAATCTACATCTGAGCACTGCTCAGAATCTCCCAAACGCAAAGTTTGCAAAAAGTTTACCCAAAAACCTAGGTCCTCCAAAGATCATCAAAATGACTCAGAAAAAAAGAGGCCCAAATCTTTAGCTTCCAATGTAGGCATCACCTTTATTGCCGATCAAGATGTGTCATTCTGTGTTCAAGGAAAGGCTGGTGAAGTTGCAAAGCTTTTTGAAAAAGCACCCGGTTTTTGTTGTTCCCGGGCAGATATATATTGCAGTCCAGAATTTTCCTAAAATTGTTCCTATTTCACAGCATCCACTTACTATCCAATTTCTTCCTCCTCTCTCTGTGTACGAGCATGGCGCAAAAGCGCTACTTAAAATGGTGGAAAATAAAGGTGGCAACTGCTGTCTTAAATTTGCTTCCATAGGAAACTTCTCAAGAGAGAGTTTGCCCATTCTCCATAATTATAATGTACTGTTGAGAGATATAAGGAAAAAATTTAAAGAAGAAAAGGCGTTCCTGGAAAAATATTTTAAACGTGGTTTTAGTGAAAAGGGTAAAGAAACACTCGTTAATGCCGTTCTTTATAAGCGAACTGCCACTCCTGTCTTACTAGCACGACGCAATGGAATTAAGCTTGCGCTATCCTTCGATCAAGTTACTTGCCTCACTGGAGAGCGGTATCTTACTGATAATGTGATAAACTACTTAACGAATATTTTTGTTGAGGAAGGAAATACCCTTTTGGGTAAAAACACCTGTCTTGCCGTTGATTCTATTTTGCTTTGCTGCAGTGAACGCATCATTTGTAGCTCCGTACGAAACTCTTGTTTTGGCAAAAACGTCACACAGTTGACAATTAACAATTCTTTTCCAGCACATCTTAAAGAGAATTCTCACTGGGGTCATTGTACCACATGAAGCCTCCTAAACAATTGGACGTCGTTTTCAAGGCTGTGTTAAGAACCCTATACTCGCTGTCTAAGTCAGACATCTTCGATTTGCATGCCTGGGAACCTCTGCAGTTTAGGCGGTTTGGAATGACAGACCAACCATGTAGTGGAGATGGGTCATCGAAGTGCGGTGTTGCTGTATTGTTGGCAGCGAGGAGCTTCTTTCAGAGGGAAGCGCTGGCGTGGTCATACAAAGACACACCGTACTACAGGCGTAAATTCTTACTGGAGATTGGAAGGTCAAAAGTAGTCTTCGAATCCTGGTGATTCGGATTTCGCTCGAACACGGGCGTTTACATGAACTTTCAAGCAGAAGAAAAAGCATTTATGTCTAGGCAGTTTCATTTCCACCAGAAATAGAAGAAAGTGGGTGTGTGTGTGTGGGGGGGGGGGGGGGGGGGATTATAGCAATGTCGTGGACCTGGTTGTTCTAAAGTCGGTTTGCTGTAGTCCAGGGTTCATTATATTTGTCAAAGTTTAGAGCATTTCTTTTGTCGGTGTAAGATGCAGATTAAGGTACACAATATTAAGATGAAATAAATCAATGAAAAAACATAGTGTAAGGAGACCGCAGCCCAATTTTACCGTGAAAGCTAGTACTCTCTTGCCTTATTTTGCAGATTTCGGTGCCTTAATTAAAACAACTTTCCTCTGTTCATCCAAAGGTAGATTTTTTGTAGTTGGTTCTTACTTATAATGTCTGTTATGCACTTACTATTTGGAAAGAGTCAAATAGATTAAAGCAGCGACTTTGTGTTGACATAATGTCGTTCCTACCCTGTTCACACTTTAGTCAAAAAACAATTAGCGCTAGTGTAACTAAGACTCTTAATAGGCTCGTTTCAAACGTGGTACTGCCAGACTGAAGTCAATTGTTGAAATTCTAAATTCGACTTCAATACGTGCAACTGTCGTTTAGCAAGTCGCGCTTCTACCGTGCCAAACTTAATTTATAAATTATAAATACATCAGAATAAATTTTAAAAGTTCACTAAACCGCTTTTTTTTTTACATGTATACTTCTTGTTTTCTGCAACAGCTACTTTATCCGACTGAGTTAAACTTGACACGACTGAAACCAGCCAGCTTTACCGAACATAGTGGCATGCAGTCCACTTTTGCGAAGACACACCGTAATTTTTAGGGAGTTACTATAACTCCAAAAATGGAGTAAAAATTTTAGGTACAGGATAACCCCTTTTTTGGGGTTATTTTAACTCCTAATTTAACTCCGAATTTGGAGCCATTTTTACTCCTGAAAAAGAGTTCTTTTTACTCCCAGTCTGGAGTTAAAATTACTCTGAAATGGGGTTACTTGTACTCCTTACATGGGTTGTTTTTACTCTTTTTGGAGTTAATTTAACTCTGAAAGTGGAGTAAAAATTTTAGGTATAGGATAACTCCTTTTTTGGGGTTATTTTAACTCCTCAATATCTGGGGTCACTTTTACTCCTGAAAAAGAGTTCTTTAAACTCCTTTTTGGAGTTAAAGTAACTCCACGAAAAATAACTCCACTGTAAGGAGTTAAATTAGCCCCACTAGAGGAGTTATTATAACTCCCTGAAAATTACAGTGCATACAACATTGGAAACAGGGTCGGTCTTCAGTTACTGAAGAAAGGAATGGGACCACTTTGAAAAGCTTGTTTTAGGCTCAGTGCGAACAGTCCGTTCAGGGAGATTAAACTGTAGTGCTTCAAGTTGACTAACTCTTGTTAACTCTTTTATCTAATGTCTTGACGGTTAGAAATACAGTTTACGGTGAAATTACCCATAACTGAATTGATTACCTGTAACTGTAGTTTCATAGCAAAACTTTGGGCGGAAAACTATTTTCTTAAAAATATTCATTGGGTGCCCCTGAAAAAAAGGCTTAAATCTAGGCAAGAGGCCGAACCTGCTTTTTCACATTTTAAAGTGAGTTCTGTTTGATATGTGTTTGTTATCGGAGTCAGTTGACCCACTAAATAATGTAATTGTGAACAAATTAAAGGAACTGAACTTTTTTTTCTGGCTCCTCATTCTGTATGTTATTAGGGGAAGGATATAAAAGAGGAATTCTGTATTGATCACATAGCGCTAAGTATCCCTTTAAAAATTTTGTTACGCTCTATCCTCAATTTTTGGCACAGTTTTTTATTGATGTAAGCAGATAAAGTAAATAGATACATGTAACTGCTGAGTTGAGTGGGAGCGAACTGGCCGGTGGCCAAAGTGTTGAGAAAGCCAAGTTCCTTAATTATATGAAGTTCTCAAACTCATTAATAATTCATTAAGAAAATACAAAGGAAATTAATGTTTAATGAGTGTTTGGAAATCGGATGAAACACTGCTTAGTATTTGCATCCTTAATTTCTCCTTCAAAAATGATTTTGTTTGAGAAGAAATTTAAAACATTCGACACAGTGTTTCATCACCAGATGAAACACCTCGAAGTTTGTCAAAAATACTCCGCTGCGCGTCGTATTTTCAACTCTCTTCTCGGTGTTTCATCTGGTGATGAAACACTGCATCTCATGTTTGATATATTACTTGATACTCTGCAAATAATAGTATGCAACTAAATAACAACATTTGCATTGAGTTTGTTATAAAATATCTCAATATTTCAAATTAATACAAGAGAAATGGTTATGGGTCGCGATTAACCCTCGGAAGTACAGGGGGGGGGGGGTGGTTGCCACTACCCCCTGAATTTTTTCTAAGTTTTTTCCTAGAGGATAAAACATTTTAGCATCTGACGTTTTCGGTAGCTGTTTGTTTATCTCTCGCGCGCATTTTGAGACACGTTAAGTTATGGTCAGTTGCTATGGTTAGAAGATATGACGTCATAAGTAGCAGGTGGTCAAGCTATTTTTGGGTGAAAATACATGTTTTTTTTTTCATTTGTTTCGACAATAAAAGTAAATCATGCAAAGTGTTTATTTATCTCTTATTTTTCATGAAAAACACAAAAAAATACCACTCGCCGCCGCGGTGGTTTTAAGAAGATCAAAGGCTTTCAAAAATCGTTTCGAAATACTGCAACATATCAAAAACTCTGGGGAGAAGTTCCATCCACACCACCCGCTTCCCTCTCCTTAAATGTACCACGGTGGGGGGTATGAATTTGTGTGTACGTCCGAGGATTCATATGTTTTTAAAGTCGAATTCATTATCGGGCACACATGCACCGTACTCTCTGTTGAACTCATCATAGAGAGTACTTTGGGAAAAACGGTTGAAAAAATGGAATACCGCAATAGACTCCTAGAAACTGTCGAAGATTTCTTTTGTCAACCTAACTTCAATGATTCTTATTTTTAAGCCTATATCGAAAGGGTATTTTGTTGATGTTTTCGGTCCCCTGATGTGTATTTCTAATCAGTATTTCATGGCTTGCAGTTAGTTTAGTAAGGTGTAAGGCTTAACTTTTATATTTGATGACATCATCCGGCTGGTCTAGTGTTCGTGTTCTTTAAAAGCTATAAAATGAAGAAAACTCTGGGGAAAAAAAGGCATAATAGTGCGTAGTTTTCTACAACCTATTTTACGGTTAAAGTAAAATTGCCCAACTAAACATTATTTTATATACATATTAAATAATTGATTATTATGCCTTTGTAAAAGTTATTATTTGCAGCAGCCAATTGAAAATTTTAAGTTCTTTATTATAGGCGATCTCCATCTCGTTTGTCAAATTACCCTCCTGGCCCTGGTTGTTCAAAAGATGGATAGCGAATAATCGAAAGGGTATTTTGTTGGAGTTTTCAGACTTCTGAGTATGTGTATTTCTAATCAGTATTTCATGGGTTGCAGTTAGTTTAGCAAGGTGTAAGGCCACCTTTGAACTTTTATATTTGATGACATCATCCGGCTGGTCTAGTGTTGGTGTTCTTCAAAAGCTATTAAATGACGAAACCTCTGGGAAAAAAAAAAGAAGAGAAAAAAGAAAAGGCATAATAGTGCGTAGTTTTCTACAACCTACTTCAAGTAAAATTGCTCTACTAAACCGGATAAATCGCTATCCAGGGGATAGGCATTAGGAAAACCAATTGCACTATCAGCAGTGAATACATATTTATCCGATCATGACCGATGGATTAGCGTTATCCACTTTTCATGAACAAGCGGGGCATGGTAAATAACTGAAGCCGGCCTAGGGCTGATGTCATTTACGTTTTAGTCCATTAGCCGGTCGCGGGACGTTAATTAATTGTTCCATTTGATAGTATCGATGACAAAATTAAAACTTAATGTGCTTGTATCAGTAAGCAGAGGAGAAATTCGGTGCGAGATCGGTCAAACCCAGTGCGCGCTGAGCTATTGCGAATATCGCAACTTATTCATAGAATCTACTCTCAGGAAACTGCATGGTAAGAAACTTCATGTAAGTGCAGTTTTTACTTTTTTATTTTTCTTGGCAAAACTCCGAGTGCTTGTCTCTTACTTTCTTAGGCTCTTTTTAAGTTTGCTCATGTGGTAACATGAAGTACTAACTGACCGCTGACCGGCGGTAGAGCTGTCATTCGAGAGAGCTGTATGAATCTATCGTATTAAAGTATGTTGTGTTGATGCTGTCGTCTCTGTACGTCTTCGGACTCAACATGGTGTCAGAAGCGTGACCTTCCTACTAGCCTACAGTTGCGGAGATCAAACCAATCGGAGAAACGGATCAAATACTGAGACGAATTGACCGGTCAAACTTCACGCGGATCCTACGCACGTGGTTCAAAACAAGATGGCGGAAAGCATACCATTCGCCAAACCACCGGAACCGCTGGAAATTTCGATGGGAAATCCTGCTCACTCGTGGGGAAAATGGAAACAAAAATTCGAAATTTACCTCAAGGCAATTGGAGCTTCAAAGAAACCCGATGAAATGAAAGTGGGGCTGCTATTAAACCACATCGGCGAGCCGTGTTTGGAAATTTACTCGAATTTCACCTACCTACCTGAGCGTGACGACCCCGCGGGAGGAGAAGAGAAACTTCCAGCCGAAGACTCCGACAACTACGCGACCGTTGTGGCAAAGTTTGATGAATACTTTCAAAAACGGGACCCTCAACTCATGCTGCGAGAGAAATTTTGGCTTCACCTTAAACGAGAGCCCACACAGACCTTTGATTCGTGGGTGGAGACTGTCAAGGAAAGAGCCGCCGAGTGCATGTTCCCAGCCGATTTCTATGAGCAAGCAGTTAGAGACAAACTTACCTTTTCCTGCAAGGAAGACAATTACAAGCTAAAACTCTATGACGAGGGAGCAGCCCTTTCACTCGAAAAGGCAGTGAAAATCCTGTCTTTGAAGGAAGCAACAAAACGTGAGTTACACGAATCAAAAACCGCAGAGATTGAGAGCGTCACACCGCGAGGGAACAGGCAAGACCCTCATGCTGGTCAAGATACAGAGCAAAGGAATCAGCGAGACTTCAAGAGGAAGCCCTTCCAAACAAGTGGCCGGAACTGTGGGTATTGCAACCGCCGACACCCCCCTGGCAAGAAGAACTGCCCAGCGGCAGATACACGATGCAGCAAGTGCAACAAAATGGGACATTTCCCTATCATATGCAAGAGTGTACCTCCAAGGACGGTCAAGGAAGTTCTTGAAACCGAGGATAACTTTAGCCTCACATTTGTGGGAGGGGTTTATACACCCACTAGTCCAAACACCTCCAAGGCCGAACCAGCAATAAACTCTCAAACCAGTAGGTCCGACCCTGGATGGCATGTCAACCTCAAGATTCAAGACCAAGAGACGCTGGCATGGTGCATCGACACAGGAGCACAAGTGTCTGTGATGCCTGAGCACATCTACAAGTCTTCATATGGAACACTTTCAAAATCTGACAGAGAACTTGTCGGAGCAGGGGATGTTCCTTTAAAGACCCTTGGATGTGCAGTCATGAACCTCCAACAAGACGAAACAGTCATTAAAGAACGAGTGTACGTAGTCAGTGGGGCATCCAAGTTGCTTCTGGGGATACCCGCCATCCGAAGTCTTGGTCTTATCCATGAAATCCCTGGGACATACAGTGTTAAAGCTGTCCATCAAATGCCTGATAGCCATCCACTCCAATCAGGGACCAAGGAGGACATTGTCAAGCAGTACCCATCACTTTTTCAAGGCCTTGGCAAATTGGAGGGTGAGCATACAATTCAATTGAAGGAAGGGGCCACACCCTTTTGTTTGACCACTCCCAGGCGAGTACCACTGCCACTAATGAAGCAAGTGCAAGAGGAGATCAAGCGTATGGAACAACTGGACGTTATTGAACCAGTGGATGAGCCGACAGAATGGTGTTCACCGATTGTGGTAGTGCCAAAGGCCGATGGCAGGGTGCGGATATGTGTTGATCTTACCAGGCTTAACCAAGCGGTCCGCCGAGAAGTCTATCAAATGCCAACAGTTGAAGAGACCCTGGGAAGCCTAACAGAAGGCTCAGTATTCTCCAAACTTCATGCCAACTCAGGGTTTCATCAGATAGTCCTAAACCCAGAAAGTGCCAAGCTAACTACCTTTATCACGCCCTTCGGCCGTTACATGTTCAAGCGTCTTCCCTTCGGCATATCCTCAGCCCCAGAACATTTCCAAAAGAGGATGGACAAAGAACTCTCTGGAATAGAAGGGGTCAAGTGCCGCATGGATGATATTCTAATCATCGGGAAAGACCAAGCGGAACATGACAAACGACTTAAGCAAGTCCTTGACAGGCTAGTCGAGAGGAAACTAACACTCAACCTTGAGAAGTGTTTATTTTCTCAATCCAGGTTGCAATACTTGGGCCAAATCATTGACAGTGATGGAATCAGGAAAGACCCCTCCAAGATCAAAGCCATCACCGACATGGCAGAACCCCAGAACATTGCAGACCTGAGACGTTTCCTGGGTTTGGTCAACCACCTTATGAAGTTCTGCCCAAATCTGGCTGAGACGACGAAACCCTTAAGAGACTTGCTCAAGAAGGAGAACGCGTGGGTGTGGGGCACAGCCCAACAAGAAGCCTTCCGACAGCTGAAAGTAGACATGGCATCCAACCAAGTTCTTGCACTGTACGATCCAGAGAAGGAGACCGTGGTCTCATCTGATGCCAGCAGTTTTGGACTTGGTGCGGTCCTCGTGCAGAAGCAGCCGTCCGGTGAAATGAGGCCAGTGGCTTATGCTAACAGATCAATGACCGAGACAGAGCGTCGTTATGCCCAGATCGAAAAAGAGGCCTTGGCTATCACATGGGCACTTGAACACTGGGCTGAATTCTTGATCGGAATGAGATTTAAAGTGGAAACCGATCACAAGCCATTGATTCCATTGTTTTCCACAAAGCTGATTGACGAGCTACCAGTACGCATACAACGCTTCAGGATGAGACTCATGAGATTTGACTTTGCCATCGCACATGTTCCTGGTAAACTCTTGTACACAGCTGATTCATTGTCTCGATCCCCCCAGGAGGGTAAAGCCCAGGAGCCTAAGTCATGGGACGACCTACATGACGAAGTCGAGTGCTATGTGAATGCTGTATTGGTAACCCTACCTGCCTCCGACCAGCGGTTAGATGAGATACGTTCTGAGTTGAAGAGTGATGACACACTTAAAACTGTGATGCAGTATGTGCAGAATGGATGGCCTGAAGAGAAACGAAGAGTCCACGGGCCAATAGCTAAATACTGGAGTGAACGTGGCAACATCTCCCTCCACGACGGCCTGCTCCTGAGAGGACGACGAATCATTATTCCTCCGAGGCTGCGGGCAGATGTATTAAGGCGTCTTCATGATGGTCATCAAGGAATTACCAAAACACGTGCAAATGCGGCCTCCTCAGTGTGGTGGCCTGGAATCTCCCAAGACATCACAAGAGTCGTGCAGAACTGCGCCATGTGCGAGAAATATCGCAGAGAACGCATTGAGCCAATGAAAGGTACTGAGTTTCCAGAACGACCGTGGAGCAGAGTTGGCGTAGACTTCTTTCAGCACAAGGATAAACATTACCTCCTAGCCGTAGATTACTTTTCAAGAGATGTAGAGATAAGTCAAGTGTCCAAGAATGGAAACTCTGCCCAGACTGTCCTGCAACTTAAGAAGATCTTCAGTCGACATGGGATTCCAGACATCTTATTTAGCGACAATGGCCCCCAGTTTGATTCACACGAGTTCACTAACTTTTCCACAGACTGGCAGTTTCAACACATAACATCGTCTCCAAGATACCCCCAGTCCAACGGTGAAGTGGAAAGGGCGGTCCAAACTATGAAGGCGGTCTTGAATAAGACTAATGACGAATACTTGGCTCTCCTGAATTACAGAGATACTCCATTGCACCACGGTTACTCTCCAGCACAATTGAGCATGGGTCGGAAACTTCGTACAAGAGTCCCCTGTCACCCGGAGGAGCTAAAGCCAGAGACCCCAGACCGTGATCACATCAGAAGGAAAGAGAAGGAGTACCGAGCTAAGATGAAATTCGATTATGGCCATAGACACAAAGTAGTAGATGGAAAGGAACTGTCACCCGGTGACCGCATTTGGATCCCTGATTTAAAAGAGGAAGGAACAGTGATTAAGCCACACGAGAGTCCAAGATCTGTAATCATACAGACCCAAAACGGACAAGTGAGAAGAAACCGCCGGATGACAAGAAGAGTTCTAGTGGGAAGTTCTCCTGTCCCACCCCAGAATGAAGACTATGAGAATCATGAGCCGATACCAACAAGAGAGAGGAACCCAGACGTATCCTCAGCTCCTGGAGCCAGCCAAGAAGATTATGTAGAACTACCTGTCCCTGGGGACCAACCAGCAGTGGACAAGCCCTTGCAGCCTGAACCGATGCTGACACGCCTTAGACCTAGAGGAGCTCTAAGAAGACCGGACAGACTTATCGAACAATGCTAAGATTAGTTTCACTTTAGGACACTGGAGAACTGCGTTGTCCTTATTGACATTTAGTTAACTTTAAAAAAAAAAGGAAGATGTAGTAACATGAAGTACTAACTGACCGCTGACCGGTGGTAGAGCTGTCATTCGAGAGAGCTGTATGAATCTATCGTATTAAAGTATGTTGTGTTGATGCTGTCGTCTCTGTACCTCTTCGGACTCAACAGCTCATGGTAATATCACTGGCTTTAATATATGGGTCTTTTATTTCCACTAGTTTTAACGATCAAAGATTTTCTTTAACTTTTAATGCACTTACTAAGATTAGTTTTTGGCGGGATGTGGGTGGAGAGAAATAGCAAATTAAAGTGAAAGTTTAAAGCAATTCTGGTTTGCTAAGAAATATTTGTCGTCTGAGTGTCTTCCGAGTCAATATCTCTTCACCATCTAAACCATCAATTGATGAACCTTCATTTATGCAAGTTACAGCTGTACCTCTAGCAGATTTAACTATTTTTCAACAAAAGTAAGAGTACTTTATAAAACTCTTATTTTCCCTCTGATCATATGAAATTGAGGAAGTCGTTCTAAGTTTAGGCTGATTTTTTTTAAGATTAGCGTTGTCATGGCAATGCAACGAGAACCGGTGCAATGGGCTGATTCTGAGCGTAATTATCTGATTAAAGATTTAAAGAGAGAAATTTCTTGAAGCTTAGGTTTGTGTTTAAAATTTTTTCACCGATGTTCTAAGTAGAATACTAGGGTTGTTGATAACAAAGTGCTCAGCTCAACGAAGGGGAGGCGCAGTAGACGGGTAAGGAAGATCACTCTTTCAGCAACTTTGAAAGCAAACAACTAACCAAGCTTAGTGAATGAGGCTTTCAGTTGTCTTAGTTTCCTCTTTTGTTATTCTCTATCAAGGGGATTTTGAATCAAACAGCGTCGAAGAGATGGCGATTCATTTCGGCTGTTTATGAGCCAATGATTTGTTTATAACATTTAACTCTTAACGAAAAATTAGCAATTTTATACAGCTGTATACAGCTTATTTATGATCATGAAACTCTCATAACATTCTTGTAACGTACTTAAAACAAGGGAAAAGGCTAGAAGAGACACCACACGTAAAGCATTAAATTTTGTAAAGTACGCGTTTTAACAAAATACTTTTTTATACTTTAGCCGGAAGTTCCAGACATGACGGCGAGAATAGTATTACGTATGTCAGTTGTGGTTTTCCTGCTCTACAACGCAGTTACTCAAAAATGTCCTGCAAGTGGAAGATTCGAGAGCTCCATCATTGGCTGGATGCTACGGGGACACGTATACGACGCTCTTGTTGCTGAACTTCCGTTTACATGCGTATTCAAGTGTCGCGAAGACAATCGATGCCAAAGTTTTAACTGGGTAATCTCTCTTCTCGCCTGCGAGTTTAACAACAGAACAAAGGAAGCCAGGCCTGAGGACTTCATTCCAAACTCAGAAAGATCTTACTATCCACGCGATTTAAAGCGAGGTGAGCCAGCATACCATGAGGAAGGGATTCTCCCTATAATAGCCTATCGGGGAAGGGACCGACTAAAGAGTAACCTTTGTCAGGCTTCAGGAATATAAAGGGGTTAAAGGACTTCACTAGTTGAAGTAAATGAAAGGGAAGGGAAATCTCTCATTAACCCTTTAAGCCCTTACACCAAAAGTCAAACTCCCTGTCGCTGTCCCTAAATAACACGTTCCCTTTAAAAGTAGTAGTGAGAAGTAGTTTGAGTAGCAACTCATGGTGTCTTGTCATGGATCATGTTCTTAATTCTCATCAACAATATGTTTTATAAAGCATTGATATCACAAGGAGAATTTTGATACTGATCATTCTTAGGGCTTAAAGGGTTAAATAAGACCTTTAACGTGTTTCGATACAGTTTTTCAGAGGCCATACCTTAATAACTTATACATTTTAGTTTGAATTTATCGCATCTTTTGAATAATATTAGTCATGGACATATGTATTGTCCGCATTAATTTGGAAAAATTAGCATAACGTCGAAACAGTGAATGTTGTAGCGCGGAGTTTTATTCGGTTCGTGGGATAGGTTTGTCATGAAATTTCACGGGTTTGCAGTGAGTCAATCTTAATGAAAATTTCAGAAGAGAGCGAAGAGATTTTGAAAAAATTCGTTCGAGTCATTTCAGAGATATACAAAAGTCCAAATTTTGAATGAGGTTGCACTTAGAAAGGTGATGACAGGTGGTGAGAAAACGGCTTAGTTTTTAAGATCGCAAGAACGAAAATACACCAAAATTTCCTAGCATCGAAATATGATATTAAGCAGCATTCTTACGCTGCTTAAGAATAATTTGAATCTTTCATAACGTTTTTATTAAATAATCTATCGCGGCTATTGAAAATTTAATTTGAGGTTTGAAATATATTTTCGTTTTAGTCGAATTTTACTTCTTACGGAGGTTATTTGCTAAACACGCAACTTTTAGTTCCTAGTGTTGGATTTTCCATAGCTGGTCTAGATCGCGCAAAATTAGGCGTTTATCAATATCAAAGTTTTTTGTTTATTGTTGTCATAGTAATGTCGATTTTGATACAACCTACATTTTGACAAATTTCAATCTATAGTCAATCATTGGTGAAAATTTATAGCGATCAGACAAGGATAAAATCACTTTTAAAGCGATTGAAAAATATCGGTATGGCTTCTGAAAAACTATATCGAAACACCTTAGTTAAAAGGACCTAAAAGGGATTGAATAGAAGGAGTTATGGCTATGAAAAAGTCAAGAATTTTCCTATATTTACGATTTTTAAAATTATTCCGCGCGAAGCGACAGTACTATATCCCGACTCATGCTTACTGTAAAAGATAGGGCTAAACCCGTCGTAGAACGGGCTACGAGGATAGTAAAACATAAATCGAGATATAGAGGAGGGGGGAAGAGGCGGAAAACAAACACGATCTGTGAAACTACACAGCGGGACACTCCCAAACCGACGCTTCCCTGTTCCACCTAGGTGTTGAGAAAAAAGACGATATCCTGTTGTGAGATAATATCTTTCCCAGTGCGCATGAGTCAGGAAAGTACTATATCCCGACTCATGCTTACTTTAAAAGATAGGGCTAAACCCGTCGTATGAGGACAAAACGCCGGAATACGTAAGAAGCCAAAAGGAACATACAAGCCCCAACAATACCGATGCATGCCCAATCCTATATCCAAACCCTTTGATCCCTACCCTATTCCAGCTAAGGATGAGGCAGTGTTGAGATTGTGTTTATTATGTGTAGCTCGGTTCGGTGAGCGCACACATAATGGTCAACATTTTCTAGAGGACTGCCGTTTTGATGGCAGCGTAACCGTCGTGTTCTGCGAAAAAGCCGGCTCAAATCTGATTAAGCTCTTCGTATTGGACCGTGGTTTCCGGTGTAACTAGAGCCATCTTTGCTGCCACCGAGGCCGGTTGAAGCGATTTATGGAGCTGCAGATAGTATTTGGCCATGTTATGCGAACGCCAGCCGACATGATCAACAATGTCATCCAGTGTGCTGCCAGTAAGAGCCATGGTAATCGCACCTCCACAGCGAAAGCTGTAAAGAGTTTTGTTTGTTAGACCGGCTGCTGTCAAATAAGTTTTTAACCTTGCTTCTGAGGTATCCGTGGAGAAGGCATCAATAAGAAAAGATTGCCCACATGTTGCTCTGAAGAGGGGACCAGTAGGCACAGAGATCCTAATAGCCTGACAAATGGTCATATAGTCGTCTAACGCCTTTACTGGGCTGAGAAATTGATTTGGATGTCTGGCGACGGCAAAGACCTTGGAATCGCCTGAACGGAGGGTCTTCCCGAAAACGTGGTTAAAAATGAGACCCTTGTCATTCGGAAAACGGAGAATTTCAGCAGCCTTTATATGGCTCAAGTCTGATGGGCGATCGCCAGAAAAGAAGTGCAATTTGAAGTAGGCCATGTCGCGAGCGTAGATGTAGAGATGAATTGGGTCAGTGGATGCCGATCGAAGCTTACTTTCAATTACTTGACAAAGAGCGGTGAGGTCACATATAAAGATAGGTTCGGCTTGTTTAGGGATAGCGCGTGCTTTTAGCTGTTCCTCTGTCACCCCTTTTAAATACCGTTTGACCGCTGGGTGTGCTGCTGGATTGGGCACTGGATCTCCCTTTGTGGTGAGTGTTGTAGTCTCTAAATGGGCACGCAGAATAACTCTAAGCTGTCCTACGTAAGAGTCTACAGTTTTAAAAGCTAGGCGTTGGGGGCATCCACAGGATGAGGATGTTTTTGACGTTGTACCTTGATTCTGACAAGTATCTCTGTGGACGTGGGTCTTTGAATCCTTATCTCTCCAGATAAGGAAATAAATTATGTCCCTCGGAGACGCACAGTCGAGTGACTTTGGTGGGTTTAAGCGATGGAGGAAGGACACGAATTCTTGCTCCAGAGCACTCTTCTTTCTGCTATATTTTGATCAGGCCAGATTGGTCTCAAGTTTCTTGCCAACGAGACTCCAAGGGGTTGGTGTCAATGACCGGTTTGCTATCACTACTATGGTGTTCATTTCTCCTTAGGGTCCCACACATCTGACAAAAACGGTATTGAAGGTCATTTGGGGCAAGACATTTGTGGCATTCCACTTGAAGGACAGGTTTCCAAACTGTGTAACGCAGCGGGTGCTGCTGAAAGTAAATGTAAAACACGACAGGATTCAGTTGGGATTTGTTCTAGTGATTCGGAAGACCCACGGGTCTCACGGAAGTGGCATGTATTTTGGTTTTGAGAAGCCGTGTGTTCTGGAGGGCCAAATAAGAGCCTTAGGATCCCCTGCATTTGCGAGCAGATGTCACGCGCCGGAGGAATGGCATCAAATAGGCCACCAGTAAGGCCTGGGAAAAACGTCAGGGACGAGCAGTGTTACTGTCGCTCCTATCTCTCTAATGTGCTGTAATGCCGGGCCGATTAAGAACGCGGGGGGGGAATAAATAGCCATTTTCGTCATCTCCTTCTGAGGTATGACAGGGGTTTTGAGCAAAAAAGTTGGTACCCGTGGAGCATGATGTTGGGAACGGCGTATAATGCCGAGAACATTGGGCGTTGGAGTCAAGAGCCATAAGGTCGATGGTATGAGGTCCTGCGATTGTCTCAATACATTCCCACAATGGTCGCGAGACCATGATATCGCCATCTGACCACGTCCTCGAGGACTGGTCCGCCGGGTTGAGACCACTCAGTAGCAACTGTAATGACAGCGCGATGTTTTGACGCAAAGTCACGTCCAGAATGCTTTTTAGCGCTTTGTTCACACCCTTGTTTTTACAACCCTCACGAAGCCAGGCGTGGTAAAGAACCTGATTGTCAACGATGGCGTCTACCCATGCGTTGGTAAGACGCGGCGAGAAGGCTTGCGGGGCGCAAAGTAGGGCTTGCGCTTCTTTCGTTGCGATGTCTCTTTCGTCCATATCCAGGCCAAAATATTCTCCTACCGACACTATACCGTTTGGGAGGGACAGCGTTGCTCCCCAACGGGACTGCGAGGCATCAGAGGCGATGGTGCTCTACCCTATATCGTATGTACGAACAGTGACGAATGGTCTACTTTCTCTCTTAATCGCCAGGATTTATAATTGGTCGCCCAAACGAAAAACAGATAACGAAGTGACCTAGCCGCCGCACATCTTTCTCTGTAGGCTGGTGCGCACTGTGAAATTGAACGTAACTCTCTGCCAGCTTTCTGTGTTGGTCGTCCACATAACAACAAAGCCTATTAGTCCGTTGCCGTCAAGGTTTTATATATACCTTGGACACGCCAGTTTTCTGGGTTGGTCGCAGAATTCATAGCAGAGCGCGCCTAATGGCCTTAGGCGAAAGGACTAATAAAATGGCCAACGAGGCCTCGCACATAGCCACTCGCCAGTCGCACAAATCATGATAAAGCCTATGAACAGTTTACAACACGGCATGATGCGATCCAACGCATAGCCACTCGCCAGTCGCACAAATCATGATAAAGCCTATGAACAGTTTACAACACGGCATGATGCGATCCAACGCATAGCCACTCGCCAGTTTCTTGTGTTGATCGCACAAGTCAAAACAGGCCTAATGGCATGTCCCCCCCCCCCCCCCCCCAAGGCCTAAAGAGGGGCCACTCACCAGTTTTCTGTGTTGGTCGCACAAATAAAGACTATTTGCACAATAGCAAGCCAAGAGGCCAAACTCCGATAAATATTAGTCAGACATCAGTTTGAGGCGACAATTTTTGACAAATCTAACAGCCGAACGGCCACGAGTACTATCACACATGCACTTGCTAGTTATCTCTGTTGTTCTCATGAGAAAATGGCAACTACTTCCCGCTTCCCGAGATTCGTTAGTTGCCTGTGCTACTCATACAATCTCGAACGAAGTAGCATCTAGACTAAAGTAAGATGCACAGGCGGGGAACCACAGGACAGGGATTCCCTAATTGGTAACGTGGAAGACATGAAGATAAAAGAAAATGTGCACGCTAGCGGGAAAAGATAGCTATATAATGACACTACCTAAATACAAGGTGCGGTGAAGGTAAACACCGAGAGCCGCGAGCCCCGAGAGGACGTGCCTTGTAGCCATACGGCAGAAAAAAAAGCGAGAACAATCAAAGAAACTAACCTGATATGTTGCTTTGGTGGGGCTCACCTAGGTGGCACCCTCGCTCGACGGTTGCGCGGCCGGTGCTGTTGACTGGTTTTGCGCTGAGGGGCCGGGGCCGATGTGGATAGAGGACTTGTGCTAGTGCTGCCATTACTTCCACTGATGAGTTCGGCTACGTCGGAGCCGGGGGTTTGTGGAGTTTGAGACATTTATCTCAGAGCCCAAATCGTGCGTCTGTCTTCAACGGGGTGTTGAGAAAAAAAAAACGATATCCTGTTGTGAGATAATATCTTTCCCAGTGCGCATGAGTCAAGACAGCCGCATAAACCTGGGGGGACTCAACAATTTTTTTTACGGGGAGGCTCAACTCCATCCCTTACCCTTTTATATTTTTGACAGTAAAGGTACTCCTTTCCTATGGTGCCCTTTTCACATACAATTTCGGCTCATTTCTAGAACTTTTTAAAAGTGTGCTTGACCAAATTACCTCTCTCAAGTTAAGTTAAAAACAGTCAAAAATTGCCTAGTTATGGCTTTTATAAATAACAGCTTGAATAGCTAGGGAACAACTATACTTCAGCCGCTTAATACAGTATCTATAGCCCCCTCATTGTTAGCCTCCCACGCGAAAAAAGAGATGTTCTGGGTTCCACCCCCCTCCCCTCCCCCCTAAGCGGGCATATAGTAAAAAATGGGCATAATGATAAATTAATGAAGAATTGTTTTTGACCTTCAGTTCCCCTTGGTTCGATTCAAGAACTGCCAGCTGAGACTTGTGAGGAAATAAAGAGGAGTGAAGGACACGCTGTTAGCGGAAAATACTGGTTTTCCACTATAAAATCTGGTACATCTGTTCTGGCTCATTGCAATATGAAGACCAACGGTGAGTTTAGTCAGTTTCATAATAGTCGACTGATTCTTGAGCCCTCTAACAAATGCAACTTTCCTTTTGTCTGTTCTTTGTCATGACAACTGAAAAGATAAAATTGAAAAATATTTCTATACGGTTTTTTATTACGCCGCATCGTTGACTAAAGTTAACCAGGAGATGTTAACTAATCGGACACACAAAATAAGCCTTGAAAAAAGGAAATTTTAAGAGCAAAAGCGCAGGTTAGATTAGTCTGCTACACAGCCGTGTTTTAATGTCGTCGCATAACGATCGACACTAAGAACTTTAAGATCCAACGACGCGGACGGCGACAAGAACGTAAAAAAAACGATACGTTTAATGAGCAAAACAACAAGTCTGCACGCTGTTTTGTACATTTCTTTGCCCGTTTTTGCATGACCACGACGTGAAAATGCCTACTTTCGCGTTTTATGGAGTACGTAAACAAGCAACGACGATGTTTTGTTTCTCTTTCTGCACTTGGATGTGGTCCCTAGGAATTCAACTTCAGGAGGGTTCGCCCACATTTGACAAAGTAAGTGGGTAGGAATAATTGCAATAAAGACTGAAAGAACGCAAATTCACTTTTTAAGTGATGTTCTCGTTGCCATCGTGTCGTTGGATCTTTAAGTCCCTACTAAAAACGGCTGCTAGCAGACGTATGTTAGATAGAAATGAGTACTCTTGGGGTATGAGTACTTCTTATGTAGGGGTAAATGCCGCTCAATAATATTTGTTTGTGTAGACATTGACGAATGCAGTGCTTCTTCTCCTGTATGTGACATCAACGCTAACTGCTCCAATACTCGTGGTTCTTTTTACTGCACCTGCAAGGAAGGGTATACAGGCGATGGAAAAACTTGCCAAGGTAGGAGAAAATGCTTTTTTTATAAAGTTAGTAAGTTAATTTGAAGGGAAGTTCGTTTACTCCGGCGTATCAAACCAGACTTCTGCAAAGTGTTTCATCGAAAAGAGCGGGACATATTGTCGCTCTTGATTTCGCTTAGCACGACTTCCTTGCTTCTTACAGCGTCATCAAAAAAAGCAATTAAATTCTGTGCTTCAGTTGTCTGACAAATAGAATGAATAAAAAGTCTCCCACCCCATTCAGCTATTGAACTAAATCGTGCCCTGTTCGTACCTTGTTTTATTTGCGCGCGTGCACGTTCTAATCCTCCTCAATTGTTTTATCTTTTGTCGAACTCACTTGTCCATTTTTTTTCTTTTTTTTATAGAGAGGAAATAGAGAGGAATTGATCGAGAGTTAATTGCCTTCGCCGATACTAACAACAATAAGCGAGCAACAATGATCTCAAAAATCTCACCTTTGTAAAGTTCCGCCCACAGGCTAACAAAACATTTCGTCCTTAACGTTTCGGAATGCTTGTTAAAGTGAACTGAAGGCTAAAATCTTTTTTCTTTTCTTTTCTCGGGAGAATGAAGTTGCGCTCATAAAAAAGTCGAATAAATTTTCAGCAGGAAAAGTTTGTGGATTACGAAGATCGTGAAAACGTATTCTGGACCGCTTGGGTGAGAATAAGGTTAGATTAGTCTGCTACACAGCCGTGTTTTAATGTCGTCGCATAACGATCGACATTAAGAACTTTAAGATCCAACGACGCGGACGGCGACAAGAACGTAAAAAAAAAAACGATAGGTTTAATGAGCAAAACAACAAGTCTGCAGGTGCATCACGCTTTTTTGTACATTTCTTTGCCCGTTTTTGCATGACCACGACGTGAAAATGCCTACTTTCGCGTTTTATGGAGTACGTAAACAAGCAACGACGAAATTTTGTTTCTCTCTCTGCACTTGGATATGGTCCCTAGGAATTCAACTTCAGGAGGGTTCGCCCACATTTGACAAAGTAAGTGGGTAGGAATAATTGCGATAAAGACTGAAAGAACGCAAATTCACATTTTAAGCGACGTTCTCGTTGCGCGTCCTTGGATCTTTAAGTCCCTACTAAAAACGGCTGCTAACAGACGTATGTTATTAGATAGGGATGAGTACTCTTGGGGTCTCATGAAGGGGTAAATGCCGCTCAATAATGTTTGTTTGTGTAGACATTGACGAATGCAGTGCTTCTTCTCCTGTATGTGACATCAACGCTAACTGCTTCAATACCCGTGGATCTTTTTACTGCACCTGCAAGGAAGGGTTTACAGGCGATGGAAAAACTTGCCAAGGTAGGTGAAAATACTTTTTTTTTTTTTTTTTTTATAAGTTAATTTGAAGGGAAGTTAGTTTACTTCGGCGTATCAAATCAAACAAAATCGAACCAAAATTTAGTCTCCCCAATTAGTAAGGCACTGTGCCTGAGCTATAAGACATGAGACTTTAATAAAGTTCATTATCATTATTATCATTATTATAAAATTCAATCGAACCCAATCGAACACCAATCGTTCTATTGGGTTCGGTAATCGAACATAATCGAACACCTATTTTGCTGTTAGTTCGATTATAGATCCAATCGAACAAAATATAACGCAATCGAACTCAATCCGATTCGATTTTGTTCAGAATCCATTTCTTTATAAGTAAATCACGCTGGAGTAATTATGAGGAACCAAATCCCTGTCGCCATAATTCTTTCTAAGCCCTCAAGGGCAGCCAAGGGTGACGTGACAGGATCGAAGAGGATTAGGGGGACGGGTCACCGTACAAAATGTCGCAAAATATACACTTATTTGATAATAGGGTAATATTTAGGCTTTTTTTTTTTTTTTTTTTTTTTTTTTTCATTACTTTGCTTTTTATCAGTTTTAATATTTAAACATAAAATACAAACAAACAGGAGTTCTGTAATCGCTATTTTGATTGAGTACGACCGTTGATCGTTCGGTAATCAAACGTTTGATTATGTTCGATTCAGTACTGAACCGCTTGATTAGATACGCCGGGTTTACTGCAGTACCAGCAGAGATGGGGCAGCTCGATCCAGAGACGTGTGACATAATTTATTATTTATTGTATGTTGAATCAAGGTAAGAAAACCACTCCAAAAACCGTGTACGATCAATCTTGCTCAACGTCGGATCCAAAAAGATCGTGACCAGTCAATTAAAAAGAGATCAAATTGAAAACGTTACAGTCAAGAAGACTTTTGCAGGGACTGATCAAACAACGTGAAATAGAGTTTACTTGCGATATTTCGAATGGCCAATACCAGTCTTCATCAGGTTTATTGAGATATCACGAAATATATATGAAGTAAAATAATGACCGGAAATTACACAATATGACGTGGTATGGTGTGGCTACTTAAAAAGACAAGATAATAAAAAAATAAAAGATATTCTATATATAGTTACAGTTCATCACGTTTATTGATGCCCAGAGGCTCAATTGTCTTAGCTTTATGGATAAGGTGGGCTTCACGTGCTTTCCTGAATCACGCCCATTTTTAAGTGTTTCAATAGGAATCAAAGCATATGGTGTCGCCAGTCGGTGCTGTTAGTAAGCTTTTTGAGGATTCGTCTTTGAATTCAGCAGGGAGGGTATTCCAAACATTTGGGACTTGATATGCTATGGTAAATTTCCTTAGTTGGTTCTAGAAAATTGAGATCTGTAATTCATGGCATTTCTTGTATTATAAGAATGAAGTTGAGAACTAGACAAGAACATACCATGGAAGCCTACTGGAAGTAGCTTATTCTTAAAGAAAAACATGAACAAGCCGATCTGTAGCATATAGATATTACTTAAATGAAGAAAATTATGCTCATAGAATAATGGAACACTGGGGGCATCAAAACAGGACTTGGTGATTACTCTTATGATACGTTTCTGCAATACAACAAGTCTATTGAAGGTAGTTTTATCATTTAAGATGGTGGCTAATCTGTCTAATCTGAATGAGATCGGCAATTCTTCGAAACTATGTTATGTTTGTGGTATTAGACAATAATTATTGGGATGCTTGTGTCACTACGCTTCTTAAAGGGTTTTCTGGAGCTCTTTCTCGTAATTTTTATATTTCACCTCGAATACAAACTACCGCCCCTTCAGCGAATTTCAAAAAGCGAAAAGCCGAACAAAATGAATGAAGGAAGGATTACACCATGGTAGGACACGATGGACGGACCGAATGTGCATTGATTTAACCAACAGCAGAAATGAAGCTAAACTCTTACAAGATTCTGACGACTGCCGAGTTAAGGAAAAATAGGCGGAAAATTGATATCATGGAGTTATAGTTGAAATGCTAGATTGAAATAGGATATGAAGATCTTGGACAAATCAGCACAAAATCTTACAATAGATTTGGTTTTCATAGAGTCGGAGTCGTAATCAGAAGCGTTTTAAAAGAACTTATGATCTAGTGAAAACAG
The DNA here is from genome assembly GCF_958299795.1 of Porites lutea. Classification (NCBI taxonomy): domain Eukaryota; kingdom Metazoa; phylum Cnidaria; class Anthozoa; order Scleractinia; family Poritidae; genus Porites; species Porites lutea. The sequence goes on from NC_133212.1 coordinate 17,111,153, forward strand.
CGTTCCCTGCATTCCGCTTACGACTCTGTCGCTCACGTTGCGCTTACTAATGAAAACCAGATTATCGCAGTCGGAAGCAGAAGAGGAAGAACTAAACCAATCACAAAGCGTGTAAACGTGCATTGTGTTTGTTGGTTTATCCTTCCGCTTCTGCTTCCGACTCCGTTAATCTGGTTTTCACTAGTTCATAAGCAGAACGTAAGCGAGGGAGTCGTAAACGGAGTCGGAAGAAATGGAAACATTCCGATTCGTTAGAGATCTTCTGACTCCGATTCCGTCGCGCTTATGACTCCGCTTACGACTCCGATTTTTGATCTATTACTAACTAAAGGTCATAAGCTCTCTTCTGACTCCGCTTACGACTCCGACTCCGACTCCGAATCCGTCGCTAGTGAAAACCAGCCTTAGTAAACTTGAACCTCGATTTAGCGAACCTCTATGTAACCAAGTCCTCGGTATAACGAACGGTTTTTTTAACCAGCTAATAGCTATATAGTAAAATATATGAAAAGGGCCTCGATATAACGAAGTCGTCAGTATAGCGAACAAATTTTGCCAGACCCTTAGCCCTTCGTTATATCAAGGTTCCACTCAGTATTTAGAAAAAACATGCAACACCCCCATGCAAAAAAGGCGTAATTCCACGAATACATGATGAACTACGGGAAAAAAGGTAAATTGAATTTAATTAATTGTATTATCGACTTTCTGTCAAATAGATCTTAGAGAATTAATGATGAGGGATGTGTATCTGATTGGGGATCAGTCCCCTCAGGCATCCCCCAGGGAACCAAATTAGGGCATTGGTAGTTCAGTTATGATTATGATGACCTTGTAGTCGAAAATGCACGCTTATGGAAATATGTTGACGATACCTTTATCTCCAAAAAACTAATGTGACGTCCATTGAAACAAAAACTGTTCGGTTTTTCACCTTTGTCTCTTCAATAAAATTTACAAAGTTGGTGGTATCTTTAAGGTTTGACTTCTGTGATTTTGATAATGGTTGTAGCAATGTAAATCTATCAACACATCTATCCGTTGGACCATCTGATGAGTCTTAAGCTAGAAAAAATACAAAAAGCTCTTCTTTCTGAAAACAAGTACAAATAATGTCGGTCTTATATGTCGGTATATAGTCGGTTTATATTTTTCCTGTCCTAGTGGGTAATTATTTTCTCGTTTTGTCGGTAGTCAGTAATATGTTTCGCCGTTTGTCGCAAGTCGGCTAACCCCATTCACACCCGCTTCTTTAAGTCGTCTGAGAATTTTAATTATTAAACTAGCTAACCATTTTTCGTAAATGTTGTAAAATGTGTTTCGCCTGGCCTCCAGCAAAAGCACCGCTTGAGTACCTCACACGATGTTATTTCGTGGCCACCCAATTTAATAAATGGGAGCCCTTTATGGCAGAAGTCAACTGTCTCTAACTTAATGAAACTAACGGGTTTCCCAGCTAAATGCCTTTCTCACTGGCATGGTAGAAATTGAATTGGTTTTGCCACATAAAATCCGTCAAAACGGTCCATTGAAAATCCCTTCAGTATCTAGGGGTTTGTGCAAGTCGCTCTACATATGACATAATCGATTCAGTTAAAGAAAAAGCTTTTGATTAGAGGTAAAAAGGCTTTTACACGAATATTCAACGACACGTCTTATCCCCTTCAAAAATTACTCCCTTCAAGATGAAAGCTTCTTGAAGTTTTATTGGTGGAATACTTTATGATACAGTTAAATAAAAAGACAGTTCTTAGCTATATATCTCGTCACTATTTTCCTTCAAACACGACTTAGAGAGGTGTAACAGTACAAAAAATTATACAGAAAGATTTTTGCTGGCTATTCTGCTTTCTGTGGCTCCTTCAAACGGTAGAATCCGAGACAACACAAAGCCAGAATAACCTACCTTCAAAGAAATTTTCTTGCAACATAAACAACTATTACAGCTTTCACGCTGGACCCAAAAAATAATCCAACAGAGAAGAAACAAGGGAAAAAGGTTGGTTGGTGGTAACAGTTCAGGTTTGAATGTCGTCACTTCTTTAAAATATACATAATTGCTAGACTACTGAGTGATTAACATTCTAGCCTTCTTTATGCCATTTTTTTCGAACCTGCCGTTTGAATTTCCGCATAAACTTCAGTCAATAAGAAAAGGGAGAAAGAGTTAAAGTGTAAACACACGTTTATGAGCCATGTAGCTCTTTTAATTGGTGATTAAAAAATATGTAAATCCATAACTACAGGCGTAAATATTAGGCAATATATAATAACATAAGATACACACGGAGTAGCAAAGATATCCTGTTGTACCCCCATCATAAACCTTATTTTTTCATTTGTGCACTGATACCCATCGTCGATCCCTCCTCATTGATCCATTGCCTCAAAATTCAGTTTCTTCAAAATAATAAATATTCTTTTATCAAGTTCTAGATCCTGTCGCCTTCTTCCCCCTCAATGCTGCGTACGATACCAAGGAGATTAACAACCGAGCGGCAAAAGGGATTCCTCTTGGGGTTACCTTGGCACCAGGGCCCGATGGAAGACCTAACTACTCTTATAAATTTTCTGGAAGCTCCGAAAGCTACATCGAGTTTCCCAACAGGATTGGAGGACCTTTGGACGTGCGATATTCGATGACTATGCTGTGCTGGGTGTACTATGATGGTAAAGACGGACCGCTTTTCAGCTACTGGGAAAGTTCAAACTGAGGTGTTCAATTATGGGTCCGCAAAGGGAAACTTTTTGTCCATTTCAGAAAACGTGATTATTCGGAAACCAAACGTTTGCAGCATACCAACCTCGCGGGTGGATGGAAGTTTGTTGGCGCATCTTACGACCGTTTTTCTGGCGAAGCCAAACTGTGGGTCAATGGAGCTGTGGTTCAGACGTTAAACATTGGAGCGGGCCTTGAACTGGCCACACAGGGTAGCATCACAATGGGTGTGAAGACTGGTGATGGCAGGTACTTCAAAGGCAGAATTGCTCAGATGCGGATCTACAACCGAGCTTTGACTCAGGAGCAAATTCAAGCAATACAGAAACTTGTTGTCGCAGGTAATGAAAAAAATTAAATGTTCTTTGGAATATGAAAAATAAAAGTGCTTAAGTTACCCGTCATTGTCTTGTCGATGGGTGTTGAATATTACCACTATAGAAGATCTTACTTTATTTTCAATGTCACTTCGACTTAAAGAACTTTTCAAATATAGTTTTTATTCAAATGGTACTTAAAGACAGGTCTTTTTTTCACACTGACCAATTTAAGGATATCTTGCGAGCACACTGCATGATCAGTCACTGAATGATATTTTCCTGATTGCAAATTTCTAAGACAGCAATGTCTATAGCTAACCTGGTTTGCTTTGTTCTTTCCTTTTTAGCATGACCCTGGAGTGAGGCGTCAAGTTTAGACAAAATTAAGCCATCATAAAGAATGGAGCATTCTCCGCAGCTTTAAAAATTTCCTGGGGTTTCTTTTTGTAAAGGGAAAATAAAGAGTTAGTAACAGTACATGTAAGTCGTGTAAAGTTGTTGTCCTCGTCGATGTCGAAAGCCTCGCATAGCAAAAACATATCAAAACGGCAGCGGTCTTTGGAGGCAGGAATAACCAGTTCTAATGAACGGCCGTTGTTCAAGTAAATTGAATTATAACATGGCTAGAATGTAATCAAATTCAATAGCCCGAGCTTGCTTCAAACTCCTATTGAGCACGCTGATTACGTCGATAAGCTATACCTCGAGTTCTTGTGAGCTTAGCAATCCTCCCAAGGCGTCTCTCAGCTCAAAAGGCTGCGCCTCGAGCAACTCTTACGTCTCTTTCGTGCTCCCCAAACTTCCCATGTGCACAATATCTCGACATACGCACGCTGACGCATGAACTAATTGTTAGGAAAAGGGACTTCAAATTTGAATCCCATGCTGATTGTTTCAATGATGAACTGGCCCTTGAAAGGAAAAAGTAGTAAATGATCGGTTAAGTTTTAGCAAGTGTACCGTTTTTCAGGTAAGCTAAACTTACAAAAAACATTTTGTGCTACGGTCTAAATGCGGTAAGCGGGCTGGCACCCTAACCCTAATGTCACCTTAATTGGTCGCAGGAAACAATGACATGTCATTCTTCCAATTGTTTTAGTATTGTTTGAGGTCAGGGAAACGGGCCATTGGTGACTTCTCTTCCGAGCAGCTGCGACATGACCCCTAATATCCAGTCATTAAGATGGGTCCGCCCAATCCCAATTAGGTCATACCCGCTATGAAGAGAATAAACATGACTTGCGATTCAAAATCGTCCAATCGCACGCTTTATCAATTGCTCCCCAGTCAATTTCTAGAGACCAATTTTTATGCGTGCTATTATGCATGCGTGGCTTACACTCATGCAAGGCTCGTAAAAGACTATAATATCTAAACTGTAACTCTATACAGGTGTTTCAAAAGTTCGTTCCGATTTTTTCTTCGCTTAAATTTCACCTGACCATTGAGAATACTTTTTGTAAAACTAAGTATGTTTTCATCATTCATTTAACTTTGACTAAAATATTAGTAACCAGAATGTCTTCCTTCATGATTTCTGACATTTTCTAATCGGTGAGGTGTAGAATGTACGAGCTACCAAAGCGTGTCTAAAATCACATTTTTCCAGGCGAAGCGTAGTCGCTGTCTTAACTCGTCCACGTTTTTTTGGGGGGCTCGATCTTTGTATGTTGTCTCACCAACGATAATCCAGATGGTCTCTAGAGGATTCGCAACACGTGAGTTTGCCAGCCGGTCTTCCTTTGGTATAAAGTTTGCAAATTCTTCTGATACCATGCCACCATGAGGTGTGCACCACCTTTTTTCTCTTCAAGGCTTTCTAACCTTTGTTGGTCACATATATCTCCATGCCGTTGCGCTCGAAACTTTGATATTGTGAAGCTGAAGTTTTACCTTTCTGTCTTGTTGGATTATTACGCATATACTTTTTTGATAACATTCCTCACACACTTTGCGCTCGAAACTTTGATATTGTGAAGCTGAAGTTTTACCTTTCTGTCTTGTTGGATTATTACGCATATACTTTTTTGATAACATTCCTCACACACTTTGCGCTCGAAACTTTGATATTGTGAAGCTGAAGTTTTACCTTTCTGTCTTGTTGGATTATTACGCATATACTTTTTTGATAACATTCCTCACACACTTTGTTAAAAAAAACCGGCCATTCACTCCTTGGTTTGTCTTCTAAGGTCTTTACTTTTGGCCACTTGTTCACTCATCGTTCAGACTTCTTCAACAATTTGGCAATTTCTTTGACTGAATGGACAGAATACCGTAAAAATAGATGCCTGAGCCCTAGCACAAACAGTGTAGGCCCTTAGTTTCGTAACAAAACTTAAAACTAAAAACACGAAAATAGAAACCCTACAAAATTGGCAGGGAAAATAAAAATGGTAAAAAACTCGCGTACGTGCACATTTGGACCAAAAATTAAAAAATATAATATTTTCTTCAGATTTTAGTTTAAAATTGCTTTGAGCGGTTATTTAGATAAATTTCGTACCTGAATCAGTTTACATTTGCCTGAAGAAGCATTAAATGCTTCGCGGAAAATACAATTTACAATCGGAACGAACTTTTGAAACACCCTGTAGTTTTTGATTTTCAACCATTGCTCCAATCTCGAGAAGGTAATTACTAGGTTTTTTAATGATGAAGATAACTTTCATGTTTATTTTCCTTGTTTTGACATAAGTAAAGAAAATAATGATTTCAATATATTTTGCTAGTTGAATATTGATCCTTGTAAGACTTGCGAGAGCCAGTCTTGGGAATGAACTATAACATCAGCCTATAGTTCAATCTGTTTGCACAGGAAAACAACATCCTGGTAAAAGCATTTTTCTGTTGGGTAATCCATCATCCCCTTCCATACTAAATCAGAGGTCCCAGGTGAGAAAAATTTTAGGCGATTACCTTTCAAAAGAATAGGAGAATCCTTGTTTACATTTTTTGCCTCAATAAAATACATTATCTCAGTGATAAAGCTAATAAAATAAAACCTCTGCATATTGAAAGAGCAGAATAATTTAAGTTATCTCTGAAAATTTGAGCCCGATAAACCGAACAGTTTTGCAGAAATTCTCTTCGAAAAACTCGAAAGTTTACAAAGAATGTATGAGCTCATTAGCGTTTTCACTACCCAGCAATTTCGTAGTTTTTGATCGCTGAAAATTGCACAAACTTCTCAAATTAACGGCAGCTCTTTCAATTTTTGAACCTAATTTGTGTAATTTTCTATAAGGTGACGTCTTCTACGAGTTAACTTGAATGCTAATGAGCAAAATTCCCCGAAACAATGACGTCAGCAAGGATTCCCCTATGCTGTGAATGAACTTGCTAAAGGCCAGGGACACCCAACACTTTTTTCTGTAAAATAACTGTTAGGAATCTCCAATGAAAGCTCGAGAAAGGCCAAAACAGCTAGGATATTCAGGCTTTTTCTATTAACTTACCTACGATTTTCGGTGGTTGTGTTTTTCACATATTAAATATGTGAAAATATTTTATGACCAAATTATTACGATTCAGTTGTTAAAAAAATGGTCCCCTGAAAATTTCGGTAGAAATTTAACACAAAACGCCCCCTCCATGTTCAGAATGACAGAACCCAAGATAGTTCTTTCCTAAGGAGGTAATTAATTTTTCAGCTTAACTTAGGCCTGAATGCCTTTCAGTCTCTCTTTATCTGCTGGATCGGTCGCACGTGCATGTTTTGACAGAGAAGCAAGCATCGTGCACAAGTCATATCATTTACAATTCCCGCAGTTGGTCTAAGCTTTACAAAGCAAACACAAGCAAAAAAGAATCTGGTCTCTTAAACGAAAAAAGCAGGAAAAAAGGAACAAGTTAGCCCAAGCTTCAAAAAACAGCACAGTTTATCATGAAGCCTCTACATTTGGCACTGAAGAACTCATGTCCAAAAATAATAACAGCTTATCAAGTCGTAAAAGTGAGACTCAAGTCGTAAAAGATTGACTCAAATGATAAATGGTGAATGGTGTAACTGCTGAAACTAAAGAAAGGGGACCGGGCTAACTTTTAGGGCCTGTTTATGTGGAGGAGGGGCGCCCGAGGTAAGCATGGTAACCCACTTATAGGTGGAGTAACCCACCTGTCCATATAGTCTCTCATGTTAATTTGATCACGTTTATATGATAGGTGGGGTGACCCTTCAAGGTAGGTAGCCCAGTCTGCCACACCAGATAACCCTCTCAGCTGAGGTCAAATTCTGCCATGTCAACGTTTCAAGGTGAGGTAACCCAGGCTAGTTGGGGTCGGATTCGTGATACATCAAATTCGCACAAAATTCACTTTGGCGCCGGGTGTATTCACGTAATTATTAAAGGTAACAATAGAAAGCCACAACACTGAAGGTTGCAGCAAGAGCAGCAAGTGAGCGTAGACGTGGTTTGCCAGCATTTTTCTTGTTTACGTGCTTAGCGACCATTCAATAATCTTGAGAAAGTGCACCCCAGGATGGTGGGGTTGTAAGATTTCATGTAAAGGAGGGTTATTCTTTTACCCCACCTAAGCAGGTTACCCGAGTCACCTACCTGGGGTCCCCCACCTTTATGTTAACAGGTCCTAAGTCTCAGGAACCGTGAAACTGGTAATAAACGGTATACCTAACCCGGGACTAGCTGTGATACTACTTCCATCTTCAAAAACGTCAGCATAGCAGCCAAAGGAGCCATCAAATCGGTGTAACACGAATATTATATTGCGGTGGTTTCATGCGTCTCGTTTTGTGACTTTTTTTGGGTTCGTTTTTGACACCTATCTCTTAAATTTCAATATATTCAAAACACCCCTACTAACAAAATATTTCGTAAAGCTCTTTAGAATGATATTCAACAATAAAAACAAGGTGTGACCAGGAGCCGATTTCTAGGCTCCTGGTGTGGCAACATAGGCATAAGGGAATGCAAAGTTTTGCGGTATGTGATCTGTTAGAAAACTGTTTGAGTGGTCAAAGTTGGGGCTGATGAGCTTCTTTATCATGACCACTGCATTATTATAAGGAACCAGGCCATAATTATAGTTGACCCTTGCTTTTTTTGGTATTTTCTGTAATTTTCCACCGCATTATTTTGTGAAAGGTTGGTAACTGAATTGCTCTTGAGGAATTCATGATCGTAAGATTTTGTAACCACCGGGTACTCGCCTTATTGCATCAAACAAATTACATTCATTTTCATAAATGATGCATCATTGGTTGGCTAAAAGAGGCCTTGTTCCTGTAACTTTCAGCTCTTCTGAAGTTAGTTTGTTTGTAAATTGTAACGCACGCTACGACCTTCCTTTATTTTTTTGGAAAGATCATATAGACCTACCATTAACACTCTGGTGCGAGGGCTCTGAAGTGAATGAGCTCCTTACAGGTGTCTAGGCATGCAGGGACCTCATACACTTCTTTTTAAATGCAAATGTGTTAAAAAATTAAGAGTGTTAAAAATTCCTGGAGAGGCATGTTTTACAACCTCGTCCCCAGGGCTTAATAAAAAAGGTACAAAAAGGTAAAGCGACCATACTTTACGTCAATAACTCATGACAGTAACAATAACTGATAAACTTGATGTCGACGGTGAGTTCCTTTTACCCCCCTCTCTCCATTACTGCTCTGTTTTAAGGGTATTTAAAGCTAGTCAAAGCTACACAGAAAGGAGGGAAGTTGAAATAAGGATGTGTTGACACCGGGGACGAACTCGGGACCTCGCACACTGAAGACTGCGCAGTAACCAATTGTGCCACCCTTGCTCCTCCTTTTCCCCCTGAGGACGAGGTTGACATGTCTTACTCATTATCTCAAGGACAGGCTTACCAACAAAGCAAATTATAATATAATCTTAGCTGCACAATTACAAAGTGGGCGCGTTGTCAGTTACGGTTCCTGAGGTCGTTCATGTGGCATGTCAAAATTTAAAGATTCTGTGGTTTAGGATGTGATACATTTGGGTTTTATGTTATCGTATGACATCTTTGCAATTGAAAGCTGGCTTTGTGATCTGTTTAAATTGATATGTAATGATATTATCACTGGCAAGTCTTAGCAGTGTCACTGATAACCGCACAGTAAACATGGCCACACTTACCGTGTGGAGACTGGGCACTAGTCAGTATTATGTACATGTAAAACTATTTTGAATAGTTTAACAACAACTAAACATTACCAAATTAAAAACTTAAAAATTTGAAACAAATATTTTTTAGCCAAATCAAACAAGAGTACTTACCACAGGAAACCCAATCTGCTATAATGGGTGAAAGTTAACCCCCCCTTTTTATCCGTAATTAGGACCATTTGTAACGGGCACCCCCTCTAGTATTAATCTACAGGTGCTAACGAAGGTCTGTGCCAAATTTGACACTTTTGTCACGTCTGTAACGATCCAGCCTATATTTTGCACTAAGAGACCTGACTATGCGGCAACATAGATCTGTGTAGTCCAGCCCCATTCATAATTTGCGTATTGGTTTTTCAAAAACTAAAAACAGCATTTCAAGCTGCGACCATTTTAGTCGCAAAGACGAGTAGGAAAAAACAATTGGCGACTAAAATTGCGGTGAAAATAGCCAATTTGGCACCTGTGTTTGGCGGTCATGCGCCAAGTCGTTATGTTTTTATTACTTGTGTCAATGATCGACATGTACAGTGTATGGTCTTTCTATAAAGTTAAAGTGAGACAACATTTGAGATTAATGCATGAAATGTTATTGACGCTCTATTTTTTTAATCGCGTCCCCCATCCAAAGTGCAATATAGTACGATTTTTTTTTTCTTGTTATCAATATGTTATGTCTGACGACCATCTGCTAAAGTTTAGGTCGCCATGCAATTAAAAGGGCGACTTCAGAGAAACGTTGAGCTTAGAGCACACTAACACACCCACACACTTTTGAGAACTAATGAAAAAACACTAATTAATAAGTCGTATCACTTCTGAATTATCGTCAATCTGTGCTCAAATTATCATAAATTAAACTTTGGCAAACGTGCTCGTCCCGTAAAAGTGAACCTTGAGAGTTACACACAATTCTCAAATTGAGCTTCCTCCATTCTGGCATTGTGAGCCTTGAGAACAGACACAGCTTCTTGAGTTTTGGCATCCAGGGCCTCACGGCACTCCAGCATATGCAGCAGCTCAGAATTGTCAATCTCCAGCAGCATACCGGTGATCTTACCAGCCTGATCAGGGTAGGTGGCTTGAATCAAGGGGAACAGACGCTCACCTAGCATTTGTTTCTGCTCTGCAAGGGAGACTGAAGCCATTACACTTCGGTAGAGTGGCTCTTGTCCCTTCAGTAAAGACATGCAGAGATAGAAAAAAATGCGTTACCTTCTACAGGTACCTCAGTGAGCAATTTTCGCAAAACAAAACAAGATCAAAACAAAGAAATCAGAAATACTTATTTGAAGGAACCTAAAATGCACAGACTGAAAGCTTCACAATGAGATACCCTCACTGAGAATTGACATACAACAAAGTCGTAATGTCAATGGTTCTTGTAGTAAAAAAGATTCCAAACTTTTGTACTACAACAGTGGAACCCCAAAATAACGAATTCCCTCAAAAGTACAGTGTTTCCGCTCATGCATTTTTTGTTTAGTATTTGCTGTGTTATTTATACCTTCCTCCGCTGCTTTAAGAGCTATTTTTATATTCCATTCACTTATTTGTTGGCCAGAAAGTGACAGTTGAATTTGGCTGAATGATGTAAACATTTTTTTTTAACTTACTGGTATGCAAATGGGCGGTTCAAAACGTTCTTGTTGCTGCATTGGCGCTGCACCTGGATGTGCCTGTGGCTGCCGAAACTTGTACGATGGTCTATGTGGCAGTTGCTGCTGCTGACCAGGCATTTGTCTGGGGGGCACCTCATGGATGCCTTTTGCACGTGGAATCTGCCCATCCCCTGAAACTTGCATTCCTGAAGGTCTCATCTGCTGCAGCTGCTGCATAGGCTGCCAGAGAGGTCGCATCTGTTGCATGAAAAATACAGGCTGGCCTGGCTGGAAAGGACGAGTCATGAAAGCTTATTGAGCAAAACAAAACTCTATCGGTCTGAGCTAAAACGCTCAATGCACTTAAACATCCTTACGCAATCAGGTTGTTATTCGGGATTAAGTAACTCCAAAGACTTTTGACAAGTAAATATTTGAGCCCCTTTCAAAAGTACAACGTTCCAATGGTGTGAAGGAAAAATCCTTACACAAATAAAAAGACTACATTTTAGTTCATACTTGGACTCTCTGTCATATTATTGCCACCATATTCCCCGCGGGATACTCTTGAACAATACCCAACAAGTATGTGCGCACGTCCAGTGTTGTCATGACTAGAGATCTGATCCCAGTCGTTCAGGAGAAGGTGGATAACGTTATGTACTATCTCTATCCGGTGGATAACGAAATTGGTTTCTCTAGAATTTATCCACTGGATAGTGATTTTTTGCGGTTGATACTGCTGTCCAACATTTGAACAACCGGGGCCTGGAAGATAATACACTTTTGGTGGAAATTCAACACACAAAGTCAGATAAATATTTCGCTGTTTCCGGTTGGCTCCAATCCCCCACAGGCTTATTCTTAATAACTTGCTGTGGCTTACCATATTTGGAGGATACGAGCAATATACCATCGATTCGATGGTATATTGCCTAGCAGCCTCGTTTCTAGACAATATCCGCTTCCGTTATGCAGAGCGTGGCAGCCGCCTAACTGTTTATGTCTGAGTTAAGGTATCATCTAGGGTAACAAAATCATTCGAAATTTTCCATTTTTAGATGTTTAAGTAGAGATCATCAAGAGCTTTCTTTTAAAAAAAATTCCAGAAAAAAAATGTTTTTTTCTGTGCAGACTTATGGAGCACAAAAGTTTTTTCTATGCTAATTATTTTAGTTGATCTTTGACAAGTCCTGTCATACTTGATATGCATGCCGCTGCTGAACCAAGCTAATCACGCAATTTGACAGAAATCGTGGTCTACAAGTATAGTGCTCACTGTTTTTCCCTGGATTTTGGAAGTGAATGCCTCCAAAGAAGAAAAAAAAGCTTGTCCGTTTTCGTCCTTGACTCCAAGACGAAAGAAGACGACAAAATCGTCTTGCAAAGTGTGGGTTTCGAAATTAGCAGTAAACGACAAGGGCTCCTACTACAATCAAGAAAAATGGCTAAATGATGACAAAGCTTGTGAAAAAACCATTGAAACTACCGCGAAATCGAGGTTCACGAGTTTATTAGCGAGCGGAGCGAACTTTTCAGGCCGCGAAGCAGCCAAGCGAGCGAAAAATTCGCGACAGTTTCCGCGCAATATAAAAATCGGACGAAGGACTTTTTTGAAAGTCTATTGTAGAGGGAGAGCAGCTCCAAGAAAAACTCCAGGAAGCGGTTTGTTGTCGATTTTTCTAGGGAAGTGTTGAACTTTTAGAAAATGTATCGAGTAAAAGTTGGCTTGGCTCAAAATGAAAACTGCCCGTCGCAAATAACTAAAGATGCTTTATTGACAACAGAAAGATCGAACAGAGCAGAGCCTTTGAAATAAATTGTTCATCTGTTGCATTGTCGGGTTTCCTTTGTAACCTTTTCCTGCTGTGTCATTATTGTTGTCCCTTTTCTGGTATGCATCAACATTGACAGCTTTGGTGTTATAATCTGATATAATCTCGTCACGGGTAATACGCCGCCAAAAATCTTTTTCCCTAGCCTGCGTTGCAGCCGGCCCACGCACTCGTCTAAACCATTTGTATAGTCCGTCTGCGAGTTAGTGCACAAAAGCTCGTTCTAATATCCTGCAGAGTCGCAAGGACATATGTGAGCGTTTCTGATAGGCGCGTTTCTTATGGGTTTCTTATGAGCCTCACGATTGGCTTAATTTTAACGTGTGAGTGACGGTTGGGCGCAGTGACATATCAAGATTCACAGAAGGGATTTGGCAAGGATCGTTTACAGTAAACAATAAAAGAGCAGTTCGAACTTTAAAGCCGTCTTCTGAACAAAAAAATGCTTTGAGATAATTCCTTCAAAGCCAGAATTTTCTTGTAAATTTGCCGGCTGGTTTTCCAGCGTCTTCGAATCGCTGCAGATGCACTACCGCGTATTCTGTAATCTAGCCGACAGTTCTAGAGTCAAAACAAATCACGAAATCGTGATATTCACGACCAAAAAAACTACACACATAGCTATTCAGGTCCAGGCATTTCGTGGAAAACCAAAGAAACTAAGGTTATTTAGCCGCAATAAGAAAGCTTAAGGATTTAACAGAGGTAAAAGAAAATCATTTATGCATCTGTGATCAAAGGCCTGTCAGAAAACATTTGCCGAAAAATAAACCACGGGAACTAATTACTCAATATGCATGGAACAGACCAGCTTCATAACCTCTAAATGTAGCTAAATGTGAGACTCAAAGCGGCAAAAAAAATTTGCTCAGTCAAATTGTAGAATACTCCACGCACTGTATAAATTACGCAAAACGAGAGCAAGAAAAACCTCTGTTGTTCAAGCTATAGACTGCGCGGTAGTCCCTTAGGATGGTCACCCAATTCGCTCTCTCCAGTCCTGCCGAGCTTAGACTTGACTGACTGAAGAGGGACTGCTCGCAGTCTATTCAAGCTACTCTAAGGTCACGTTTCACACTATCACGAGCTCAATCTCTCTTGTCAAGAGCTATGAGTCATGTTTGGCCTGTCAACACTTACTTCAAATCGGACTAATCACAAACTGCGTAAGAAACTAGCCAATCAAAAACGCCGACATATGTCCTTGCGATTCTGCGGGATTCGAACACGATCTTGTGCACTAATTCGAAGACGCTCTATACAGAAGGTTAAGAGCGTCTGCGACGCAGGCAACTTTTTCCCCTCAGTCCCCTGTTTTCTCGAAATAAAAATCAGGGCAAGTTGAGGGTACGTTTTAAACTCCAAACCAATTTGGCTGAAATTTGGCCAACTTACTGTCAGATAGTTTTTCTAAAAAACCGTGTCTGCGAATTTTGACTTCTTTTTTCGTTTACGAGTAAGAGTATTTTTTCACAGGTAGTGCTAATGATTAGTTATCCCTAACTTCAACCGCTTATAACAACAGAACAAACTCACTTGACAAAAATCTGAGACACGGTTTTTTAGTCAAACGTGTTAAGAAGCGAATGCGATCTTAATTGGCTTCTTCCGTTTATTTTTGGCTGGCCTGGACTTAAATTTACAGTGACACCCACTTTCACAAAAAGCTTTTCATTTCTGAATCGTGTTAATATTTTGATTTTCTAAAAGGAATAAGCAATAATCTGGAACTATTTAGCTTTCAGAAAATGTACGGTTTATGGGGGTATTTATTAAAAGCAAAGCGCTAGCGCCGATCAACTCGGGGAGGGTGGTTGAGGGTGGATGATACCTTATCTAAACAAACGTGACTGAAATTGAACGGAACAAACAAACTTTTTGGTTTGAAATTATTTAATGGTAAGTATCTCCGAAGTTTCCTTACAACTGAAGTTATAATTCTTCTATGCGTCAAGACCTTAAGTACTAATGTAACATTAACAACAACAACAAAAACAAAGATTACCTTTGAAATTTTCAGAATAGCTTGCAAGTCCTTGGGGGAGTAAGTTTTCATAACCATTAGAAGAAATGTGCAAAGAAGAGCTAAATGCGTGTTTGAAGGGCTTACTCTACTAGAAAGAAGTAATTTTTACAAAGGTACCTCCATGAAATCTATAAGAGACACCATTGACCGCTTTCTCCGCTCGCCACGGCAAAATAAGCCTTTCTGCATAATCGCTGATCCCGCTGTTACACAAGCAAATGAAGTGTTAGACGCCGGCGTTCGTGAAAGAAAGAAAGACGGGAAAAATTGCCGGCGTCGTTCACAATACAACAATTTTAAAAGAGCAGATGAAGAAACTCTTCCACAGCAGCGAACTCGGACAACTACCGAGTACGGCCTGGCTGTACCTCGGCCTCTTTTTTGGACGAAGAAGGGGACGTGAAAATCAACGGCAGCTAAAGCCGACAATGCTTTCCCTACGAAAATCTTCTAAATGAGTCCAGTACTATGAAGTCAGCCTGGTTCTCTGCCGGCCACAAAAAAACACCCGCGCGGCCTCGCAGATGCTGAATATGAATCTGACGCCAATATATTTTCGGTAAGTGTCTCTACGCGAGCCATTGCAATCCGACTTCAGATACTCTTTTTCAGAGATTTAGAGATAGTGAAAGCGCAAAGTTCAAGTCCTCAGCATCTTGTTGAATTGAGGTAAAGATTTGCACTGCTTTGCTGAGTCCGTGAGCTCTTTTTAGGACCTTGCTCTAGGCTTTGGTAGATTGTGCTCGAAAAAAAAGCATATTATGCTTTTAGCAGTGCTCATATTTTTTAGAAATTATGCCAAAATTATGCTACTTTCTGAAAATTATGCTCTCTGTCACCGAAATTATGCTAGTTAGATTTTACACTGATTTTAAGGAAAATAAAGATCATCCGTAGCTTAACTCTATCAATTTTGACTTTAGTGAACATTCATATAGTCCACCTTCCAGTCTTACATTCTTTAGCATCGCAAATACGCATGTGCGCACCTCCAAAAGCCAAATGATTAACAAATGATACCAAAATCAACCGTTTCTGGGTTCTGAATCCGGGCCAGAAAGGTATAGCCTGCATACTTGTTTTAGACGCCATCCAGGCAAAGCCCTCAGTTCAGTATAAAGACAACTATGCATGTTGTTAATCTCTGTGTTATCGGTTATTGTACATCATTTGCATTCACAGAGTTTAAAAATAACGCCCAAAAAGGTTACTCAAACCTAACTCATCACAGCTCAAACTCAACTCTAAACTGCGATCAGACGGAAAAACCTGATCGCAAGTTAACTCAACTCAGACTCGTAACTCGATCGTTATCCTATGTCCTCATGGAATAAATAAAAAAGTTTAAATAGTATCAGCCATGGATATGCAAGCTATGTTATTTACTTACGACAGTACAGAACTGACAAATTTTATTACTACGGCGATTTTACCTGAACTAATGGCTGCATGTAAAACGTTCCCGCTGGAGGGCATACTTGATAAACTTGTAGACCATCTTCCTAAAAAATAAGGAAAGGCCTAATCAATCAAGCAGAGAAGAAACGTTTTACGCCTGGCTCAAAATAAACTAAAATGCTCACACGACATACTTTTTATTTGAATTAGTATTATTTTTCAACACAAGGTAAAAATCACACAATAAAATGTTTTAGCGTCTGAACAACTTCGCATAACATACCTTCACACAATTTAACACGAGCGAAATTTCGTCAAATAACTCGGATAAACGGGATAGACCTAAGT
The DNA here is from genome assembly GCF_958299795.1 of Porites lutea. Classification (NCBI taxonomy): domain Eukaryota; kingdom Metazoa; phylum Cnidaria; class Anthozoa; order Scleractinia; family Poritidae; genus Porites; species Porites lutea. The sequence continues at coordinate 17,127,528 of NC_133212.1, forward strand.
ACCTTTGATACAATGATTGAACACAGTTTTGAAAGGAACTCTATGGCTGAGTGTCCGCTCTCCTTTGCTTCAAGCTCATTAGAGCCCATCACTAGATTATGAGCAAGATCTGTTGCCATTTGCAATACTTGCAGACCAGATGCAGGGACAGCGGTGATAACATGCTCCAGAATCTTCTGAAGTATGCTGTGATATATAAACAAAAAAAATACACAGAAGAATAGTAAACACCATGACCATTGCCTGACATCCTGTATAACACAGAGAATTATGACTGGCTTATTTTTTTTTTCTTATAATTTCCAACGTCTCTCAAGAGGGAGTTGTTGGTCAACATGCGCTTATGTCTACTCCTCTTTTGCTACTACTAAAACAGTGGATGCCTTGATTGAATCAGGGGGCTGATAACTGGTTAGGGAGATTGCCAGGAATACAGTTCCAGTATTTGGTCCGGGGTTGGGTGACTTCCACCCAATTCCATCTAACAAAGCAGTTAAAAGCATTTGTGTCAGCCCTCCAAGTTTATCACAAGTCATGCCGATTTAGTCTAGTACAGTTCTCGTCCACAGCACAGAGGGAAAAGCCCACAATTTCGTGACGGCACTCTCTTTCAAAAAGGCAAGAAATTATTGTAATTTTAACACATTGGACACATTTTCATCCATGGCAACATGCTAGCCTAAAGCCGAAGTGACAACAGTTATCGCACAGTCATCGTCGTTATCCTACTCTTGCCAAACCGAGTCCACAAACTACATCCGGTTAACATTAGCTGTTACATAAAGTATAAAGAACTATATTTTGTAGGTTCCCCTTTGTGTTTGGGGTGCCAGTTGTCTGTGTGCTGGAATTTGTTGAACATTTTTGTTAAATATGTTGAATGGCGTATTTAAACATGATTAAAGGAGGCTTGTTACACTTGATCAACAAATTAATGTTTAGGTGTATGTCACCGGCTCAAGAATCAGGTTAAGCTAACCCTAATAGTTAAATACAGTGTTAAGCTGAGAACTTACATTACCTATTACATTTACAACTACAATTACCTGATATGACTTTTTACATCCTCAACAGTCACTTCATTGATGAAATTTGGAAGCACCGATCTGAACAACATGCTCTGCTGAAATCCTTGAACTATTGCAATGACAGTAGGTGACATTGGTACAACAGAACAAACCTTGTTGATGATTTCTAAAATCTGAAGGATGATTTCATTTGTTAATTTGTCCTTGGAAAGATTAAGGATGTATTCCCAGAATGTAGAAAACCTGAAAAACAAATTCATTCAAAGCAATAAACACAGATGCAAAGGTGACATCTATCCACTTCAAAGAACACCCAAGTGTAACTCATAAGGATGTGAAGTATCAGTAAAGATAAAATACTGAGAAAAAAAAACAAATGTAGAAAATGAATATCTTACTTTTTTAGGGGCCAGATTTAAATAATAGGCAAAACGGGAGGCTCCATGACTTTTTGTTGAACAAGACAACGAGGTAAATTTTGTCCTAGCCAAAGGAAGAATTGATTTGAAAGCGGACTTTCAACTATTGTTTTTCTTTTCAAACTGCCAGCGAACGGCAGTAGTAAAACCCACGTGTAGAGTAACGTTTACACTGAGCAGTCGTGTTTATCTGGCAAAAGGGTTCAGAGTCTTTTCGAGTAATTTGATGAAAATGTGTAATGACTTATGCGTAATTATCTGGGGTTTATTAGGACCACGGAAGCTTCTTATTGCGAGATTTCAGCGGCCATATTGTGGGGATCAATGTGTGCCAGTGGGTTGTAATTTGCAATTACATTCGGCAACTGCATTCGCAATCACTAATCAATTTTAGATCTTTTTTTCCTGTCCACTGAAAATGCTGATTGAGTCATTAGCTTTCCTCATTTTTTCTTTTGCAAATAAAGGTCATGATGTTCTTAACCCTTTTGAAAGTCCCAAGAGTGACCAACAGCAATTTTCTTCTAACAATTTTAATATGTAATTTAAAAAAACGTTTATGAGAATAAATAAAATGACCACCTAAGGGAAAATTCTCTCAACTAATCCTGTAAGAAAATGTATAGAGATAAGTTTGGAGAATTTGTCTGTGGATAATGGGGCTTGAAGTGTTAAGGGGATGCGCCTCTTGTCTTTTCCTAACGTTATGTTTACATATGCACGTGAATAAGGCAAAGTTTTAGTTAAGAAACAGTTCTCCAGGTGGGCCCGGTTCCTCGAAAGATGGTTAAGTTTAACCCAGGATTAAGCAAAATTTCAAGCACGTTTTCCTCGTCTAAGAACATGCAACTCGAGGTTACAAAATACTGTTGATCCTTTACTACGAGATATAGTAATGATAACACAAAATGTCACCCTAAGCAATACGTAGGAATGTAAAATACAAAAACGGAACAAAATTTTAATCCTGGAATAACGCTATTCGGCCTTTCAGAAACTGAGCCCAGAGTATTATCATCACAAATACAAAACATGCAAGCTAAAGAGGTCTATTGCACGTACTTTCTTCGTCCTGCATTGCTCCTGCACATGTTGTACACCGAAGTCACGTTTGAGTATAAAAAAACTGAAAACGTCACGAGGGGTACAATCCACTTAGAAGACCGTTTTCACTCGTTTCAGGTCTCCTACGTGTGAGTATGTTAAAATGCTAATGCAATAATTATAATTATGTATAAATATTATAGAAACCTTGTAATTTCAATCGCAGTTACAGATGAACCATTGTTTTTAGCAGAGTTTGATAAATGCCTCAGAAATGACTCAATTTTAGTATCACTTAAGCAACACCTTTGAAAAGAAATGGAAGGGGTAAAAATAAATGCTTATTGGACTGCAGCTACAATAGCGGAAGTTGTCCATGCAAAACCACTGTTAAAAGTAAAGGTAGCGGTTACTCTCACAAAAATTCAAAAAATACTCCTTTTATGGTAACAATATTTCAAAGCAGAAGGTTAGCATTGTCAAACCAAACATCTCCAGCTTACAAATAACTGGTGATTCGTCCGCGCTCAGTACTGTATGCAGTTCTCGGTAGCACTAATGGGCTGATTTAGCAACAAACCGGGAACGTCTGTTGACGACTGGAAAGCGCGCGGAGAGGACTAAACGCAACTTCCGGTGCCCAATTTTTGACTCTGCCATTGGTCAAGCCAGTTGTTTGATCACAGTTCGCGTGCCGTCGTCAACTGACTTTCCTGTTGCTAAATCAGCCTAATGATAATTACCAATTCACCGATTGCATGATGTTTCGACATCGTTCATTTTCAGTAAACAAGGGCAATAATCGCACTGTAAATTTACATGTAATCAAGATCAAACATAACTCTGCGCTATGTGGTTGAAATGAAAGTAAATAAGTGAATAATAATTGTCATTAAAAAATTGCATCTCCTTGTGTTTCCAAATATTCGGCGATTGCAGGAGCAGAACCCTCTGCAATATCAACCCTCATCAATCACTAACAAAAAATTAATATTTCGTCTTTTGTGAGAGGACTTCTGGCTATATAGCCCTGCCGGATTGAAAATTGATCAATTTAGTATACCTACTTCTCTATATCCTGTTCCAGTGCGATTCCATCCTTCCTGCTACACTTTGTTACTTCCACAATATCTCCCACAGCCAGCTGAAGATGAAATCCTTCATGATCAGTATCATCTTCGTTGAGAAAGTTAACACTGAGTTCAGACACCGAAAAACTGCCGGTATCCCCTTGTCTTCTGTGATCTTCCTTTAAGCACGCATTAGCTGTCTTATTAGATTTCCATACCACAACGCCTCGTACTCTATGTTGTCTTCTTTGATCAAGGTCGAAATCAGAAAGATCTTCTTCACTCTCTGAGTCATCTGCAAATTGTCTGAGTTCAACAAAGAACTCTTTGGACTGAGAAACAGATGTAAGGCGTAAGCCCTCTGACTTCTTTTTTTCTATAAAACATTTAACCAGTTTGTAGCGTAATTTGTATGTTGTGTGATGTTGTTCCAGTTTGTAGTCACGATGTTCAAATTCGGATAGAACCGGCCTCGCATTTGTCAAAAAGCCCTCAAAATCTTCCTCCAGTGTGCCAAATAAAGAAGGATCTGAGCAAATATTTGATTCTTGCATATATTTTACAAGTTTCTTAGCCCCATCTGAAGCCATTTTCAATTCGTATTGATATAATTCATTTACAGAATAATATGACTGTTAATAGCAACATGGCTAATAACTTTTCCTATGGGAGGGGGATGTGGTTTATTCCATGCACGTCGCTTCAACAGTTCTGTTTGAGATTTTTTCCAAAAAAAGGTTTTAAGGAACTTTTACTGTGCTATGTAAAAAAATTTTCTCTTGTCCATAAAAATAATAGTAATAATTGTCGCTCAAGGTAAGCCCAAAAACAATTTCTGCATCTCGCCTCCGGTTGGTCGCCGATGACATGTTAATGAACCATCTTTTCCGAGAATTGTAAAAACCACAAAGGTCAATTTCCGGAATCTCTCATTCCATAGACTAAGGCGGCCGACAGTGGCCATCTAAAATCAAACCTGACGCAATTTACGAACTAAGAAGTCGATTCAAAAAGCCTATTTTAAACCTGACAACTTCTATCCTTTTAGCTGGCACATTACTGTCAGTACCACTCTTTGTTTAAAGGACAGGAGACTAGACTTCGTGCTAAAGTTATCAACCTTCATATTAATAGATCCTATATGATGCTATCTGTGACGATACAGACATAACTGACTGACTGTGAATGAGGGCAATCTCTGACTTTTGCCACCGAACATAGGAACTTCAGCTGATATAGAAGCATCTTCAATAGATTGCAATTTTCAGGTATACGTTACAGTCACTATGTTTTTTCTATCCCGGAGGAACTTGCAGGCATCCGCAAGAGATGAAGATACGCGAGAGTGGCCTACATTCCAAATTCAGCGACTTATTTTAGAAGCTTCTTCCAAACTGTCTACAGTGTTTGGTCCTGAGAATGCTTGACTTCATTTCCTGGTGCAGTTGGTCCAGCCGTCTTGGAGCCTTGTTACCCTTATATACATGGCTTCGGGTGGACTACGGAGCTGTGAAACAAGTCACGAGTACATTCAACACAAGGTTACTGAACAAATTAGGTTGTTACAACCACCTTTCCTCGCTGGATGGTGTTCCCCGAAATTGGACAGGGTAACAATTAAATTTGTAAAGCTCGCCGAAAGACTAAAACTTTCTTGATGACAGCCTTTGGTACTCGTCGAGTTTTTCTTTTAACTTACCTGCGATTTATCTTTTGCGGGGTCGGTTTTTTTTCCAGATATTTTATTTCCAAGATATTGCAATTATTGTTTTAAAAAAGGTTCCCTAAAATTTTGGTATGAAGATAAAACTAATTCCTTTACACTAAGTCCCGAACTTTCGACCGGATCCACCAAGAAAGCTGAAACTTTCGGATGAGCAGCTACAAATTAACCAAACAGGTGTCTAAGGCATAGAGAAAACCATTTGAGGCACTTCTGATGTATTGGGAAACGGACGTTTGGTGTGCCCCCCACGGTCTCATTAATAGTGATTCTTTGCACGGATCCTGGATTAAAAACGTGACTTAAGATTACGTTTGGGTCAAGGTAAATGCTATAATCCTCCTTATTTAGCAATTATCTCAGCATGTTTAAGTTGCAAAATCTGTAGATCTTCATTACTCCGTTTATTTTATTCCATCTGTTTGAGAAGCCAAATGTTCTACAGAAATGATGCTTTTAACGTTAATCCTGTCAATCGTTTTGATGCCGCATGTGATGGAAACAGTGACTCCACAGAAACAAAAGCAGTTGGATTCCAAAGCGATTCCATGTAACATCAACAACAACTTGTACGCTGCAGGTTCAAATAAAAAGGTTGAGGATATGATCATCGAGATGAATAGGAAACTAGACGACATTCAAAACAAGCTAAAAAATTTAACACAGAAAGAAAACAACGGTAAAGGTTAGTGCTGTTAGTCATGTGACTTTCTTTTTCAATTCTTTTGGTAACGCGTGAGCGGCAGAAAAGGAAGAGCTACCCTGTAAGAGAGTAGAGATTTAATTGAAAAATGAGTACGATGGCATTAATTAACAAGCCTTGGACCGTGTAACTTAAAAACCAGGTTGGAATGGTAGTCTTGTTCAGTTAGTCCTGTATTCTGATTGGCAAACGCAGCACAGAGTACCTAAAGGGAAACCTGTATCAGTCTAAAGCGGACCCATTATGAGCGGCCACTTTGTGTGTGGCTCCTAAACTCTTCTGTATTTAGCGAAATCCTCTTTTAACCGCGTACTAGTATAGCCAAGGTTTTATTCGTGTGTACGCTTGTGAATGACTAATATCGATATACACATAATAGAGAGAAAAGGTATAAGAATTTAACAAATGCAAAAATAAAATGTTGTATCTCTTAAAAAATTGTCTTTACTCATTCCATAAGGAAATATATGGAGGCCAATACAGTCGGGAGACAGTTGCATGTGGATGGTGATTGGGTTTATACGGGATTTAAGAACTTATGATTTTTGGCACAGTAAAACAAGTCTTTTCGACTGTTCAAGAACAGGAATTTGGAATTCAAGAATTTGTTTAGCTGTACTGGCCCCACTTAACGTTTCATCGTGTAATAGGATCTTTGAATGACATTTGGCAGGTTTTCGTCACCACAAAAACTGCGCTGAACTGTACAAATCCGGTGAACGTGCAAACGGTGTTTACACAATTGACCCCGATGGTTCAGGTCCGTTTGATGTATTTTGTGACCAAACAACAGCTGGCGGCGGGTGGATTGTGCTCCAAAAGCGATTTGATGGCTCGGTTGATTTCTATCGCGGTTGGACAGACTACAAAGTTGGCTTCGGTAACTTGAATGGCGAGCTTTGGCTGGGACTAGACAAGATAAACAGGTTGACGAAAACAGGAAACAGACTTCGAGTAGACCTGGAAGATACTACAGGCAAAGCTGTCTACGCTGAATACGATATGTTTGCAGTCACCAGTGAGAGGACTAAGTACAAGCTAAGTCTTGGAACGTACTCAGGTAAGTCTAATTTTGAGGTTAAATGTTCCTTTCTGCCTACAATCGGTGACAACAGTGCTGAGGCAGTGTGGTTAAATGGGGGCATATTTCGGAGAGCAAAACAACCTGACCCCTTTCCCCCACCCCTTCACTTAAAGTTAGGTTTGGTGCTTTATTGTTTGCTGCAGGTGGCTAAGGGACAGCGGAACAGCATTCACAAGAAGGGGTTGGTAGGGAAAGCTTCAATTTTCCTTTTCGAAGTGAGTAATGGCGCGCAAAAACGACGAACAGAAAAAAGGAAAAGGTGTCAAAATTATTAGAAACGAACGAGCATCATGGCGAAAAGGAACAGTTTTTAATTTTAAGTGAAAGAGGCCTACATAATATACTTAATCCTTTAAGCCCCCACATCAACACGCATCTTAATTCTCCACACTGTTCTTTATACATTTCTTATGGTACTGCTTGAGAATTTGCTCTAACATCACAACATTTCATCTTTGGCGATTGTTTCATTAATTCAAAAGACCTGTTTGTTTGATCAGGCAGTGTTGGGAGAAATTGGATGCTGGTCACTATTGGGGCTTAAAGGGTTGAAGAAAAAGCAATAGGCAATTTTAAAAAACAGATGAATGTGCGCCGAGAACTGTCAAAGCTAATGGTTATCAAGTTGACCATTACCGCAAGAAATAAAAACTACGGTAACCTTTATAATTGCATGAGAAATTACCCTTTTTTCATAAAACCATTACCTGATAAAATAATTTAACAATTAATGAATGAGGTTGAGTATCTTATGAAGAATTATAGAAATCAAGGAGGGTGTACGGCTTCGACGGATAACGCTCTCCGAGATCTCCATAATTCTTCATGTGATACGAAAGCCGAATTCAATAATTGTTTTATTGTTCATTCAAAATAATTCCTAGTTTAAAAACATAGCTAAAACATGCTTACCTACATCGATCCATCGATCTTAAGTTCATCTTCGATAGTGCACGTTTAGGGTTGTTCAGCTCAGCATAAATATTCTCCAAATAGCAGATGTCGCCCTTCGAGTTGTCTTCTTGCTGTTCTTGCCATGTTTTTAGCTATTATTTTGCCTAGTTCTTACTCTTGAAATGAGTGAAATGTCCGCCATTTTTGTTTCCACTACCAAAACAACTCAACCTCGTCCTCAGGTCTTCTCGGTTAACGGTGCATTAACCCGTAAAACGCTGCATTTTTGACATCATTTCCTCTTCCACATTTGGTCATCAGCAACTGGTTATGGTGAATTATGCGTGTGCTTTTAGCCAATCAGTATCGGGGAAACGTTTAGAATGAATAATAATACTTAATAACCATTAAATATGAATTAAATAATAAATATAATTTACTGGATAACGATTAAATGTTTGACAAGAAACTCATTATCTGATTTTGCTGGAAGGAACTGCTGGAGATTCTCTATCGGGTCACCGCGGTTTACCATTTACAACCAAAGATCAGGACAATGACAGACATAAAACTGTGAACTGTGCTGTCAACCATAAAGGTGGCTGGTGGTATGGCGGTTGTCACAGTTCCAATCTGAACGGCTTGTACCTTCACGGACAACACTCTTCATATGCAGACGGTGTCAACTGGTTTGCGTGGAAAGGATACAAGTACTCGGCAAAAAGAGCAGAAATGAAGATCAGGCCACAAACGTTTTAAGCCAGATAAATACCACGTATCAGCATTATCTCATTCACCGCATTGAGGTTCATGCCACGAAAAGGCAACTTTAACTTTAATCGGCGGCTTAAGCATCATCATCTCAATGGTCCTAACTGGCTGAAATTCACTGCTCGCTCCCAGTAGTTATCTGATTTGTTAGTTTCGTTAAGTAAATCAATTAGTAAACAGTATTGGACTGTGGGGAAAAAATTGGTAAAGAATTGAAGCGTAAAGGAAAAATTGAAGAGGTGACTGCCTCCACGTTTCTAGCAAAATTGACTGAAATGACGCAAGATCACTTCATCTTTTTGCGAGTTAATTAAGTAATAGAATTGCACATCTTACTGTGGTCAGCGCATGACAGGGTGACTCTATACCACTGTAAAAAGGGCTCGGTAACTTTAACCTTTTTCTACTTACTTCAGAGAAAAAAAAATTTAAAAAGTTAGGGAGGAATAACATAAAATTGCTAAGTGTGAAATGTATTTGTTGAAACTAGCAAAGATATAACTCCGCCAAGTCGCAGAATTTTATAGACGTTGGTATGGTGTTAGTGGTGGTGGTGGAGGGGAAACAAGTTCGTTTTCTCCACCGTACAAGCGTCTGTAAAATTGTGCGACTTTGCGGAGCTTTACCTTCGCTGCCTTTAGAGGTATCACCTTTAGACTTAGTTAGCTTCTTAATTTTAAGGCGCTCTTACCAGCGCGGTGTAGATGGTTATTCATTTACTGGTCAAAATTTGAGAAAAACTGTGAAAGTGTCTATTTTGCTTCTTGATTCTTAATACTAGTTCCCCTTGTAGCAGCAGATACGTCCCCTGCACTCTCCTTTTCCGTACGCCTTCTTGTCACCTGGTTCACAAACATATTTGCAGGTTCCAGTTAAGCCATGGTAGATCTAGCAAAGCACAGCTGGTTCCTCTTAAGAAACAAAGACGAAGAGTGAGACGCCGCCATTAATATACCTTGCTTAAGCAACGATGACCATGACGGCGGCGAAAACGCCTCTTGGAAATTGATTTCGCGCTTTCTCAAAACTCATCGCTCTTTTTAAGGGTGTTCAATGTTGGAAGGCAAGACGACCAATATAGGGCGTGAAAATGAAGCCGAAATCCAATTCCTTGCTGTTGTTGTTGTTTTCGAAAAAAAAAGGACCGCTTTGGGGAAAGCAAATTAGTCAAGGTTTAGGTTTGCAAAATCGGGGTAAAAATTACAGTGCAACTGTTTGCAGCGGCAAGGAGAAGTAAGGTTTGGTCTAAATTATGAGAAATTTAGAGAAATTGGGATTCTACAAATAAGTACACAAATGCGAGAACTTGAAGACAAGCTAAACTCCTCCTCCTGCTGCTCCTGCTCCTTCTTTCTTTCTCTTTCTCCATCCCTTTCTCCTCATCCTTTCCCGTCATCCTTTGCCCCTCTCTTCCTTCCCTTCCCCTTCTCCTTTTCTTCATCCTTCTCCTTTTCCTCGTCCTTCCCCACCTCTATGCACCCCAGGGGGGGGGGGGGTACTCCCATATATGGGCTAGATATCTTAGCGTTTTTAGCCCCTAATGGAGACTAGTTTTCTCTGAAAACTGAAATTTGTAAATTATCTACCCTTAGCTGTACGATCAGCCTTGCCTGCAATTTTAGGTGTGTGCCACCCTATGGAACACGGCTCTTGATGGTCTCCATCCTTAATTAGGGTATCATTTTTGCCCTTGTTGGCTTTGTGTTCCCGAGAGAGTGATCAGCGTCAAATTTCTCCATATAATATCACTGCTTTATAAAACAGAGTGGTCATGAGAATTAAGGACATGATCACACAAGATGAATCAAATTGATACTTCAACAAATTCTCCCCACTGCTTCTATTGAAAACTGCGGTGGGGGTAACAAATGAGAATTTGAATTTTGATGTTAGGGTTTAAAGGGATAATTTTCCGTTGAATTGGGTCTCATTTTCAGGTTTGGGCTTTAAACAAAGGTCAGTTTTCGTTCGTCTCATCCTTGCAAAGAGTCAGACCCTGGGCAGCACATTCCTATCCAAAGTTCAAGGGAGTGCATCCCCACTCCCACCCGGGCTTCCTCCCCTCCTTCTTCATCTCGTTAATTTTTTCGTTCTATCTTTCTCCTCCCCCTTCTTCTTCTTCTTCTTCTCCTTCTTCTCCTCCTCCTCCTACTTTTCCTCTTTCTTTTCTTATTTTTACTCCTCCTCCTCCTTCTCCTTCTTCTTATTCTTCTAGTATTCCTCCTAATCTTTCTTCTTAGCCCTGCTTTGTCTTCCTCCTTTTTTTTTTTTTTTTTTTTCGCTTTTTTCTTTGTTATTCAATGCAATTTATTACTTACTTGGTTGTTTGTAACACCATTTAGTGTTCTTCACTGATTCGTCCCAGAAGCAAGACCTTCCCAAACACTCGAGCTTTTTAATCCCAAAATATCCACATTCCTCTCGTTCTGAAGGTGCAATAGGGCAAAGTCCGTCTGGAATGACTGTAAATGGAAATACATTAGAACTCAGTACAACTCTTCCATGTCATGTATTACATATTTCTTAGACCTGTAGCTGTATTAACCCATTCGCTCCTAACACACGTGCGGAATCTTGCCCCTCATACTTGCTACGTCATCAGTTTAAACGATCACATCACAGGTATTTATGACACCCAGCTTGTTCAGGGAGAAGAGATCTTTGGAACCGCATCTAAATAAGCCCGCCATTTAGTCAAATAAGCCGGGAAGACGCGAAATTTTTGCCAAACGGCAATGTTGCTAGTCCCCGAGAAGACAGCAAAGCGGGCCCCAGATAATAAAATTCTCTTCTTTCTGTTCTCTGTCTTCCGTCACAGACGTTTTAAAAAAGAAACCCAAAACTTGCTTTCTCGGAAGTTACAAAGATAAGCTAATATTTGAAATCCGAGACTTTTAGTCCATTAGACCCCAGGGGCTAGTAACTTCCCTTAATTTTTCAGGCCCGAAGAGCCGTTTTGGGCTTGTAATGTTTACATTATCGTTTTAGTAGTTTTTGGATTAATGAAGTTATTACAACAAAACAAAATTGACTGGTTTGGAACTATGCTACTATTCCACAGGATTTGATTTTAAAGTTTGCCTTAGGGCCCAAAAACCCGCACCGGGACTTGAGAAACGGGTACCGGGGATAACGCTACCCACCAGATAAATCTCTATCCAGTGGATAACACAATTCGGTTTTCCCCAATACTTATCCACTGGATAGTGATTTATCCCTTGGAAAGCGCTATCCGACGTTTGAACATTACCGAGCAGTGGGCAGATCCAGACCGTCAGATAAGGGGAGGCCCGGTCATCCAGAACATGAGATAAGGGGGGGGGGGGGGGGGGGGAGAGCCGTTTCCAAAAAATATTTTCCTTCGCGCCTTAGTGTGGTCTTAAAATAAGGGGGGCCCTCCCCTGGATCCGTCACATCGAGGCCTGAGTTTTCATAAGGAAACTGCAACGCCTATCAACAGCTCTGAAGCCCTTGGGTCCCTGTGTCATTTACAATGATCGGATCATGAATTTAGGTTTCTGGGAAACTGCTCACCTACCCCTCCCCTAAGCCAACATTTCGAAATAAGCGAGAATTAAGCGTTAATGTTGGCTTAGGGGAGGGGTAGGTGGGCATTTTTCCAGAAACCTAAATTGATCCCAATGATCAATAACAATGATTTCAAATAGGGATTTATTTTATAACTATTTTTACTTACCTTGGTATTTCTTTACAAAACAGAAGGTAGTGTCAGGTTCGCTGCTGTTCCAGCAACACCCTCTCCTGAGACAGGTAGCTTTATCAATTCCAAGCCAACCGCATTCAAATCGATCACCACCACTCAGGTCGCAACTGCCTTCTAAAAATAAAACAAAACAAAAAGAATTGTGTTTTAGAACTTTCATAACAGTATTTCAGGATATTTACCATTTGCACAACTTCCATGATAAAACCTTGTCCCCCACCCCCAAATATTTGCGTAAGAATTGTCCTCAATTTCTCTTCGGATTACTGTAATTAAAACCAAAGCTCATGCGAAATTTTGAAGGGCAAACAAGGTGTATTATGAACGATGTGTAAATGGCGACTTGCCAACCTCTCTATATTCCAATACATTCCATAAGTTGAAATGAGCAAGCACTCACACAGTTTGCCATGGGTCCCCAGTGTGTTACAGACCCTTTTTATCATAACGTACCAGAGGGAGACAGCACCGTACATTCTACGTGATCATCCAAGTCACGTGAACGTCTAGCCGGTTAGCTTTCTTATTTTCGGTTTTCCGCACAGCAATCATGCAAACCAGGTAAGCATTTTTAGTCGGCCTTTTATCCTTTTTACCTCGCGGTACCTTTTTAAACTCCCTGATTATTTACCGAGTTTAAATAAACCATAGTCATTTATGCAGCCTTTTACGGGAAAAAGCCGAGTGTCTTATTCTTAAGTCATTTTAAGACCCCGAGTATTCCGGTCCCGGCCATGTTCTTTGTTTCATTTCTCCTATCGCTCCTTTTACCTCAATAAATATTAGGATACATATTTGGATATTGAAACCTGCTCGTATTTTGCAACTTTGAATTGAAGCTGATTTGGCCGTCGCCTAACCTTTACTTAGCGCCCCGCCCAAGTAAAATTGATGGGCAAGGCAATTATTTGAGGTAAGCTCACTTCTTAGTGCAATATTTTCCAAAAACAGCTGGTGTGCAGGTGATTTAATTATGACCCTAGTAGCTTAACTAATGTCCTTAGCTGGCTTCACGCAAATTATCGAATACTTATCTTGAAAAAACTAAGATTATACTTGTTGGTACTCATCAGAGGACCGCAGCGGCTGAAGATCAAGTGATAGACACATGTATCAGTTATACACGCTTAGATAGGGTATCTTAGGGTCCTCCTAGACCACATCCTTTCCTGGAAGGATGTAGAGTATATTGGCAATAAGATCTCGTCTAGACTAGGTATTCTGCGTCGAGCACGCAAGGTTCTTCCCAAATCTAATTGTCTAATGCTCTATTTATCAATTATTCCTCGAACCCGAATGGGCTCTGAATCAATAGCCCATGAGGCCGAAGGCTGAATGGGCTATTGACTCAGAGGCCATGAGGGCGAGAGCAATAATTTTTTGAGTAAAATCCAACTAGTTGGTAAAAAATATCGAGAACAAAAAAAAAATTTAGGTAGTTAAAGCTAGACTTAAATCCTTTTTTGCCGCCAAAAAGCCCGCGCTTTTCGCCACTAGTGGGCTATAACATATAGCCTAGTAGTAGCTCTACCAATCAGAAGGCACGCATATATACTAATAGTTGGATTTTACTACAATGCTATAGACTTGCTATTGTTCGACAACTGTTCGTCTGTCTGGGACAATTTTGGGGTTGGGAGCACATATTATCTTTATAAACAGACGTGCCGTCTGTCTTGTTGAAGGTCGATCTCTTAGGGTACATAAATCAGAGAGTTTTGGTCTAGAAGAGGGTATCATTTTCCATTTAAACTTATCAATTGGCTGATGATTTTAGTCTAGACTAGGGAAACCGGGAATTGTCACTCAAGAATATAAAAAAAATCAAATCGGTTTTGTTTTGGCTGGACTGTGCTAGTGACCTCAGTTGTTTCTGGAAAACAGCTACTCTAGGATAGGGGGGATTTGGGGAGTTTAGTCTCGTATAGGGTTGCAAAATTCACTTGAACTAGCTCTGGTATAGACTAAGGGTTCCAGGGTTCCAGCAGCACATCCCCACCCAAAAAGTGCTAAAGTACCCCCCCCCCCCGCTACATTAAAACTGACTCTGCTAAATCGGATGCTCCTGGATAAATATTGAAAAAAAAATCGCTGATAGTTCCGTTCTTGAACGTAAACTTGCTGAGCGACCCAACAAAACACACCTGCGTACAATTTGATGTTCAATCTTCTAAATTAAACAAACCATCAACGTATTCATTATGATTAACTTATGATGATCTTAGAGAGAACACACGACTTGATCACGGTATTAAAACCACATTTTCTGCCTATAAGAATCCCTTTTACTCAAAGTTAGTTGAGAAAATCAATAAACCATACTTTCTATGAGTTTACCGTCGTAATAACCCGTGCTTAAGATGTTGGTAGAACACTAGAAAAGATGGAAAATCACTTTCCTTCGGTTCGTGATTTACAAGCTTCATTCTCGTGTTCTCCTAACATCCCGCGTGCTCGGTTATCACACAGCTAAACCTATACAAAGTGTGCTTTATTGCTTAAATAAATCTAGGGAATTTTATTGTTCTGCGTAGTAAATATAACAACCAACGCAGACGTCTTTTACAAGGCTAACTGATATTTTCCAAATATATTTTTTTTTTGCTTCATCAGTGGAGAAATCCAGCACATCATTTTTTGAAAGGTCAGTTATATAAACAAGAAAAACAGCAAAACAAAATGGTACCATGCATGCAGTGAAACGTTATTTTTCTTAAATTTTTAAGTAAAAAAAAGACAGACATATTTATCTTTAGGAACTGATATTTATCCCAAGTCCTTGATGCGAAAATCACATAAGGAAAATCAGCATGATTGTTTTTTTTTTCTTTTTTACTTTAGCTATGAAAATTCTTTGACCATTCGCTGCTCAACGTCAAGACGTATTTATTAATAATAACCTTTGAAAAGATATATAGGGCTAAGGCAAGCAAGTTCTCATTATCTCATGAATTTAAATTTGCCGTTAATTTAAATATTCAACCCTAAATTTCCTGTTGAAACAAATTTTTCTCCATGTTGAATAAAATTCATTGTCGAGCCTGTCAGGCATTTTAAAGTCAGATCTACTCTCTTACTTCAATCCTTGAAATCGTTAAGTGTTAATTTTTTTCCGATTGGCAGATCAACGCGTTTTTTCGCGATATTATTTTTTTAGAGTTGAATGGTCTTTGAAGGGTTAAATTGTCGTCATTTTCATGAAACTACTACATCAATGGACACTAATTTTTTACCTGTGCACTCCTGTTTGGATCCGAGCAAATTAAAAAAACGTGCACGAGTTTCGTAAACGACAGGAGGTTCCTTGTTTGTTTTTGCTCGTTCAAAAATTTATTCGGATACTCAGGTGACCGAGAGCCGACGTTAATCAGTAAAATACTCAGCTAAAAATAAAATATTTATTGCCCTCAGCTTTTAGTCAACCATTTCATCTTACTTTCCCTCGCGCGGTATTTTCTTCTACAGTCAACCAGTCAACCATTTCATCCTTATAATGTCTCCTTATTTCTGATTTTCTTCCAAAGTTGACTGCAAAGCTTTTCACTTCGCTTTTGTGACGGCATCTGTCAGTGGAAAACTTTAAGTTAAGGTGAGTGTTTTTACGAGGAATTGTTGTTAATGTATCTCCGGCCCATAACCGATCTTTTAGAAACTGACGTCAACCTTCTATGTTCACCTTCTCACTATTCTTTTCTAACTATATTAACCAATTGTTTTTTTGTTTCGTTTTTTTGTTCGTTTTTTGTTTGCTTTTTTTTATTATTATTATTTCTAAAGGTAGACAAGCAACAGCAAGAAAACAGGATTTAAAAGTGTGAGGCGAAAAGAAAAGAAACCATGACACTTTCTTCATCCGAATGCATCACCTGGCTTGCTGTATTCCTCACAGTGTCTGCTGCTATAGTAACAGTGAACATCCTAACAATCGTACTTTTTATAAAAAACGGCAGTCTTCGCACTCGTGCCATGTACCTAGTTATAAACCTGACCGTAGTTGATATGTTTGTCGGAGGATTTTCTAACTTTTATCTATTTGCTGGCCTAGACTTCATCTGCGACATTATGAGAATGAACCTGTCCCTGCATCTGGTACGTACAGCTGAATTTCTCATCTATTGGCCAACTCTGACTTCTCTAACAAACATTGCAGCAATTTCATTAGATCGAATGTATGCAACAATTTGTCCCTTTAGGTATCGTGTCGTCAAAAAGTGGGTCTACGGGGTAACAATTGCTGGTGTCTGGGTTTTAGCTGCAATAATATCAACTGCCTCTGCATTACTTGCAGAATATGGGGGAAAATGGTCGTACCATATTTACGTATGGCAATCATGGTGTTGTTTGTGTCTAATTGTTATCTGTGTTTCTTACTCCTCCATTGCTGTTAAATTTTCGTGTGCAGCGTATCCTCAGCACCATGGTGCAGCAAGCAGACAAAGAAAGCTGACCGCAACATTATTCGTAATGACTATCGTTTCCTTGCTAATGTGGTTACCACATGTCGCTATTGCTATTTTTATTCATTCTAGCGCTAGCAGCTGGATGTCCCGCCTTTCTCCCGAGGAATCATTTCGTTTGAATTATTCTTTAAAGGTTCTATTTGTCATGAACTCGATTGTTAATCCCATCGTTTACGCAATCAGAATTCCAGAGTTCAGGAGGTCTCTCCTGGCATTACTTAAATGTCAGCAAGGACAAAATGCCAATGTTTTTCATCTTCACGCCCGTTAAAGTGCCTTATTAAGTTTTTTTAATATCCGTTTACGATAATTGCAAGGCAACTAAGAAGAAAGTTTATGATTAATGACCGTCCTCTTCTTTAAAAAAAAAATAGTACGGTCATCGGTAGCTCATTGTGTACCATTATTATGTTTTAATGCTAACCTTAGTCCGATAAAAAGGCTGTAAGTATATGTTGCAGTACACTTTTTTCTTTGTTTTATGACCTTTTAATGCATTACCATACCACAAAAAAACTGAAAGAAAATTTGAACAAACGATAAAATGAAACCACAACATGTATACATGGTGATACATCAGATAATGCAACTAATAAATATAGGCTAGTTTCGTTTACCTTTACCTAATTATTCACACTTATATAGTTATTCATATAAAATGAATCTTTTACATTTGCATTTACACCCTCGTACATTAAAAAATAACACGTAGACAATTTAGAGATTTGCCTTTTTTTCTGCACAAAGTTATAACATGTACACAGGAAAAGCTAAGCTCGAACAAATAATTTTAGCTTCACCAAGAAAAGAGTGCGTCTGGGAAAATCTGAATAAATTTCACAGGATATCTCTTAAATTTGAGTTCATGGATCGTTTAGATCCTCCGCCTTCTTTTAAAAGTGCCATTTAGCATTCTTGAAGACCAGCTGTATGACAAAGGAACGTACAATTCTGAAAATTCTGCACTGGACCCCCTCTTCAGCCATTTTGTTAGACTTCTAAGCTTGTGCACAAACGCGAAATGCATGAAATTTACATCTTACTCATAAAGCAGCCACGGGTACTTTTCAGCATGAACAGAAGGAAACCCGCGATGTTTCGATGTTTTTGAACGTCATATCAAGAGAGAGAACCGTTAGAATCGAATCTTAAGTATAATAAAATGCTTCAAGAAGCAACTAACCATCGAATTCTGTTTAAAAGAATTGTATGATAAATAGATGAAATTGTTGATAAAAGCGTGCGTTTTAACAACTGCTACAGTGTGTCAACTATTTTTGTCACTGATTGTGGAACACCATCTTTTACAAAATAACTAAAATAGTACGGGTACTCTGATTCGTCGAGAGGAGTGTTTGCATGAGAGTATGTAAACATGGGTGTAGCGTCAAGATGTTTTGCTTTTCGAGCGCTAATAACGCAAGCAGGAATTTGAAAAAGTTTTCGAGTTCAAAACTCGACAAGTTTACTTTATTTACCCATTCCTTCGTCGGTTGAAACTTGGAAAATCGTTACAAAGAAAGTGCGTCAATTTTTTTTCGTAAGCTGACATTTCAAGCGAGAAAAGTCCGCATTTTGGAAAGCATCTTTTTGGAAAACAAGAAATGATTACGCGTGCAAGACTTCGTGGACAAGACTTTGCGACTGGTAAGAATTTCTCTTTTAATCAGTGTTTTGCGTTTTGTTTCGGGAAAGTTATTTTATAAAAGCAATAGGAAACGTTTTTCCTGTGTTTGCATAGCCTGATGTAAACACTCGAGGCGTTGGATGAATTCTCGACAGTTATGCAAACCCTCGACTTCGTCTCGGGTTTGCATAACTGTCTCGAATTCTCCCAACCCCTCTCGTGTTTATATCAGGCCTTGCAAACACGGAAAACGTTTTCTATTGCTTAATTGCCATCTGAAATGAATGAACTATTTTCAGTAAACTTTAATTACAGTTCATACATTTTGCCTCAGATTAATACTCTTTTGTCATACTTGAAAAGTTAACAAAATTGATTATATAGAGAATACTTCATGGAAAGTGTCGGCGTACGGTATTTACGCACGAGTTGTTGACGTATCAGAAATCGAACTCGTTCGCTGCGCTCACTCGTTCGATTTCTGATACAAAAATAACGAGTGCGTAAATACCGTACAAAGCACTTTCCATGTGGTATTGTGTTTATTATATATATACTGAGATTTAGATTCTTGTTTATCGTCTTTAATGACAGACCAAGACAAAACTCTGTTTCAAGAATTCAAGTTAAAAACTCATGCAAGGATTATAACATGAGCTTGAATTTCTGTCAGAAATTTAACATTACAGCCAGCAAATAATGTTAAAATATTATTTCCAAACTTAATCCGAGTCGGACTCCTCAATTCGGATTCTCTTCCACCTTTTTTCGGTGGTTTCGGTGGCATACTGTATTTCGTGGACTGGACTGGACTGGACTGGACTAGTAAAACGCGGACTGGTAAAACGCGGACTGGTAAAACGCGGACTAGTAAAACGCAAAAAAAAAATGTTGGCGTTATTAACACGATCATCTACTATTCAAAAAACTTCTAAAGTGAAAATAAGAGGTATCATAACTCTTAACATTAATGTATAAAATACAAATAAATCTACAAATAAGATTCATAATCGAATTTAGCGTCATTGTAATCTGTATCATATATTATTGTAAAGTAACAATCCCAGATTCTACAGTTCGACGTCGTCAATAACAATAAAAAAGTCTTAGTTTTCAATGTCTGATGCTTTCAAATAGTCGGGACATGATAAGGTAACATGATCGTAACAGACCACAGTCCAACTAGAACCTTACAGCAAGCCTTTGTACGATCATCTGTTTGTGTTCTTGGAGAAGAAACGGTTGGAGATCGGCTAGTATTCGGCATAAATTTGGCTCGAAGGAAGGAAAGGTCACCCTGATGCAGAATGGTTTGACATGGTAGTACACATTTGAAATATCTGGTGACGTTTGTTGCTGACCTGCCTTGTAATATTGTCGGTGAAGTCTTGTAGTTAGCACAAGGTCATCAGGCGGATCGGGTATGGTTCCGTCTGGCTTCAAGGAGTAGCCACAGCCATAACATCGTGTAACCTTGCGGTCCAGAAACGCAAGTTTGGCGAAAACTAAGATTCCTGGTGTAGGCTTTTGACGCTGAGGGTACGTGGGCGGTGTGTTTTCTTTGACGTGCTGGCGTTCATATTGTTGACAAGGATAATTATAGATGAGATGGGATGATTCTGGGACGTTGAAACCATGACTAGGCAAAATAAGTGACCGTCACGTACGTTTAGCTTAATACAATTTTACTCCGGGGCATCTAGTTTTGAACCTAGAAAAATTAAGGTTTTGTACTTTTTGCTGCGAATTGTTCCTTTATCAGAATGTTTATAAACGTATTGAAGGGAACAAGGTACTCATTGGACATGTTGCGTGACAGAAAGCAAGCGATCCGAAAATAAAACTATAAAAATTATTATTATTATTATTATTATTATTATTATTATTATTATTATTAGTCAACTGGCTGCTTAAAGATTCGATAAAACACAATTACGATTATGAACTGGTGACAAATAAATTTCTTCGCCGCCAAAACTTTTTAAATTGTCTGTAACTGGCGCATATAAACCCCTTTTGTAGCTAAAAGGTCAAACAGGGGTCATTACGATCGCTAAACCGTCGGAATAAAACAGCCTAAAAATAAATGAACAGAATTTCTAAACGTAAATTAGTTTTTGTAAAAGTCTGTTCACCGTTCAGTTTTCTCCGATTTACAAACGCGGAAAAAATCTAGAAAAAAAAGACGTCCGCAGGAGCCTATCCTGAGTCCGCGTTTTACAAGTCCAGTCCAGTCCAGTCCAGTCCAGTCCACGAAATACAGTATGCCGGTTTCGGTAACGGAACTCCTGGTTTGAATAGTCGGCGAGGTAGTAAGCGCAGTAATGGAAATCGTAAATTGTCCTCCACTTATTACTGCTCCATCAAAAAAACTCATCGGGGTTTTACTAGTGCAAGTGCTCGCAGCAGCAGTTTCGTTAGTCGCAGTAGTTACTTGTGTTTGAGACGATGCTCGGCTTAAGATGCCCGATATGTTTTTTTGTTGATTTAGGTTCAAGCTACTATAGTTTGTTATGCTTTGCACGTTCTTATGCCCACTTAGCTGCATTATATGCGTTGGCGGAATTTCACTGTCATTAAGTTTTTCAATCATGTGTTTACGAGCACTATGGTTGGTGAGTCGCTCGCTGTTGATGTTTGCTTTTGAAGCCATTGTTTTCATCAAAGTGTTTAATTTATTTACACCCATAGGTGCCGACTTGAACCAGTGTTTTTTGGAGCCGTCTGTTTTCGTGTGGTTTATTCCCAAGTAGAATGGCGCATCGTCAGCCATCATGTTTTCCGGTCGCTTTTCACGGTAAATTTTGAACGCCACGACAGGATCTCGTTCATCACCATTTGAAAACATTTTCGGGGAAACTTTTCGAACGTTTGAGGCGTCTACTCCAGACCTTGTTTTTGTCTGTCTTTCATAGAATGGCGCATCGTCAGCCATCATGTTTTCCGGTCGCTTTTCACGGTAAATTTTGAACGCCACGACAGGATCTCGTTCATCACCATTTGAAAACATTTTCGGGGAAACTTTTCGAACGTTTGAGGCGTCTACTCCAGACCTTGTTTTTGTCTGTCTTTCATTGTAAACTAGATATTCGTTACCTTGTGCGTCCTTACAAAGCTTTACATCTCCCCAGCACAAATCCCTATGTTCTTGACAACCACGCATTCCAAAATGAATGGTGTTGTTCAGCCAAACAGTATTCAACAATGATTCAGCAGAGGAAACTCCAAGCAAATTGTTTTCGTAAAGTATATCGACTTCCTCGTCCGTGATAGCCACAGCAGCTTTGTCCTTGTTTCCTCGGCCTGCTTTCTTCAGCTCTTTTTGTTTAGCCTGTAAACACTTTCTAAACAATTCAAATTCTTTATCGTTAATGATGCTCTTAGTATAATTATTTTTCTTCAAATGTCTTTCAATACTTGAAACAAGGCATCTTAAACTTGAAGGCTCATAATCCTCGCCGTCTTTACGTCTCACAGAACGAATAAACTCCGCAAGGTGCTTGTTTAATTCTGCGGGCTCTATGTCTTGCACTTCTCGCTCGTCGTTCTTTTCGTTTCTCAAAAACGTTTCCAGCAATTTCACATCTCGTTTCGTTTTCTCTTTCGTATTCCTGTTTTCGAGACTTTCCACGTAATCCTCGACTGAAGTATCGTGATCAACAAACCTTTTCTCGTTCATGTTTTTAAGCTTCAACACTTGCGAAAGATTTTTTTAACAAAGTGAAATGCTGCCAGCTGAATGAAAATCAGCTTGTTAAGGCTCACATGTCAAAAAACATGATACGCAGCACCTGATTGGACGTATCGTTTTCCTCACACGTGGAAAAAGCAATACGCGCCATTTGATTGGCTATCGGGTTCTTAGACCAGCTTGTGAACCAAATTTATTTCGCGCCTTTTCAGTGGGTAAATCTCAGTACATATATAATAAATATGTTTACCTCGAACTAAGTGCTCAAAGTCAATATCATTCCTTTTTAAAAAAATATAATATTTCTTAGACGTTGAGTGCAATTATATTTTAACAGGTTACATTCCTCTTCTTCCGAATTGCAACCATGGTTCTCAAGGCATTAAATGTGAATTACAATGACGGCATGTGACTCCGTCAAGCATTTGCAAAAAGTAACAGTAGAATCGTGAGGCCCTCATGCAGTTATAATTGAACTGGTCAGTTAATATATTTAAAACCAAATCAGATTTCCTTCCCCAGACTCATCCCGATTTATTTTCAGCCAATTTTTAATTTTCTGGGGAGATTTAAAAAATAACGGTATCCCGTTGTAGCTGCACTTTTAAGCGATAAAGAAGATGGAAAAATGTTTTACCTTTGTTTTTGTAAGTTGCCACCTTCATCACAGTGACGACAACAAAAAGCAATAAGAGGAATGGTAATTTTCCTGCCATCTTGTTAGCCTGTTAAAAACAAAAACCGTCCGACCAGTGAAACGATTTTCTTAAATTAAGCTACAAATTTAGCTTAGCTTTTCTTCGCTTAAGTTCTCAATAAACTTCACCCTAAAAAAAGAATATATTTTTTACACATTATATAATTTATTAGTATATCAGTATGAAAAATAGCAAGACAACGAGTCAAAGTAAGGAAGGACATCTAATGTGTAAAATCAAACGAAAACTGTTGAATAATACTTGAAATACGTACCAAAAATGCGGGATTTATTTCTTCACCCCCAGTAATAACAATATCTTTTCAGTCTTGCCTCAATTAGTTGCTGTATTGAAAGAATCACGCACCTGTTTAAGGACCTTTAATAATTCTTTTTAAGACTTCCCAGAAGCCAATCAAAGCGATGCGCGCGACACTAGAATGATGGCTTCCTGACAGTCGATCATTAGGTCTGTATTGCGCGGTTAAAAATAGGGTCGCCCAAAGGCACATAATCGACTAGCCGGGATATATCAATGTAGTATCAAAGTTTCCGACAATAGAAATTAATGGTGACAAGCCATACCACAACCTGAGGTCATGTACAAATTTCATATTTTATACTAGTGTAATAAACGAACCAACCCTAGTTACAACTCTTAGGTCAAGAGGCGGCTCTAACAGGATCGACGGTATTCTGTATACACCTTGCTAATGTAACAAAATGTTAAATCAAAACAAGCCTTAAGGCAGGGTAACTTATAACTAAATTTTGTATCGTCTCAAGCATAACTAGGAAGTACTTGTTGCCTGTTCCGACACAAAAAAGGCTGTTTACTGACAAAATATAATTAGCCTCAGGGTGGTCCTAAATGGAACCCAATAGAGGTGTATAATCGTAATATAGAAGAATGACAAAAGGACTACTGCAACAGAATTGTGTTAAGATTTTTCGGCTGATACAAAAAACCAGGTATTAGACTTTACGTTGCTTGATAAGCTTAACAGTAGCCCGGGGGGGAGGGGGTGGGAATAAAACAACAAACTTTTATACCGGGCAGCTCCGTTGCTAAGTCCAACCCCACAGTCACTCTTTTATATATACTATTTTTGACAGAAAAATTATAGCCCTGTTGTATACCTTTTATTAACAAATGGTACGCATTTCACGCATAAGTTAAGAAATTTTCATCATTTTTAACTGCTGTAAATGCGCCGTCTTTTCAACATCATAAATCACTAAATAAGAACCATTTCTTGTCTTTTGAACAGCCATAACATGCTACGTTGGTTAAGGTCCTTTCACAGAGCACAATAACAGATTTCCCTACCCTTTCACTAACTTCAACTAGTCAAATACTTACCCTTTTATATAGATGAAGCCTGAAAAAGGTATCCCTTTCGGCTGGATCCTCCCTGTATACGACATTATAGGCAGTACCCACGCCACGGGAGTAGCAGTCCCCTGCTGTACGGGGAGGGTGCTAATTCTAATTGTCTTTAAGACGGAAATGATGTTTACCGTGAAGTAAAAGGATGTATTTATAATATTTTTAAAAAGGGTGTGTGCAAAATTACCCCGATTGAAAATTTTGTAAACATTTTTTGCCGTGAAATGAGTGACTTAAAACTGTAATAATTTTGATCTGGATGTTTCTGTTTTCCTTTTTAAGTGATCATGATAAAAGGAATATAAATTTGAAAAAAGAAAGAACATGACATTTATTATAACCTGGTTGCATACCAATGTCTACGATTTGAAACCAAGGTCTGTTGACAAATAGTAGTTTAAATACGTACTTTGAAATTGAATTGCTATTTCAAACGTTCGCGTGAGACCTGTACTATGTGCATTGTATTATTATCATTTTCATTATCATAATTATCATTATTATCATTATTATCATTATTGTCATCATTATTATTATCATTATTACATCCACATACATGTGCATTTATGGTTGACTTTCATTACATTAATTTTTTTTCATGGTTAGAGTTACGTTCATAGAAACACGAGCAGTTATTCATCACTGCGCGTGATGAATTTTTAACCAGTGATAAATCAGCTTTAAAAACGTCTCCGGAGAATTCTTCTCATGGGATCGCTAAACAATGTAGTTTTCTTTTTAAAACGTGATGACCGAGAAAAGTTAAACAAAAGCAAAAAAATATAACAACTGCTCGGCATAAATATTTATGCAAATGGCTATTTTGCAACTGAAGTAAACAGTTTAAGCGTCTACTTGCCTTCGCAATACGGCTGTCCAAATGAAAGAAATTTTGCAGTTAACAAGCTACACAAGAGGAAAGAATTACGCGAGTAAAGTGTCGCTATATCTAACTGGAAGGAGACGTAATGGACATTGATAATTTTTACGGAATTGCAAACTGGTAAGAATTAAATTTTTTTGCTTGTGCCTCAATTCGCGTATTCCTTAATTTGAAATGGTAATGGACCGCCGTTTGGTGCTTGTTTGGTTAGAAGCATCGTATTTCGTTCAAGAATAAGTTCTAACTTTTCTTTTCTTTGAATAATAGATGTATCATATAATTAATGTATGGGGTTATACGAAAATTTTACCGAACTTGTTGGGACGCTTAATAGTTAAAAGTTAAAAGTTCGAACTACCAGCGGATCAATGGGAAATTGGGCCCGAATTAACGATCGAAGAGGCTTGCTTGCTGTGCCAAGCTTTTCCACAGCATTCAACAACTAATCAGTTTTTTTCTCCAACCATATTTTTAGCGTATCACAGGGAAGGTTACTGTGCAAGTATAGGGAGCTTAATTAAGAAGAGGAGTTCCAACTCTTCCCAATCAGGGGCATTTATAGCCTAATTGTTGTTTTTATTCTAGGAACATAAACATAACTCAGCTGGTGTTCATTCCTATGCCATCAAAAATAAATGAAAATCAAAACCGCTGACGGCCAACTGTGTCCAGAATCCAGGAAATGAAAGGAGGTAAATATGCAAAGGTGCTCGCCAAGATTCAGGTCAGTGCTTTATTTCACATGCGAGATATTCGAGGAATACGATTCACCTGAATTTACAGAGCTTTGTATGGAGACACCGTGTTGGATGGGCACCAAACATGGCGGCCGGAACCAACAGAAACACCCGTCACTGAGTTACGCCGCGAAAGCGTCAATTCAACTCTCAAAGAACTCATAAACATTAAATGGCTCTATATAATATTGGAAGGTGAGATCTACTTAATCCCCTTTTGGTTGGAGTAAATTTGAACTCAGTTCTCTGGCCTTAAAAAGGATCTTCTGGGATTTAAATGGGGTTGCTGTTGTTAAAGAAGGGTAGCCAATGTTGCACGAGTCCCTTGTTCTCCTCATTTGACCCTCCTACATGTCTGATTATAGTCAAAAGGAATAGCTAATATAACCCATGCCATCGATAATATTCAGTGTAATAATTATTTGTGAACTGTGTCAGTAGTAGTGAGTGGATGAAATGGTAGGAGGTGATGCTTCAGTGAAAACAATACGTAAATGCTGGTAATTGTATATGTAGAAAAGAAATATTTATTGTTAAGTGAACTACAGCAATGAACGTGTTTGCACTTGTTTTAGTACATAATCAAACTTGACAACTATTGTCTGTAACAGTAAAGTGCATATTTTAACATAATCACGAAAATAAAAATTACATGCAACAATGTCATTAAGGATGCAGTTCATGCGAATTATTAAAGTGATCATGACTCATGATTATTGAATCTGCAGGCCTTTATTGGCACTGAATCCCTGTAAAAAGTACCTAATCATGTATGCAGTTGTTCATAGTTATTTGTGTACATGCATAAAAAACAAATACCCAATTAGCAAAAGTGAATTTGTATGAAATGTCCACATACAAGTCATGTTGAAGGTGATCAGTTTCTCAATTCTCAAAATGCATGAGCTTTTTGGGACATGGTTGCCAGAGCTATAGTTTTTGAAATTCCAGGCTGACTGACAGTCAAATGTACACTTTCCCTGACCAAATGAATGGACAATTTCTCCAGATTGTGGCTTCCAAACTCCCATCACAGCCATCCTCTTCGCACATTTATTACATGAATTTTTCGTAAATGTAAAGTTCTTTCGTGCGTAAAATTTACGTTAGCAAATAAAACAGAGGCAATGTATGACCCAGAAAGGTCGCACGTAAGCGTAAAAGTGGAAACTCGCTCAACTTCACATTTAATCTCAACACTTTATATCTTGCCTCTATTTTACTTACGTAATTAAAATTTATGTGCGTTAATGTGCGGAGCCAAAAACGCGACAGTGGAAATCCACCCTAACGTTACATATGTGCCACGGATGTGTTTATACCGTACTTTGTACTATCATGCACCCTACTTGCAACCCCGCTTGCAGAACATAGAAATCCCATATCGAGCTTTTCCGGAACTGGTCGGTCCACGAATTCTATCGCTTGAAAGCGTTGATTACTTTGGAACAAGTGATCTCTTCAGTGGTGGAAAAAAAAAAAAAGAATAATCTTAATGAGTAAAACTTCGAGGTTTACTGGAAAATTAGGATCGAGGATCTGTAATGGAGAATCGGGGATCGAGGATCACTTAAAAAAAAAACTTAAAAATAAAATAAATAAATAAATCGTGGATCGTGGTGATGTGGGCCACAGACTGTAGATATATTTCACAGAACATAACCCCGTTCGCTGTACTGAACACTAAATTTAAGTAAACTACTCCAAGGCTGACAGAGTCATTGATTGTTTTGAAGAGAACGTGAAATTTCCCTGCAAAATGAAACGCTTTATCCCACTGATACTGCGATAAAACGCATGCTGCGTACAGCTCTAAACATTGTACTCTGAGACTGTACGGAGATATTAAAAGCAGATACTAAGTAGCTATGGAAAATGTAATTACCTTCACGCGATTTTGATATCTTATAAAACGGGCAACAAATTCAGCAGAAATACGCACGAACTGAATTAACTGTCTGATCTGTTGTATAACGTTCTGCTAAAGTTACACATTTTTCATGTGCTGAACCTATACTGTACCGAACCGTATCTTGGTCCGCTACAAAGAAGCTATATGGATTTATGCTGACAGAGTCATGGGCTCCTGATTCTGATAAGGATCATCGTTCAATTTTTTGAGTGTAAAATCCCTGAAAGAGGCAATATCAATATGTAGAAGGTTTTCAAATTTTTCAGACCGGTTTGAAGCTAAGATGAGTTGCCTGTCTCTCCTTGCGATTTTTACTTTTTGAGTAGTTGCATTATGACATATCAGACACTCATTTTGTATTCCAAACGAAAAAGTAGTATAACAGCACCGGCGCCTTTGACAACAAAACTTATTTTCAAGCAAGCGAGATTCACACTACTAAGAGCGTTCTTGTTTTTCCTCAAATATGGGCTAAACTTCGTAAGTCGTCTCAACGTGTTTTGTTTTAACTTACTGATTTTGCAATGGTCCTTTGCCAAACGTTTTGACAAAAAGCTCGGGAATAGCCCCCGGGTTGGCCAATACCCGGCCCCTAGGCAGCGCAAAATTTGCAAATGCCCTACCCCAGGGAAGAAAATGCGGGCAAATGCCTCGCGGTAGCCCAGGGGGGACTGGGCGCAGTTGGAATCGACTGATGCATTATAATTTCGGAAAGACTCAAGTTCCCCTAGGATGACCGAACAGACACAATTTCATAGCGCCGCCTGGAATGAATTTCTAGAGATCTAAAACTACTTTAAATAGCCCGCTTAAAAGTGATTTCAAGTGTATTTAGCTAGAAGGAAACCGTCGTTGGGTGCCCGGACTGTAAAGCTATTTCACATGATTTTAAATGCTATTGCCAAGGGAGGAACTACGTGCTCCAGTCCAGACGCACATTATCTTGAGTAAAAACAAGCTGGAGTTTATCACATTCACGTACTAAAGAAAATAGCCTAGTTATTTAGATCCTGAGGAACTTTGGAGAAAATGAAAGAGCCTTAAAGCCTTATTTAGTCTCTAGTCGTTGTTGTCAATTTTAGTTTCTTTAATTCTCTTCTTATTTTTAGCTGTATTTAGTTGTATTTATTTGCTGTAAACATGACCCGCCTACATTAGCTTAGCTACCTGAGGGCATGTTATTGTACTTTTCCCTCAAAACACAATAAAATAAAATGTATGTATGTATGTATGTATGTTTAACCGCAATAAAGAGCTTTACGGGTCAAGAGAGGTCACAGAAAATGCTATTCCATGCAAATAATCTTCCCTAGAAACAAAAACCGCAGAAAATCAAGAAGCGTGTTATGACCTCTCAGAGTGAAACAGGCGGCTAGTAATGCCACATTTTCTCAGTCAGAACATAGAAACTTCAAGAGCATAATCGACTTGCCAGAGAAAAACACGTATTGGAATAAGCAGCATTTTGACATGCGAAAGAAGTCGTTTACGCCTTATACCGACTCCTTTTTACACTATAAATACAGTAGAACCTCGATAACTCGAATTCCCCTCTAACTTGAACTGTAGATTTCCTTTCCCTTGATCCAAATTTTTACTGAATCTACCGCGATAGCACGAATTTCCCACTAACTCGAACTGTTTTTCGTTGTCCTTCAGAGTTCGAGTTAACGGGTTTTACTGTAATTTTGAGCGAAATTTGACAATAGCAGCTTAACTGAAACGGTGAGTGGTCTCTTAAAAGACCAGTTCGGTTCCTGAAAATAGAGAAGGTCAATGAAAGCGATTGCAGAACTAGCGTACATCAATTGTGCACAAAGAAAACTCGCACCATAATCGACATTAAAATCAAGCTGAACTTATCGTCACTCATCCCTGCACTCATACATCGAGTGTGATAACGTGCTTCGATTTGAATACCGGTTACAACAAAAACATCCAAATGGAGTCGCTTCGCTTCAGTGAATGAAACAAATCTCAGACACAACTTTTAAATATTAAAAAATCCAAGATTAAAGCCACACATATTTCAGAAACAGCCACTCTAACGGAATTAAGGTAGTTTCTCTCGAATGATGCGAATGAAGCGGGCAGCTTGGGCCGCATTGAATGCTCAGGGCCCACCCAACGAGAATATAGTTGACAACCACTTAAACAAAGCATTGGTAAACGTATTCTGAGTAATTAAACAGTAGATAAAGGCATATTTTTACCGCCTAAAAATTTTTCATCTGTTCGGATTTCCTAGCTGAAAGTCTAGTAATCCGAAAGTTATAGGGATCAAACTTACCTTTTCGAAAATTTCAGTCAGAAAAGAGGCTCCCGGAAAATTCTAGGTGACCTTTTTAGGGTAAAAATCCGTTTGGGCAGCACATACATATATGGCTTATATAAGGGAGTACCCCCTCCCCCCCCAACCCCACCCCCCCTGGGGTCTCGACGGAAGCGTCTATTCATTTCAGATGGGTTTGCGGGATATTTCATTCTCAATCAACAATCAACAGAAACCCTTCCTTAAATGGCAAATGAAAGGCTCCAGATGTTAAGTAGGGATTTCAATATTTCTTTGTCATGGCTTAAAGTTAAAAGTTTGTTGCTGTTATTAGAAATATATAAACGGAAGCTTCGCTTTTAGCCCTGGCTAAATCTATATATTATTTAAGTAATGTAAACTATGTAAGTAAATATAAGATGACAAAACAAAACAAAAAATAATAATAATAATAATAATTATTATAATGACTTGGTTTGATTTACACTCATCTGTCACCCCGTCTTCTTCTTGCAGAACAACCTTGACGATTTGTTCAAAATAGTCATTGTTTGTTCGAGCAAACAAAGCTGATTCAGGTAGTGAGTTGCAGTCATCCATGTTCTTTTCTTTAAAGTCTACCGGTTCTTTTCAGTTTGTTCGCAGAACGTGAAATTAACATAAGTAATGACTTCCCGTACACTACAGCACTTAATTTAAATGGGCCCACTCTCTCTCTCTCAGTGATTTTAGTCTACGAAGACACTTGCTGCAACTATACTTGTCAGATTCTCAGTTTCCAACTGAAAGCCTACAATATATACGTAAGTACTCAGAAACAGGGGCACCCAATGAGGATATAGTTCAAAACCACTTAACATAGCATTGTTGAACGTATTTTAGTATTTAAACGGTAGATATAGGCATATTTTTATCCCCTAGAACTTTTCGTCTGTTCAGATTTCCTAGCTGAAAGTCTAGTGATCCGAAAAATATAGGGATCAAAACTTACCTTTTCGAAAATTCTAGGTGGCCTTTTTTAGGGTAAATATCCGTTTAAAATGGGTAATTATACCATTTTGTAGATGTTCGAAAATCCTAGGAGAGGCAGGCAAGCAAGAAATTTTACAACAAATGTTCCGAAAATTCTAGTTCTCAAATCGTCTTCCGAACAGATATTTTCCCGAAAATTGCCGTTGAGTGCCCCTGTCAGAAAGTAGACCTTTGTCAAAAAATACCTTTCAGAATAGATGTAGACAGAAATGTCCATGAAGAAATGCTTGCTTTCTATTTTGATCAAGTTTTCCCTCTGAATTTATGGTCGACTTCATAATCATACTGATGTGCTTCCCATTTGAAAAAGCCGAAAGACTTAAACACTCCATCGAAATTTCTAATGCATACGAGTTCTTCAGTGGAAAGCTTAGCGATTACCGAATCTCTTTCATTCAGTGAAACCATATGTTTTGGTCCACCCTAAATCTTTGTTACATTGTACGCTGAGAAATTCAAAGGCCCATTTTGTTTGGTATAATCTGAGTTACCAATTACTCGCTGCGGATATTTCCCAATAGAGTTTTGATCTAATTTTAAACCTTCTTCTGCTTCGTGTTGCTTTGTAGACTTCGTAGGTCTTAGAGGAGTAATTTTTCACGAAACCAGACACATATAACTGCGTTAACTCGGGCTTCCCTAGAGCAATTTTGCTTGGTTTAAAAAAGTTCAAATGAGTAAGCGTCATCCCAAGAGATCACAGTCTTCAAAGGCAACTTATATCGAAATAACAACGGCCCATGTGCATTAAAACAAAAAAAATGTAAATTGCTTGTTTACCCACGAAGCACATAGGAGTTCATATGAACTCGTTTAAACGTGTCCACGCGTTACAGATCGAATTGGAATTTGGATCGAAGTGTTGGCTTTTGAGGAGAGGGAAAAACCGGAGTACCCGGAGAAAAACCTCTCGGAGCAAAGGAGAGAACCAACAACAAACTCAGGCCACATATGGCGTCGACGCCGGGAGTTGAACCCGGGCCACATTGCTTACGTGATTACCACGTATTGGATTGCAGTGAGTGTTTAGTAGAGGTCATAATAATAAAAAAAAGATCAGAAAAATCATTGACATCAATACAAAGCAAAGAGCCAAGAGTTGTTTACACAAAAGCTGATTGAAGTACTCAATTCATTTTATGTTTATTCCTTCTTCTGAAAAGCAACTAAGCTTAAATATGGAGGCATTCCTAATATCGTCGACAAGACTGTTCAAAGTCCGTTGGTAGCTCACCACTTCCTGAGATGGCTTCTCGATAAGATTCACATGGAAGAGTTTGCTACAAAATTGGTCTCGTAAGGTCTGTCAATTGAACTGAACCGTTTCAAATGTACGCTCACCATCGTTTCCTGTAGGTCTACAGATGAAACGTGTGCATTTGGTATAGACATTTCGCGTATGAAAAGGGACAGAATTCATTCTTGCGATCACTGAGTTTGATAAAACGTGACTTTGCTCGCCTCAGGCAAGAAGCAACGTGCTTTAGCTAGTCTACTGACCTATTTTTAGCATACTCTTATATCATGCGCACAATAAGACGCCAGAGGGCGATTTGTGCCAGAACAAAAAAGGAGCCCATTTTTAAGCTAGAACGTTTCCACAGGAAGCCCGAGCAAAACAACATTGCGTCTTGTGAGGCAGAAATGCTGTAAATTTCTCAAAAAAAAAAAATGTCCATGTTATTTACATATTCAGTAAATCTTAAGTCTAACAAAGGATCCCTGTAATTTACAATAAATTTGCAGAATCCAGATAATATGTGAATTTATTATATAGACGCGAGTGTTTTACTGGAAAATATACCACTCGTAAAATTCATAAAAACTACATCCGGGACCCGAGTGGTTTATTTTCCATAATCTCACACGTGAGTTTATCTATGACGTAATTTCGGTAATTTCCCTCCGAAATTTGTAGGCGTCTTGCGTCTTTTGAATTTTACTTACACATTTTTCAAAGTTTTGCTTATATTTTGTCATTGTAGTGCCCTATTCCGTTCAGTGTTATTTCTCAAGATTATTGTAAACAAAGTCTTATATTGCTGTACTGTAAATTTGAGTCATCACAATTACTAATCTATTATTTTATCGATGTCTTTTTGTCTATATAATAAAAAGAACATTACACGGTGGCTTGAAGATATGAATTTTAATTTCTTGTGGCAAAAACAAAATTTTGCTCACTCGCTGCGCTCGTTCGTAAATATTGTTTTGCCACTCGAAAATAAAATTCATATCTTCGCGCCACCGTGCAATATCCTCTATATAATGCAAATCTCAATAGTAGGTTGAGTTTGATCGTCCGGGTGAGCGTAGTCCTGAATAACATCACGGTTTAACTGACAGACGACCAAAAGCATCGCGACGTAATTGACCAATCAGATAGACAACCAGAGTATAATACCATCGACTGACGTGATACAACTCACTTTGACTCTGAAGATGTGTGCGTCACGACCCACAAAGGTTCATGGGTAAAATTGTTGCTGCGCCTCATTTCAATCGTAACACGGTCGAGTTCGCATCTCTTGAGAGAGATGAATCAAACCCAGGGGTCAAAACACTGCTTCCTTTTCTGAAAAACATTACGGAAGAGAGCGATTTGGAGAATTTTCAAGATCCTACAAAGGCCTTAGATGCTTGCTATTAGCTTCATAAGGCAATTTCAATAGGTTTATCTCGATTCGGAGACGATCGACGGTGCGATCCGTAGCCGCTTTTAAGCGACGATTTCCTGCTTCTCAGAAGATTTTATGTACTGTTTGGTTTATATGTATATTTTTTATCTCAAAGTGAAAGAGATCTGTAGTTCATACCTGGATTTGCTTAACTAAAAAAAAAAATTGATGGACTTTATTACCGCCAAGGAGGGGGAGCGCGAGCAAACAGCAAGGTCAAAAATCTTCTCTCATAACGATTTTTTTTTCATCGAAAAGTTTATATGATTTTGCAAGTGCTCGTTTGTAATCCTTATGCGCAAATAAATCTTCTCTCAGGCAAGGGGAAAACAGACCGAAAGAGCCGAACAGCTTCAGCACAATGAGGGGAATTTCCGTCACCGAAGTTACAGCCGCCGGAATTAACCCCGATCTTGTCTGTGCGTTCATTGAAGTGAGCGCAGTGTATCGATTCTGTTATAAACCTAACCTCGCAATTTTAAAAATCCTGTATGTTGGCTAGATCTTCGATAATGGTTGTGTTTTGGTAGAGATTTGTAACAATTTAATCCCTCACGTGAATCTACAAAAAAATTTGCATACACATAGCACACACTATATGCAAATTAACAACAACAACAGTCCTATTCAGGCCTACGTCCACCCGGTCGATCAAACTCAACCTACTTTTGAAATGACTCCTGGGTTCAAACCTTTCACAATAATGTAAATCTACTTTACAAAACAAGAACATGTAAAAGTAAAAAACAACAACAACAAAGCAAGTAAATAATTTTTTTGAATTTCTAGTGGGAAAAGCGAAGAACAGAGACACCACGGGATTAAAGATATGCCATTTCCGCTTAGCTTCATCTGGAGCTTCACATTTTTTGTCCGTCTCCATGGCATGATCACTAGATTTACTTTTCCATAATTTGATGTCTTTAGGTCAAACTATCGTCAGTGAAAATGGCGAAAATAGGAGTAGCATTTTCTGGTGGAGGAATTCGGTCGGCGGCTTTCTGTTCAGGCGTCCTGCGGAGACTGCTTCAAAAGAACGTGGAGATAGACTACCTAAGCTGCGTGTCAGGAGGTGGTTTCACAGGATCTGCTTACATGGATTGGAAATACAGACATGATAAAAAGGACGACAAGAAATGGCATCAGGAATTTTTCAACCACATGAGGCAAGAAGCAGGGTTTATCTGTCACTGGCAAAGGCCATGTAAAGCGATCGTGGAGTCTATGGCCTTGCTTGCAGTTGTTGTCTTTGTGTCTGTTATTGTACCTATGCTTTTCTTGGCTTCGATGGCGTTTCCTTTGGCTTATGTTATAGACTTCTTATTTGGTAGGATTCTCAGAGGTGCTGATCTGTCGTGTCCCCAAGAAGTACAACGAAACCCAAAGATGACTTTGCAGCAGTGCAGGGAAGAGCGAAGGTCGCTGAACGTAATTTATGATCAATTTGTACTGTTCATTACACCGATATTTGTTGGTTTAGTATCTAATGTTCTTAAAAGGTGTATTCCAAGGTCGAAGGGACTTTTCAAATTTGTTTCTATTTTTTGTGTAATCTTTTTCGCACTGGTCTTTTTTCCGTGGTTCATACAGGATTTTCTTCGTGTTCTTCCAAATTGGATGAAAATCCTTCTTATTTTCTCACTGTTTTTCGTGTGGATTTCTTTCCCGCTCAACCGCTCAATCGCCACACTAATGCTTGGTGTATACGCTATTTCGTTTGTTGTTTTTTGGCGAGTCTACAAGGAGGACGCGTTAGGTGTTAAATATGACGAAAAGAGTTTTGATTTGCTCCTGGAAATATCAGTACTTTTAAACTGGATCGGTCCACTGATGGTTACCATTCAACAACGGCTAGGACACGTATATGCAAGGTAAGATTTCCCGGCAAAAGACAATTAATTAACAATTAATGAATGAGGCTGAGTATCTTATGAAGAATTATGGAGATCGAGCTGGGTGTTATCCGTAGAGGCCAGAGGCCGTAGGCCGAGGTAGATAACACCCTCCGAGATCTCCATAATTCTTCATATGATACGAAAGCCATGCCATGTTTTTAGCTATAACTTCGCCTAGTTCTTACTCTTGAAACGAGTGAAATGTCCGCCATTTTTTGTTTTCACAACCAAAACAACTCAACCTCGTCCCCAGGTCTTCTCGGTTAACGGTGCCTTAACCTGGAAGAACGCTGCATTTTTGACGTCATTTCCTCGTTAAACACAAAATTCTTCCAAATTTGGTCACCAGTAACTGGTTATGGTGAATTATGCCTGTGCTTTTAGCCAATCAGAATCGGGGAAATATTTTGAATGAATAATAATTGAATTTATTTTGAGGACCTGCTCAGTCAGTCGTCATAAAACTATCACATAACTTAATTGAATTTTCTAAGCTTTATTAAGAGAAATTAAGACTTGGATTAGTAAGTAAGTAAGTAACCCTATTTAATCAGGGTAGCTCGTTCAGCAACGAGGATGGTATCCATAGCGGCCCTGAGAAATAAAAAAAGTATACTATTTAAAAATTCCTATATACATGATTAAAATAGACAATAATACTATAAAAAATCTAGCAAAGTCAATATTAAAAGTGTGTGCTAAGAGATAACAAATTAAAATTATGAGGTAAAATACTTGGTCAGCATCTTTTAAAAACTATTCACAGACGTGGCACTTTTAACATAATTGGGTGAAGAATTGAAATAAACAGCATCTGCATATACTTAAAAGTTCTTTTGCCCATGTTACGTTTAGGCTTTGGTGGGTGCAGGTCGTTGCTTCACTTAGTTGCATGATCGTGCAAATCCGCATTCCTTGTAAAATATTGCGTAAAATACTTGGGTGCTAGATTATCTAAACACTTAAAAACTAAAATGCATTTATGCATTTTTCTTCTGGAAGCTGGATTTAACCAGTTTAGCACACAGAAAGTGTCATTTGAGGTGGTGTAACTCTTTGCAACACCCCTCTGAGGCTTCCCCCCACGCAGCATCAACACCAACCCCATTTAAATCCCAGAACGTCCTTTTTAACGACAGAGCACTGGGTTCAAATTTACTCCGACCAAAAGAAGATTAAGTACATCTCTTATTCAAAATATTAGAGCCAGTGTTGAAACCCGCCCTCCCAAGCTACACAATTTACTCCGATTCTCTCCCCTCTTCCATCCCTGACATTTTATGCCCCCTACCCCCTCCCCCGAGCTTCGCTAGTTTTTACGATAAACGTATTTCTAGTTAGGTGAAATCGCGTGTGTTCTGTCCCCGTAGGTCTGCGCAATTGTTAAGACACTAACCTTGATTGTTCAAACAGTATCATATCATGCAATTAGATGGAAATACAGTCAACTCACTCCTAACAGTGGTGTCTATCAAGAACAGACGCCTCTTTAAACGGAAACTATAAGAACATATGTTAGAATTGACCCCTGTCCGGTTCTTTAATTAAGTCATTTTCTTTGACCGTCTCTAAGCCAGACACTTAGCTATAGAGGCGGTTAAAATAGGCTGTGTTGACAGTATATTGAGCAAATGTCAACAGTGAGTCTCCTTAATTGGGCTCTCGATTTCCCTGTGTGCTTCAGGCATTTGGTCTGTATGTTTAAGGAATAGTAGGCTGTCCCACAATGAGACTTTAACGGAGAAACCCAGGCAGTGCAGCAAAAGCTAGAGACCTATGGCACCCTAATCTTTACCGTACTTCGTAAGAGGATCGGAGTTGATGTCATTTTCGCGGTCCATGTTTTCTTCTTGGTAGGTGGGTAATCCAGAAGGCATTTTTCTATCCAAAGACGGTGGGAAAGTGTGGATGCGAGGGAATCAGTTGGCGAAACCTTTTCCTTTACTGCCCAACCTGCTGTGAGGAGCCACAGGGTAAACTAACAAATATAAGATCTACCAAAGCTTTAACTTTAGATGATTTAGATGAGATTACACCGACGTACATTGGATGCATAACGAGTAACCACTGGAGACGCACCTCTTCCCCCAAAGAGCCTCACTATGAAGTCTTTACAATGAGCTCGGAGAGTATTGAGCGTCTTGACCGCCCTCAGAGCGAGGAAGAACTTCTTGGAAAGCTGATGCCTGTCGATGTGTATCTATCTGATGTGGCAGCCACATCTGCGTCGGCCCTCAACTATCACATGGGAAGCATGCAGGGCGATGAAGAACCGTTCAAAGATTTTAAAGTACTGCTTGGGTTGTCACTTGGCACATCAATCGTTTCTGATGAAAAACACGAGAAAAAAAGGCCCTTCTGTGTTCAGGTGAGGAATCTCATGTAACAACACATTCAACTATTTTTATCAAGGACAGAAACCAATCACCCGAAAGCGTCCATCTCTTACTAAAGGTGGGCGGTAGATCTTGTTAGGTTCTCGGGGTATTCATAAATTTATCTATCACACCAAAAAATTCTCAATTTATATAATAATGCTAGACTAAACATCCCTCTATATCCTGAATTTGTCGAGGAACAGGCAAATGAAGAAGGGAACTTAACATCGATAAAGGTTAAGCATGCTTTAGCTTGTTTTTAAACTGTGAAATAGTTTGAATGAACTTGATTAATAAAACAGTTATTGGATAAGGCCTTTGTGTGATCTGAGGAATTATGCAGAGGACATACTCAGCCTCATCCAGTAATTGCTAATTATTTTTCATCAATATTCGACTGTAACATAACATATGACATTAGTTTTTTTCCTAGTTAATCCATAGCCTGTTCCAGGCTCCGAGATAGTTGGGTCCGCGAAATTGAGAAAGCGCGGACGCTAAAAATAAAACAGCAGGGAGATTAGGGAGAGAAAGGGCGACCCTTTTGCCCAGATCACGTGCCTTACACTTACGCGTCATCCCTACTATCTGAGAGCCTGGAACAGGCTATTTCAACCCAAAAAAACCGGGCTGAAAACTAGCTTTTACTCATAAATACATTTTTAACCAACACACCAAGGATTTCGCGTCCACATTATTTCTTTCTTTATAGATTCTGCCTTTCTTGGTGGAGATGCTCCGTGGACTTCCGTTGATAGTTTTGTTTGCAGCTTACCTATATACTGGCAATGGCCTCTATATTTTGATGGGTTTTCTCGTATCATTTTCCTCTGGGATCCTTTTTTCACTAATGGCGCTAATACCTACAGGGAGTAAGCATCGTGGGAGAATGGAGCGAATCGCCAGGTAAGAATGATTTTTTTCTAGTGTGTGCCTTAAATCGTCATATTTGCCTTTTTTAAAGCAGGAAACAAAATTTTAAAAAAAGTTTTGCCTAAAACCCAGAGCTATATATGGGTAATCCACACTCAAGTGATTCGCTTTGCAAGGGCAAAAACGTCTTAAAGGGAGATTAAGAGCAAGACGTGTAGCAGTTTTTAAGGCTGAATCTTGTAATCTACAGTTTTTCAGGCGAGCGAAGACAAGAGCAAAGCAAGCGAGGAGCTCGAGACGCGTGCGACGTCGCGCATGTCTCTCGCGCTCTACGTCCTCTTCGCGTTTGCCTCCGCTCGCCTGAAAAACGCAATAAAAACAGGCCATGTGTAGAATAGTGTTTCAACAAGTGTTGCGTTGTTCAAAACTGGTGGTCACTAAAGTTGAGAGATGTTCAATTTTCATAGCCTGCGTTGCAGCCGTCCCATTTTTCGTCTCGACTAAGGGCGCTTTCCAAAAGTCAGAACTGACTGGCCAGACCATGGCTGGAGCAGCATTTTGACAATGAAATAGGCTTTTTTAAACAGCTCCTGCTGAAAAACCATCTCTTTCGTGCATAGTATTTAGGATTTGACGGATCTGGTTAGATAGTTTTGATTAAAAGTAAAATTATCATTACTACGGAAATGGTCTGGCCGGTCAGTCCTGACAAATGGAAAGCGCCCTAAGTTTAGCCTGCGTAGCAAGCGTTTCCAATCGAGTTATTGCGCAAAAGTTAGAGCGGAAGCGAAAAAAAAAACGGTAGAAGGGGGAGGGGGAGGGGAGAAGAGGAAACGCTTGCCCGCAAACCCCACGATTCTGAAAAACGCCCCTTGATATTTCACGGTTGAGTTCGTTTGTAAATTGACAGCTCGTCAAAATAGAAGTATAACGAACAGATTACACCTGGATTGCCAGTAAAATTACTTTGTTCTCTAATAGAACACGTTCCAGGCGAGTGCAAAAACTGTAATAAAAAAAGGTTTACGATAAAAGAAGGTTAAAACTCTGAGCGGTTGCTTCGGAATTTCTTGTTTTTTTATTGTGTGGCTTTATCTCGTCGTGAAACCTTGTCGAAACGTCAAGAATGATTTGTCCGGAACAATTCCGCCGGCTATAGGTTTTGCAGAGAGGCTGCTCTTCAGCCCGTGTCAAAACGTTCTCTATAATACATGCCGCTAAATTTGCAATAAACAAAAAGAATCTTCATTTCAAAACGCTAAGAAATCGCTTGTCTATGGCGGCTTTAGCTAGTGTTGAGTACCGATGTTCTGATTTACGTTTACGTTATCTCCAACAAACAGTCCATTTGTTTTTTCCAGTCAGATCCGCACGCCGTCATTCCCAATAAATTGGCCTTCCCTAGTCTCCACTGCTCGATCTCCAAATATACTTTGAAGACTCTGATCTCATAAACCTTTGCACAAACACGATTCGAATAAATATTTGTAATCTGCGACCACAAATCACATGAGACCAGGTCTGTGACACTCGTAAACAAAGCATACCTGGTTTGATTGATCTTTCGAGTGCTAAGTAATCAACACTACTAGCACCGCACCAATCAGAAGCTGCGTTCGTGGGCGAACGCAGTTTTTCAAAATCGTGGGGTTTGCGGGCAAGCGGTTCCTTCTTTCCCCTCCCCCTCCCCCTTCATTCCTTTTTTTGCTCTCTTCTCAACTTTCTCGACGAACTCGCGGGGAAACGCTTGCTACGCAGGCTACCCTAAGTCTAGAGTAAAAACCCTTGAAAGCAGAGGTCCACTCAACGCGTAAATAAAATCGACTGGTTTCTTATTGCCGGATCTCCAATGTAGAGATGCTAGAGCCAGACGTCACTTGAAGTGAGAATTAAAACTTAACTGAATACAAGGCTGGCAATACGGCAAAGGGTTGATTTATTTGGGGCCAATATTTCCGCTCACAAAATTAGCCTTCCTCAGGGTCAGAGCTACACTGAAAGAAAATTCTATGAAAGACAATTCTCTTCAAGGATGGGTGAAACAAAACGGACGCTTCGTGAACGCTTGAATTAACCCTATTCAGACCGGGGGGGGGGGACTTTTGAGGCTCCCCTCGCTAAAAAGTTGAATAACTTCAAAACCAATAAATTCAGCGATGTGACTCATAATGACGTCATATTACGTCATTGTGTCAATCAAGTTATACAAAGAAGTTGGAAATGATGAGTACATTTTTGTGTGTAATTTTTGGCGATCGTAGGATAAGCTGTTTTGAAGTTACAGAGGGGGAGCCTCCGAGGGTCCCCCTGTCGCAGGAAGCAAAAAAAAGCCCTGTCCCAATAGGGTTAAAGAACATAGGCAACGAACAATCCACTCCACGCTAACGCCACTCCTGGTATCAGCCACAAGTTGCTCCAAATTTTCTTAAAGTTGCCCCAAAATTCTTTAAAAGTTGCCCGAAGTTGCTCGACTTTTCTAAAAGTTGCTCAAAAGTTGATCCTTAGGTAAAATCAAAATGACAGCCATAGCGAAGTACAATAATGTAATTTTAAACTACTGCTTTCCTCGCTTTTTTTATTTAACGCATCTAACGGTCGGTGACGTTCAAATGTGCAGTAACTGTGTAAAGTAATTAATTCCTACAGAATCAGAGCACAAAATCTTTTTACACAGAGACAAACTGAACAATTTAATCCTTCCTTATAACAATGTCCTTCTCTTGTTAATATTCTAGAAAAACTTTATATTAAACGTTACGCGTTTTGAGCAAACACTAAATCAATAATAATAATAATAATAATTAATAATAATAATTTGCATTTATATAGCGCAAACCTCTATATGAATATATTCGGTTGCGCTTTACAATATTGTTATATCAAATTTATGTTAAAGGTGCATGAGAAACTATTAAAAACTACAATAAAAAGTATTAAAAACTATAAATAAATAAAATAAATAAATAAATAATGATAATAATAATAATAAACCCTATTATAAAAGCCAACAGTTAAATCCATTTTAAAAAAATCCGGATCATTAGGATTTTTCGTTAAAGGCTCCATTGTGGATCATATGAGTCAATATTCCGTTTTTCGATTTTAGTAACTGAAAGAAACAAAATATCCGTTCTCGGATTAAAAATCCTGATTTGGATTTTAGTAAAAGAAACGCACCCTATAGCAACAAAGAACAGAAATGTGTTTTCAAGGATTTTTCACAAGGCTTTAACAGTATTAAAGGACTTTGTATTTTCAAAAAATTAATCAAGTTGTTAAAAATTTAATCAAGTTGCCCCAAAAATCAAACGTTGCCAGAAATCAAGAGTCGTGGATGAGAGGACAACGGACGTGCCCTCTAACAATACATTTTAACATGAACAGTAAGGTCTGACGTCAACATACAAAGGCGCAACTGGCAGCCTCTCTCAGTCCATTTATGAGCTTACTGTACCCACCCAACCCTTGATGTGAATGATGTGATTTGTGAAGGTTGACCACACCACCGGGGTCTACGTCCCCTACTCTTTTCGAACAGTGCATGGTGTGGGTTCTTTTACGTCCCACAAAAACCAGATAAGTGTAAGTTCTGTGAGACGGGACCTACGGGTTTTTCGTCGTCTAACCGTTTGCAGATGTCATTACAAAGGCAGAACTTTCTTCTCAGTTATTTAAAGACCCTGAGTGTTGGAACGGCCGGGGTTTGAACCCGCGACCTCCCGCTCAGCAGACCGGCGCTCTCCCAACTGAGCCAAAGTTGCTTCAGGTAGCAAAAGTTGCCAAAAAGTTTCCGAACTTCCCACTTCAATCAATCTGGCCACTCGATAAAAGACATAGAACTTGTAGTAAACTAATCCAGCGAACTGCATGGGATTGAGTAAACACTCCAAACAAGACACATCATGGCGGGTCTCAACGACAACCTTGTTCCTCACAGTATTGTGGGTAATGACAGATCTCTTAGAGGGTGCTCAATATTTTACAACTTAATCCACTGAACTTTAACCTACACTTAATACGTCACGCCGTAAAACAAGAGAAGCTTTTCTCATAAATAGAGGCAAGACTCTTTCACCAGATGGTTTAACCGCAAGGACGAACATTGAACCGTGCCTTATCAATCACTTTATTGTATGATTATTTACCTATCTATAATCATGGTATCTATTGTTCTCATTTTTAGTTATTCATTAGCCACTTATGTAAATTTAGATTCAAATCTTAGGAGCCGTTGTAGAATTTTTTTTTCAGTGTAGCTCTGGCCCTGAGGAAGACTAACTTTTTAGCCGAATATAAGCCTTAAATAAATCAGCCCCTTGCGGTACTGCCAGCCTTGCATTCAGTTTTGTTTTAGGTTTAGAGTGTTTACGACGCAGGCTAAATTTTTGTTAATGAGGACCGGATCGCAATTACTTCCGGTTGTCGCTTTGCAGAGAGAAGTGACAATCGGGCATACGTCTGCATTCGCAGATCAAAGGGCAAAGGAATGATTGACTCCAACAATAAGTGAACTAACTATTATCTAACTGCAACGTTTTGACAGATGGTTTGCTATCAACATCTCTATTGTCACTTACGTGCGCAACGCGCTACAAGTTACCAACCAAGGTCCCAATCCTCCAGCGGTTATATATCTGAGTGACGGCGGCCATATTGAAAACCTTGGTATCCTGCCTTTGCTAAAGAAGAGACTGCAAAAAATTGTATCCATAGATGGAGGACAGTCCATTCTAGACGAAGATTATGGGAGTATTCTTTTAGAAGCTTTAAATATGGCAAGAAAGAAGCTGGATTGTTCATTTTCGGGAATGGATGGACGAGATATTGCTGAAGACATTCGAGAGAAGTTTGTGGAGAGACGTCCTGGATCACAGCCATCTAGCTATAGGTTCGTAACAAAACTGATCGCTGAATGCTTACATTAGCGGGATATAGTTGGAGAGGTTGACTCAGGGCGTGATCCATTCAACCAACATTCAGACCGGTCCGACCGGGAAAAGAGGACCACCTCAAAAGGTGGACCTGTTTTTTCGAAACTTTTCCGGTTGGACCGAACCGATCCATTGAGTTTTGGACCGAAATTTCCGGAAACTTTGGTTGAATGGATCGCGCCCTCAATGTACCTTTAATGAAACCAAGTAAACAAACCAAGCGACGCGAATGTCTGCCGCGCGCTTTGTCACAACACAACATTTATCTTCGTTACATACGACCCACAGATAATGCACGGCAAACAAATCGGCAATAGAAAAAAACTTTTTGGAAAAATAAGGTACACACTGAGTGAAACAAACTATTAAATAATATTAAATTTTTTCCTTTGGAAAGTAATCTTCCTCCCAGCAGACGGTGTGAATGGTTTGTCTTATATGCTAAGAGTTTGACAATATTTTGCTCTCAGTTGTCGAGCGCCAAAGCAGATGTCACGCAAAATTCCATGATCTCGTTCATGAGATAATTAAGGGTAGCACTGAATGATGCATAATTTCATTGCATATTTTCGGAAAGGAGGGATTTCGTAAAATCTTATCGAGCAAAATGACCTTGTAAAAAAGTTGCCTTGTTTCACGGTCGAACCGTAAAAGGGGCAGATTCCAACATCTTCAAGTGCAAACCGTGTTCTATTTTTAAAACCCTTGGGTTAATTGGATCAAGTCCTATTCTC
Organism: Porites lutea; assembly: GCF_958299795.1. Lineage (NCBI taxonomy): Eukaryota > Metazoa > Cnidaria > Anthozoa > Scleractinia > Poritidae > Porites > Porites lutea. Next base: position 17,172,178 of record NC_133212.1, read on the forward strand.
TCATAAACGAATCACGAAAGCGGCAAATTCAAAAGCTTTCACGACAATACAACCCACAGTAAGGGCCTGATCACATGAGCCGGGGAAGCAATGCGCATGAACAGTGTGTTGCTCCGCTGTCCTGTTTCTCGCCTGGTTCATTCACCGGGCAGCCCGGCAAGGGTGATTTCTTGGAAAATTTCCACCCGGGATCCCGGCATCACAATAATGGTATCCCAGCTAACTGGGCTGGCTCGGTTGTCGTACAATAGCAAAGTTGATTTTTGTTGCGTTTAACTAAGATGCAGAGATCTCTGGAAAGCGAGCCAGCCCGGCTCATGTAATCAGGCCCTTAGTTCTATTGTCAGTTTTTACGCCCTCCCCTTATCCTCACCGATTTTCAAAGCCCTCGTTCACACACACAAAATTTCAGCCCGCAATCCCCACCTTCTCCCAACATCTTTATACCCCCTTCTCTATATGAAATGACCTTTTGGCCTTATTCATGTTCTCTCCATACAAATATTATAAAAAAGCGAATCACCACAACTTCATTTCAACACACTGAAACTATACTATCCCTTTATAAACGAATTAGCACTTCCACAACTACCTCACTGCAACACCTAAAATCACAAAACAATTATTTTTTGTTGCTTCATATATAATTCTACGAGAAACAAGTTTCATTGATTAACAAACTACAATCATTATCTTTACCAAGTAATGTCCAATACAAGTTCATGCCTTCCCCTTCATGCATCCCTAACCCCTAGATATACAATGCTACTGCACTATTCACACATCCCTAAGACACATAAATAACTTCTCACACGCCTAGTATACGACGCTCAAATGTACGCACCCACAGCGTCTTGTTTTTTATACATTTCGTGCCCGTCGATGTTGTTTTTTGTTTTTTTTATTCTAAACTTAGATGCGGTCCTTTCAGATTCAACCCCAGAAAATTTCGCCAACATTTGACATATTAAAGGCAACTGAATATGGTCGGCGAAGTTTGACACAGTGCGAATTCACTTTTTAAGTGACGTTTTCGGTTTGTTGTAATCCAGAAATTTTGCTTCATTGGCAACGTGAGATAACGACTTCTCCTATCTATTGAGCACATCTCATGAAAACAATTTTCCTGAAAAGTGATTCCTGTCTGCAGAAAATGCAAGGCTTCACTGAGAGTGATATGGATAGTATAATTTAAAGCATCTTTACCATCTAATATCTTTTTTGCCACCCAATTCGCCAGATTTAAGGTGCAATACTACCAGAAAAATACCAACGGTGAAGGAAAAACCAAGGTTGGAGAAGGTGAAGTTCTCTACATTGTCTCAAGACATCCTGGCAAAGCTGCGAAGAAAACCAAACAGTATGTAACCTGGGAGGACGCACTGCGTGACATTAAAGTCGAACTGCCCACGGATCAATGGGGAACTGGGCCCGAATTAAAAGCCGAAGAGGCTGACCGACTGACCTTTGGTTGCTGCGAATGTTGCCATGGAAACACATGCCGTGGTTTCTCTGAAGCGATGTGCGGGGCTTTTCCACAACATTCAACGGGGAATCAGTTTTTCACTCCAACCATGTTTTCAGCGTATCACAGGGAAGGTTACCGTGCAAGTATGGAAGCTAAAGTAGAGGAGTTTCTGAATGAAGAATCCAACTCTTCCCAATCAACGGCATTCATAGTCTAATTGTTGTTGCTCTTGTTGTTGTTGTTGTTTTTCTAGTAATACACATATTGCTGGTTTTCATTGACATTATGCCATCCAAAAAAAAAAACAAAACCGTTGACGGACTAGGTCCAGAATCCATGCTCGCCAAGATTTAAGTCAAAGCTTCATTTCACTTGCGAGATATTCGAAGAATATGATTTATGAAGACGCCACGTTGGATGGGCACCTACATGGCGACCAGAACCAACAGAAACATCTGTAACTGAGTTACGCTACGACAGCGTGAATTCAACTCTAAAGGAACTCATAAACGTTAAAGCAATATTTTTTCTAATTCAATGATTGTTCAAATCAAAAATCCCCCAAAGTAAGTCACCTTTTTAATGTACATGACAGCTTTCTCGGCCGCCATGTAAATGCCGCGTCAAGTAAAAGCTAAGAATTCAAGCGTACTGTATCACAAAACGAAGTGTCCTTATACGAAGTGAAAATTCTCTTAGTAAATATTAGTTTGAAGCTTCCTTAGCACTTCATGAAGGATCGATAATTCTCTAGTTTTGAAGTATGATGACCTCATGTAAAAACCAGCATTGTATACGCCATAGTAGATTGTATACAACGGCTGCAGAGTGATGAAACTAGCATATTTACTGTTTGACCTGCGTGACAGCTAAAAAATAATAGAATAATTCGCAGTGTTATGTTGACAAAAATTGTTTCGCTGACTCTACAAAGCTAAAGGAAACCTCAAAAAATCCTAAATCGATGTTCTTCAGTTCGGTAGTCTCCTTCACAGCTTTGCTTTATGGAAGTTTCGACAGAAGTCTTTTCGGGCAGTGTGGAGTCTTCGACGCAGGCTAATATTTATACCAATATTTTAAAAACGAATTGAATGCTTTCCGTTACTTGCAACTAACGTAAATCACTCTGAGCGACCAATTCTCATCCTCGTGCTTGCCAAGCTGTAAAATTAAAACATGGACTAGTGTAGAAATACATTTTTGTGTAGCTAAGCTAAGATCAATTCACTACCAGCAATTAGTATATACACACTCGGTGATCTTGGTGATTTAAGCAATGTAATTGGTTCGCTATCTCAGACAATTCAACAATATTCACGTCCTAGCTCGTAGATAATGTGTGAGCTGGGTGTTTCCCCAATTTTTTTTAGAGGAAGATCTTTTAAAAGTCAACAAAATCCTAGGGTTGACTTTTGTTAAGGCACGAAAAGACTTGGAAGGATACAAAACGGCGTTTTTCCATTTCCTGTCGCCGCGTTTTGTGCTAGATGTATTGTCTATACAACCCCCGTTTATTCGCGTAGAAAAAGCCGTTTCGTGAACTCAGAGTTTCCTAACAAGAAAATTTGACCCAAATACGAAGTTTATTTATGAAAAACAAATTTGAAGGCAAATATTTGCAAAAAATTCTACGTTTCAAGTAAACAGGACAAAGAATGGTACAAGAAGACGACGTCTTACCTCGAGCAACCGAGCCGCCATTTTTGTCAGCACTTCATACGAAGAACGACACAACAAAGCTTTTTGCCTCTAAACTTGGCGAGTCGACCGAAAACAACAAAGCTCTACTTTTCTTCTCCATTTAAGCCATTACGTTGTTGTTTGCGAAGTGATAAACTTGTAAATTGCCAAGTTAGAAAATTCTGCAAAGATCTATTTTTAAACTCTCACGTGATTTGATCCGTCAATCAAATCGTACTTTTTGATGGTTTCCTCTCTGATTTTGTTGAGATCATTTCGTGTGTATATACTAAAACAATTATTCTTTTCAATCTCGGTGAATAGTGGCTTTAGGAATATTTACCTTGCTGCTTCGCGCCTTGGTAAATATATTCAGCCACTATTCACCTCGATTTCAAAGAAAATAGGTTAAACCAGATGGGCATTTTTTTCATTTTTAAATTATTACTTCAGATATGGATAAATTCATATTCTTAAACACTAACCGCACAATTTTGTTCAAAGAAGATCCCTTTGTGCGCTTGATATTTCAAACGTTCCTTGAAATTCATGTTTTTTAAACTGAATGCAATTAAACAACGCATGCGTCATCAACCCAATTGGTCGATCGCCAATATTTAAACAATGTTTTACGTAGACCGTATTTAGGACGATCTTTAAACCTCCACATATCCGTTTTAGTATTTAGAGTTCAAACTGTTTTTATTTTCCTCATATTGGCTAAACTTCGTGAATCGCCCCAATGTGTTTTGTTTCAAGTTAATTTTGCAATGGTCCTTTACTAGAAAACGTTTTGACGTTTCCCACACTCTCCTGCTAATGTCTTGTTTTTATGTTTACTGGACAATTTTGACCGGTCTACCCAGGAAAACAGAGTGGGTTCTAGAACAATGTCAAGAAATCAAGTCTAGAAGCCGTTTTTATTTGCGAACTTTACTCACTTCAATTCCCGGCCTTATAAGCAAATCAATAAAAATCGTAAAATTGAACCCCACCGTATTGCATTACAGTGTTGTAATTACAATATAAGTTTTCTTACCGCAGAAAAGAAAACAACAATTTCCTTTTAAAGCCAAGCTTGGATTTTCTTCCCGTCTGACCCTAAACTTCTTAACAAACAACAAGAAGTCAAACAGGAAGACTCAAGCGAAATATCCCTTGGTTATTAATTAGCGTTTCGGGAATGCACATGCTTTGGATTTTAAAGCTTGTTTCGTGTAACCGAAGAAATACAATTGTATCTGGTCGTAGAAAATTTTACAAACAAAGAAATAACTAGGTTGAGTTTGATCGTCCGGGTGAACGTAGTCCTGAATAGGACTTTTGTTGTTTACAGTGACTGACGTTTCGACAACCTGTGTGGTAGTGATCTTCAGAGTGGAGATGACTACCACAGATGACTACCACACAGGTTGTCGAAACGTCAGTCACTGTCAACAACAAAAGTCCTATTCAATTCAGGATTGACGATCAAACTCAACCTACTTTTGAGTGAAATGACTCCTGGGTTCAAAACTTTCACAAAGAAATAACTGGCATGACACAGCCAACCATTTGCTTTGCGGCTCACGGCTAAGTTCGTGACCTTTCTTGACTTCCGCTGTTGACTAATTAGGTAATAATGCCCCCTCTCCCTCCCCCCACCCCTCCCCCCACCCCTCCCCCCTCAATGCGGTCGAACGGTCAATACAACAGGAACCCCAAAAACCATTCATACATTTGTCAAAATTTTATAACAAAAAGAACAATAAATTGCAAAGTCTAATAGGCAGTCGTGTTCCAACCGAAAAAAGGAAAAATCAATAAACCTCACCGTATCTCATTACAGTGTTGTAATTAGAATACAACAAATATTTGTTGCCTGCAATATATATTATTATATTATATTATATTATATTAAAATATTTCTTGTGCATTCAGTAATGCCTTAGCAACTCGAGACAGGAAAATATAATGACTTAAAACATCCTTGGCTAGTCACTATAAAAAAGCGGCATCTTACGAGCCGTACTACTTCACATCAAGACCAAGGTTCAGAGTTGTTCTGAAGTCAGTATGAAGACTACTGTGGCGATTGTATTTCTTCTACAGGTGTCATTAAGATTTGGTAAGTTTCTTTTATGAGAGTATTAAAAATTTCTTGTAATGTTTTTCTGGATAATTCAAGAAGTACGTTGATCAATTTTATTAAGTCAAGTACATCACCCTTTCAGCCGTTTGAAATTCAGCGTTTTCTGATCGTTATTTTCTAATCATTCAGCGGTTTCTAATAATTACAATGGACCAAGGTTCATGGTCGTTATTTGGTATTTAAAAGATTTACAAGACCGTCCCAAAGGAAATGTGTTGCAGAGTAATTTTTAGCATGTTCTTTTTCGTGATACACTGTCAAACAAAAATCGCAAACTTATGAGCGTATTATGAACGTAAAAGGTTGTATCGTAGATTTTTTTTTGAAACGAATCCACGACAGTCGAGATATCCTGCGCTCGAGCGGGTGCCGAAGCTATCCGCCCCTCTTTGATGAGAACGAGCCTATCCCAGACCAACGTCGTTCCCCAGGGTTGGAAAGAGTGGGAGAGAACCCTGACAACAGGGTTGGTTCCAGGCCCTCAGTCGATAGATAAGTGCGACTAAGGAAGACTACGACGACGAAGAAAATTTCAATTAAATGAAAGCCTGAGTCATGCAGGTGATCGACGAGGAAACGTGAAGCAGCTAGCAGATATCGCTTACTTCTTACATCTCTTGTATGATTATAGCCTAAAGGAATGTCCACTATAATCGCCCTGATTTCTTTTAAAAGGTTTTTCTGAAACGGCTTGTGATCAACCGCTTGGAATGCAGAACGGTGCCATTCCGAACTCCGCCTTGACTGCTTCCAGTGAGGCAGGCGTTGCTCATAGTCCTAACAGAGGAAGACTAAATTATGCGACACCTGCACCTGCTGCTTGGTCGTCTGGAGGTGCTCATTATCTGAAAAACAGCTGGTTTCAAGTTGACTTTGGAAGTTGGACTAAAGTGACGAGGATTGCAACCCAAGGAAGAAAATATGCCTACCAGTGGGTGACACGATATCGTCTGTCTTATTCCTACGATGGGATATTCTTCAAAGACTACACGGAAGTAGCCTCTTATCCAAAGGTACTTTAGCATTAATATAAAAATAATCGAACCTTTCATCGGTTACCACCAATGCTGCGAAGATCTAGTGGTCGTTCTCGGGAGGTGGTCGCATGCGAGAATCGAACCGGGGGTCTTTTTTTTTCTTTTTATTTCAAGAAGAGATCCATACACATCTAACGTGAGGCAAGAAATTTTTGCGGGGGTTTATTTTTTGCGGATTGGCAATTTCTTGTGTTTTGCGGGAACTTATTTTTCCGATAAGGTCAGATCGGTTTTGCTTAGAATTAATTTTTGCGATTTTCAGAAAGTACCCATGTACCCAGCATTGATTATATTTTCGTTTTTATTGAGTACGTGCAATAGAAATACATATTTCAAGCAATAAACCAGTATTTAGTTGTTTCTGAGTGAGAGAGGCAAGTTGTGATTGCCATGACAGACACGATTTCGTAGTACTGTATTTTTGAGTCGTGAATTTAAGTTGGAGAATATTTACTCTGGAGATAATTTTTGCGGAAAAAGTATGTCCGACAATTTTTATTTGCGGGAACTTAATTTTGTGGATCGCTGGAAAAACCGCAAAAACCGCAAAAATCGCCAAAATATGAACCCGCAAAAATTTCTTGCCACACGGTATTTTAAGAGAGGAAGAACGTCTACTTTTAAAAATTTCAAAGCAAGGAATTCATAGCATGTATTTTCTAAGTTAGGATATGCATAGTTCCATGTTGTACTAAAATTTGCCCACGTACTGTTATTAATTAGTGAAGTGCATACATGCGAACACGGTTATCAAACTATGCATCAAGAAATGGGAACATTTAAAACCGTCGCCACAAAAAGTGGTCGTTTAAAGTGAATGGGACAACCTTATTCTGGGGAGAGGGGAAAGTCTAGCAAATTAATAACTATGATGTATAGTTCTATATCAAAAAGTCGTTGAACCTAAAAAAATTGTTTCTTGAACTTTTTGTTTTGAAATTGAAGGTCTTTTCCGGCAACTCGGACAGAAATGGAATTGTCACTCATGAGTTGACTAATCCTATCATTTGCCGCTACATTCGAATCCTTCCTACTGCATATTACGCCTGGGTGTCGCTTAGGGCTGAATTCTATGGCTGCAAAACAGGTACGTAGGTACCCGGGGTCAGTCAGTGAAGTATATCACTGAAAGTAACTCCGACTCTCCTCTTTAATTACGCGTTAGTTTCGTGCACGCCGTTCAAAGGTCACTTCCTCAGTGCACAGGGAACCCATCTGGGCGCCCGTAGCCCAGCTGTAAACACAGATGGGAAGTTGTATTTTTCAGTAAGTGGTTGGAATGAAGTTGATAGGGTTTTGGGTCGTGTAAGTTGACATGAATAATAGTCGAACCCAGGTATGCGCCCTTAAGTCATGCACGAGCTTGCAAAGTAATGCGCGACATCAAGAGACCAGGGCTCCGTAAGTTTAACCCAAGATTAAGCCAAATTTTAAGCATAGTTTCCTTGTCTACGAACTTGTAACTCAAGCTAACAAAATACTGATGAGTCTTTGAGATACAGTTATCTCTCAGTCTCTGAGATACAGTTATGATAACTCAAAATGTTTCTCTTAGCATGCACAGGAAGGTAAATACTTGGCTAGCGCAAATTGGCCTTTCAGGAACCGGGCCCAGGATTGTACTTTCCAGCTAGATAGATAGATAAGCTAGATATGTCTGTTAAGTTTTAACTGAGCCAAGAACACACTTAGTTGGTTGCTACAGTACTATAAGAGACGCTCGAATGGACATTAAGTTCAGAAAATCAAATGGTTAGTCAAGGTTTTTGCCTTAACCAGTGGTCAATTAAATAAAACTTTTACATGGTGCAATCTACAGGTGTAGCTGTTGTTTTCAGACTCTAAAACAATGGCTATAATTGTAAAATACACTTTAAAAGTTTTATTAAATTGATCCCAGTGTAAGTTCAAAGTTGTGTACCATCCTGATCACGGCCTACAGCCAAACCTGTATGAAGCTGTCACCATTGGGGAAAAGCTCTCGGGCCATTTAAAACAGGATTGACAAACCTAAGAAATATTCAAGAACATGGATATGGTGAAAGAGCCAAATACCGTAAAATTCCGAAAATAAGCCCCGGGGCTTATATTTTTCAAAGGCCCTTTTTGAGGGGCTTATCTGCGGAGGGAAATTTGCGTTTCAAAATCGATGGGGCTAGCCTTATAAATGGAAGGAAATTTACCGTTTTTGCCTCGTTTTACTTGTGTATTTGAGGGCAATTTTCAAGTATAAGCCCCCCGGGGGCCTCATATTTCGAGGGGCGATTTAACGGAGGGCTTTTTGCGTTACGAGTTTGGGGGGCTTATACATGGAGGGGCTTATTTTCAAAATTTTACGGTATCTATCCCCTGAAAGATTGAGCTCGTCTTGTCAAAATGACCCGTTTTGCTAGAAAATAGAAAAGAACTCGTAAGGAAAAGGTGACCGCGACCGTTTAATAGAGGGTGACCACTAAATACAGGTTCGCTTACAGTAGAGGTTTTACTGTATATCGTTTTGTTATCTAGTTGCTATTCATGTAACCGCTGTCCTGTTGTAGGTTTTCCCATCCCAGAGCTACCAACTTGCAGGCATCCGCTGGGGATGGAAAGTGGCCACGTCCCGAATTCCGCAATAACTGCTTCCACCAAACTGTCTTCAGCATTTGGTCCTGAGAATGCTAGACTTCATTACCAGGGTGAAGCTGGGCGAGTTGGGGCCTGGATACCCTTATATCAAGACCACAACCAATGGCTTCAGGTGGACTTCGGATCTGTGACACAAATCACGGGTATATCAACTCAAGGTTATTACAATGCCGATCACTGGGTTAAGAGCTATACCCTGCAATATAGTGACAATGGTTACAGTTTCAAGCCATATCAGCAAAGCGGGCATACCAAGGTACTGACTGGTTTTTTAGGTAGCATACATGTAATTGCGTTCGGCCTTAGGAGAACGCAACCTAAACTTAACGCACGAGAAGCCTGGGCCCAGTAAATAAATCTCGTCTATTTTAAAGGAGGTTTCCACACTGCAAGTAAAAGCTCATATTAGTCTAAGTGTCATGTTACGATAGTGTCTTCAATTTCTCGACGTCAATTCTTGCTGAATATTTTGCGTTATTTTTTCACATATCGTCATTCATTCACATTTTGGCCGACATCGTACTTCATTGTTCAAAGCGCATATACGTCGGCATCGCACACATGTACTTGATATAACTTAAAAATTAGCTTCATGTTGCAACTAAATTTGCTCACCCTTGAATAGTGAGAAAGTGAAATAGCTAAGCGAACCAGGTTTTGAATGAGGTCCAACTGTGTACATTGTATACTAAGTTACACTCCGTAACAACCATGAATTTTCTTTTTAAGACCTTTGACGGAAATGTGGATCGAATGAACGTTGTCAGTCATGTACTGAACCCGCCTATCAACGCAAGATATATAAGGGTTATCCCTGAGTCCTATTTTCTTTACGAAGCACTGCGGTTAGAGTTTTACGGCTGCAAAACAAGTAAGATATTTTAAAGCTGATCGTTTACTCTTAGGAGATTATGAGACCTCTATTTTCGATCGAGCATTGAACGTACTTGTTCGATGCTCATATATGCTGCCCCAGTCATGGTCCCTAACGGACCTCTGCACTCTCCCCAGATTTCGATCGCCAAGTAGAATCAAGTCAGAAGGTGGCTTTTGATACTAAGCTCTTGATGTTAGCCATCACGTGCACAGATAAAGAACGCGAACAGTCTTAAGGGATAATTGTTGCGGTGAATCAAAGTTGTTGTTTTTCTCCTTAAGAGCATCCCGCGATTTTCAGACTATTGCTTCTGAATATCGCTTTCTAATAGCCGCCAACCCCCCCCCCCCCCCCCACCTCACCCCCACCCCAAAAGAGTAAATTTTGGACCAATAATTAACTACTCTCACAACGAGAATTGACAAAGCCATATGAAACCGGAATCGTTGCATGCTAACTTACAAGATGATTTATAGATAACTAGTTGAATAACAATCATAAAAAAGAAAAATTATTTAGTTAGTACTTTAATAAGTTATTTACCTATATTTATACAGGATTTGCCCCTTCAGCAGGGCTGATATCAACGTGGGTCCCGATAAACTAAAATTAAATACATGAGAATATAACCTATATTATGTAAAGACAGATTCTTGAAAAATGTACTATACAGCAAAATAACAGAATAACTGTTCTTAGCATCTCTTTAAATTTTGGCAGAGACTTACACTGCCTTGCTGAGTCCGGAGGCCCATTGTAAGTCCTTGCTCCCCGATACATAATTGATTTTTCCTAAATCCAGTTCACTAAATCACTGCTGGAAGTACAACATTAACTTCACTACTCATTTTATTTTCTTAAGCCAATGGAGGTTACTCGCAATTATGATGGGGGGGGGGGGGGGGGAGAAGTTTAGAGAAGTATATGCTACCACCACACTAATAAACTTCTTAATATTTTCTTCAGAACGAGGTCCTATGGGCGCCATGAAGAAGGATACTGTGGGATTTGAGCTAACTTTAGGAAAAATGTGATTTTGGAAATTGCAGCAACAAAACTAGGATAAATATATTAAAGGGGCAAAGCTTGGTGAAACATTATTTAAAGTAGAACAAAGCCGTGGATGTGATATTGGTTTAGTATGGTAGTAATCATGCAATGCAATGCAATGCAATGCAATATCTATATCATGGAAGCCGTGAGATTAATATAAGTATAAAGGGTCATGATTTATAAGGGGGGTATTTCTAATTTCAGAGTTAGAAATAAAAGAGGATTTGCCGTATGTTTCGACTCAACTGCCTCAAGTTCTCTTGATACGTATGTGTTAGGCGGAACCGGGGGATGGGTTGAGGGATACTTCCTTATTCATGCTGGAGCGTACCGCCGCTCTAGCAAAACAAAACCAGTACAGCTGATATATTGCTATGATAACTGGACTGGCTTTTCGTTCAAGAATGACATTTAGCCCTTTTGTGTCAAATGCTTATCAAGAGACATCATTTCATTACGTAATGAACTATAACGCTCCTACAGCGGCTGTCAGTCTCGCTTGCTTGGAGATTAGATGGGAAAATGAGGAGGCGATTAATTCTACACGAAACAGGATTTACTCACTAAAGGTTTTTTCACTTCCTACTTTATCGTCGTCAGTACTTTTTATTTGTTTCTGAATTGATTCAGGACGCGTGTTAGGGACGACCGGAAATACGTCTGCGGTCGCAGGCTTTACGCGTGGATTCCAGAGAAATTACAACATTGCCAGAGATCAAAGAAGTGATTTACATGGCATTTCAATCATCGCCGAAAATAAACCGCATGCTAATCACAAGACCCATATGCACACAATGAAAGTTTACAACACCCGACCATCGCAGTTTTGCTAAGGTGTTCTTATTTTTTTTTATTTTTTTTGACCACTCAGTAGTGTTCATTTGTTCCAAAGTAATCAAACGCTTTGAGGCGATGGAATTCGCGGACCGACACGTTTCGGAAAAGCGCTAGATTTAATCTTTCCTAAGCTTTCTTCGCAAAACATGCGTGGCTTCGATCACGCAACGATTCTTTGTCCCAGTTTCTACGGTCTCCGCACGGAACGCCTGGCACAATGACCCCCTTTTGTGTCCCAAATACGAAGAAAAACGCGTTGCAGATTATGAGTCTCGCTGCTTACGCAAGCGAGACTAAAAAGGTCTTCTAGTTTTAATATCTCCTTTCAAAATAAACTACGCAACTGAGTTTCACAACACAATGATGGAGAGTAAGACAAACAAAGAAAATTACCTCTCTCCTCCGACGAGATTCAATGACGCGTCATTGGATTTCTACTGCGCAAAGTCAGTGCAGGCGCGAAAACCGAAAGATTCTTCGCATCTTACCAAACAATTTAGGCGTTCGCACTCACATATTGCTGGTTTTCATTGACATTGTGCCATCCGAAAAAAAAGCAAAGGAAATGAAAGGAGGTGCTTCATTTCACATGCGAGATATTCGAAGAATATGATTTATGAAGACGCAATGTTTGATGGGCACCAACATGGCGACCAGAACCAACAGAAACATCTGCAACTGAGTTACGCTAAGAAAGCGTGAATTCAGCTCTCAAGGAACTCATAAACGTTAAAGCAATATTTTTCTAATTCAATGTTTGTTCAAATCAAAAATCCCCCAAAGTAAGTCACCTTTTTAATCTACATGACAGCTTTCTCGGCCGCCATGTAAATGCCGCGTCAAGTGAAAGCTAAGAATTCAAGCCTACTGTATTACAAAACGAAGTGTCCTTATACGAAGTGAAAATTGTCTAAATATTAGTTTTAAGCTTCCCTAGCACTTCATGAAGGATCGATCTCTAGTTTTGAAGTTTGATGAAGTCATGGAAAACCAGCATTATATACGCCATAGTAGATTGTATACAACGGCGGCAGAGTGATGAAACTAGCATATTTACTGTTTGACCTGCGTGACAGCTAAACATTAATAGAACAATTCGCTGCAAGTGCTTTATTGACAAAAATTGTTTCGCTGACTCTACAAAGAAAACCTCAAAAAATCCCAATCGATGTTCTTCAGTTCGGTAGTCTTCTTCACAGCTGTGTTTTATGGAAGTTTCGACAGAAGTCTTTTCGGGCAGTGTGGAGTCTTCGACGCAGGCTAATATTTATACCAATATTTTAACAACTAATGCTTTCCGTTACTTGCAACTCTGACGTAAATTACTCTGAGCGACCAATTCTCATCCTCGTGCTTGAAAGCTGTAAAATTAAACCCTGGACTTGTGTAGAAATACATTTTTGAGTAGCTAAGCTAAGATCAATTCACTACCAGCAATTAGTATAAACACACTCAGTGATCTTGGTGATTTTAGCAATCTAATTGGTTCGCTATCTCGGCCAATTCAACAGTATTCACCTCCTAGCGAGTAGATAATGTGTGAGCTCGGTGTTTGTCCCATTGTTTTAGAGAACGATCTTTTAAACAAAATGCTAGGGTTGACTTTTTTTAAGGCAAGAAAAGACTTGAAAGGATACAAAAAGGCGTTTTTCCATTTCCTGTCGCCGAGTTTTGTGCTAGATGGATTGTTTATACAACTCCCGTTTGTTCACGTAGTGAAAGCCGTTTCGTGAACTCAGAGTTTCCTAACGAGAAAATTTGGCCCAAAATCGAGGCTTATTTATGAAAAAAAAAATTGAAAGCAAATGTTTGCAAAAAATTTTACGTTTCAAGTAAAAACGACAAAGAATGGTACAGAAAGACGACGTCTTACCTCGAGCAACCGAGCCGCCATTTTTGTCAGCACAAATATTTAAACATTATGTTTTACGTAGACCGTATAGAGGACGATCTTTAAACCTTCACATATCCGTTTTAATGTTTCGAGTTAAAACTGTTTTTTTTTTCCTCATATTGGCTAAACTTCGTGAATCGCCCCAATGTGTTTTGTTTTAACTTAATTTTGCAATGGTCCTTCACTGCGGAAAACGTTTTGACATTCCTCACACTCTCCTGCTAATGTATTGTTTTTACGTTTACTGGACGATTTTGACCGGTGCACCCAGGAAAACAGATTGGGTTCTAGAACAGTGGCAAGAAATCAAGTCTAAAAGCCGTTCTGATTTTCGAACTTTACTCACTTCAATTCCCCGCCTTATAAACAAATCAATAAAAATCGTAAAATTGAACCTCATCGTATTGTATTACAATGTTGTAATTAGAATACAAATTTTCTTACGGCAGAAAAGAAAACAACAATTTCCTTTTAAGGCCAAGCATGGATTTTCTCCCCCTCTGACCCTTAACTTTTCAACAAACAACTTGAAGTCAAACAGGAAGACTCAAGCGAAATATCCCTTGGTTATTAATTAGCTTTTCGGGAATGCAAATGCTTTGTATTTTAAAGCTTGTCACAAAAACTTAACTCGTGTAATGGAAGAAATATAATTGTATCTGGTTGTAGAAAATTTTACAAACAAAAAAAGTTAACTGGCATGACACAGACAGCCATTTAATTTGCAGCTCACGGCTAAGTTCGTGACCTTTTTCGACTTCCGCTCTAATTGGGTTTATCATAGTGGCAACATTGCCCCCTCCCTTCCTCCCCCGTCCTCAATGCGGTCGTACGATCAATACAACAGGAACCCCCAAACCATAAATTCCATGGTCAAAATTTTATAATAACAAAAAGAACAACGAATTGCAACGTCTTAGAGGCAGTCGTGTTCCACCCAAAAAAAGAAAAAAGAATTATTTTCAGAAGGTGTTTCCTTTCTTCTGCCTGCAACAAATATTTTTTGTGCATTCAGTAATACCTTAGCAACTCGAGACAGGAAAATATAATGATTTAAAACATCCTTGGGCAGTCACCATAAAAAGCGGTATCTTACGAGCCGTAGTACTTCACATCAAGCACCAAGGTTCAGAGTTGTTCTGGAGTCAGTATGAAGACTACTGTGGCGATTATATTTCTTCTACAAGTGTCATTAAGATTTGGTAAGTTTCTTTCATGAGAGTATTGCATATTTCTTTAAATGTTCTTCGGGATAATTCAAGAAGTACGTTCATCAGTTTTAATGAGTCGAGTAGATTGCATTTTCAGCCATTTGAAATTCAGCGTTTTCTAATCACATAGTATAATGGACCAAGGTTCATGGTAGTTATTTAGGATTTACAAGATTTAGAAAACCGTGCCAAAAGAAATGTCTTGCCGAGTAATTTTTAGCATGTTCTTTTTTGTGATACGCTGTCAAACAAACATCGCGAACTTATGAGCGTATTATAAACGTAAAAGGCTGGTAGAAATTTTTTCAAACAAATCCAGGACGGTCGAGATACCTTGCGCGCGAGCGGATCCGAAGCTATCCGCCCCTCTTTGATGAGAATGAGCCTATTCCAGACCAACGTCGTTCCCAGCGTTGGAAAGAGTGGGAAAGAACCCTGAGAACGGGGTTCGTTCCACGCCCTCATGCGATAGATAAGTGCGACTAAGGAAGACTACGACAACGAAGGAAATTTCAATTAAATGAAAGCCTGAGTCATGCAGGTGTTCGACGAGGAAATGCGAAACAGCTAGCTGATATCGCTTACTCCTTCTATCTCTTGTATGATTAAAAAAGCTGTGTTACGGCAGTCCAGTTCGTTTTGTTTAATTTTGCCAATTACTCGCCCTCAATCGGTATGGAACTTAACGTAAGCAAGGAAATTACATGTAAATGACAAAATCAGAGATCTGTGGCAAACAAATATGTCTCCTGAGCATTATTTTTGAAGTTGCAAGCAGTAGGGACCAACTCTGAAAAACTGTTAGGCTGAACAGTTTTCAAAAACCTTAATTTCAATCCGTTTCAATCTTCTTCAGTTTTGCCCATCCGTGGTATCAGTTGTTTTTGTTATGTTATTTTAACCTTCCTTTAAAGTTTTAAGCGGTTATTTTTATGTTTCTCTTAATTTAACGGGCATTTTAAAACATCCTAATTTGGCTGAATTTCGTGACACAGCTCCTTTAAAGCCTGAAAGAATGTCCACTATAATCGCCCTGATTTCTTTTAAAAGGTTTTTCTGAAACGGCTTGTGATCAACCGCTTGGAATGCAGAACGGTGGCATTCCGGACTCCGCATTAACTGCTTCCAGTGAGGCAGCTGCTGCCCATAGTCCTAACAGAGGAAGATTAAATTATGCGACACCACCCGCTGCTTGGTCGTCTGGAGGTGCTCATTATCTAAAAAACAGCTGGTTTCAAGTTGACTTTGGAAGTTGGACTAAAGTGACGAGGATTGCAACCCAAGGAAGAAAATATGCCTACGAGTGGGTGACACGATATCGTGTGTCTTATTCCTACGATGGGATATTCTTTAAAGACTACACGGAAGGAGCCTCTTATCCAAAGGTGCTTTAGCATAAATATAAAAATAATCGAACCTTCCATCGGTGACCACCAATGCTGAGAAGATCTAGTGGTCGCTCTCGAGCGGTGGGCGCATGAGAGAATCGAACCAAAGAGGTCTTTTTTTTTTCTTTTTATTTCAAGAAGAGGTCCGTACACATCCACCGTGTGGCACAAAGTTTTTGCTGGGGTTTATTTTTGCGGATTGGCAATTTTTTGTGTTTTGCGGGAACTTATATTTCGGATTAGGACAGACTGGTTTTGCTTGGAATTAATTTTTGCGATTTTCAGAAACTGCCCAGTACCCAGCATTGATTATATTTTCGTATTTATTGAGTGCTATACGTGCAATAGAAATACATATTTTCAAGCAATAAACCAGTATTTCGTTGTTTCTGAATGAAAGAGACAAGTTGTGATTGAACAGACACGATTTCGTAGTACTGTATTTTTAATCTGGAGTTAATTTTTGCGGGAAAAGTATGTTCGACAATCTTTATTCGCGGGAACTTATTTTTGCGGATCGCTGGAAAAACCGCAAAAATCGCAAAAATTAGAACCTGCAAAAATTTCTCGCCACACGTATTTTCTAAGTTAGGATATGCATAGTTCCATGTTGTACTAAAATTTGCCCACGTATTGTTATTAGTGAAGTGTATACATGCGAACACGCTTATCTAACTGTGCATCGAAAAAAAGGGAAAATTTAAAACCGTCGCCACAAAAAGTGGTCGTTTAAAGTGAATGGGAAATCCTTATTCTGTGGAGAGGGATAGTCAAGCAAATTAATAACTATGAAGTATAGTTGTATATCAAAAAGTCGTTGAACCTAAAACAAGTGTTTTATAACCTTTTTGTTTTGCAATTGAAGGTCTTTTCCGGCAACTCGGACCGAAATGGAATTGTCACTCATGAGTTGATGAATCCTATCATTTGCCGCTACATTCGAATCCTTCCTACTGCATATCACACCTGGGTGTCGCTTAGGGCTGAATTCTACGGCTGCAAAACAGGTACGTAGGTACCGGGTGTCAGTCAGTGAAGTATATCACTGAAGATAACTCCTACTCTCCTCCTTATTTATGCGTTAGTTGCGTGCACGCCGTTCGAAAGTCACTTCCTCAGTGCACAGGGAACCCATCTGGGCACCTGTAGCCCAGGTGTAAACACAGATGGGAAGTTCTATTTTTCAGTAAGTGGTTGGAATAAAATTGATAGAACTTTGGATCGTGTAACTTGACATGAACAATAGTCGAACCCAGGTATGCGCCCTAAGTCATGCACGAGCTTTCAAAGTAATGTGCGACATCAAGGGACCAGGGACCAGTAAGTTTAACCCAAGATGAAGCCAAAAAAATTTTAAGCACGGTTTTCTTGTCTATGAACTTGTAACTCAAGCTAACAAAATACTGATAAGTTCTCGCCCTGAGATACAGTTATGATAACACAAAATATTTCTCTAAGCATGCACAGGAAGGCAAATACTTGGTTAGCGCAAATCGGCCTTTCAGGAACGGGGCCCAAGATTGTACTTTCTATCAAAACCTGGATATGTCTGTTAAGTTTTAACTGAACCAAGAATACACTTAGCTGGTTGCCACAGTACTATAAGAGACGCTCGAATGGACATTAAGTTCAGAAAATGAAATGGTAAGTCCGGGTTTTCACCTTAACCAGGGGTCAATTTAATAAAACTTTTACATAGTGTAATTTACAAGTGTAGCTGTTGTTTTAAGACTCTAAAACAATAGCTACAATTGTAAAATACACTTTAAACCTTTTACTAAATTGACCCCAGCATAACTTCAAAGTTGTGTACCATCCTGATCAAGGCTTACAGTCAAACCTGTATTAAGCTGTCACCATTGGGGAAATAGCCTCCTACGCAGACGTTCTTACGGGTTCGTCGCGCAATCATTCCTCCCCCACATGGGGTAGGAAAGCGTGACCAACCCCTACGAATGTTTGCGTGGGAGGCTATTGGGGAAAAGTTCTCGGGCCATTTAAAACAGGTTTGACAAACCTAAGAACATTCAAGAACATGAATATGGTGAAAGAACGAAATATCTATCCCCTGAAAGATTGAGCTCGTCTTGTCAAAATGACCTGTTTTGCGAGAAAATAGAAAAGAACTCGTAAGGAAAAGGTGACCGCGACCGTTTAATAGAGGATGCAGTTAAATACCGGTTCGCTTACAGTAGAGGTTTGACTGTATATCTTTTTGTTATCTAGTTGCTATTCATGTAACCGCTGTCCTGTTGTAGGTTTTCCCATCCCAGAGCTACCAACTTGCAGGCATCCGCTGGGGATGGAAAGTGGCCACATCCCGAATTCGGCGATAACGGCTTCCTCCAAACTGTCAATAGTATATGGTCCTGAGAATGCCAGACTTCATTACCAGGGTGAAGCTGGGCGAGTTGGGGCCTGGATACCCTTATATCAAGACCACCAGCAATGGCTTCAGGTGAACTTCGGATCTGTGACACAAATCACTGGTATATCAACTCAAGGTTATTACAATGCCGATCACTGGGTTAAGAGCTATACCCTGCAATATAGTGACAACGGGTATAGTTTCAAGCCATATCAGCAAAACGGGCATACCAAGGTACTGACTGGTTTTGAGGTAACATGTAATTGCGTTCGACGATAGGAGAACGCAACCTAAACTTAACGCACGAGAAGCCTGGGCCCAGTAAATAAATCTCGCCTATTTAAAAGGAGGTTTCCACACTGCAAGTAAAAGCTCATGTTAGTCTAAGTGTCATGTTACGAAAGTGTCTTAAATTTCCCGAGGTCAATTCTTGCTGAATATTTTGCGTTATTTTTTCACATGTCGTCATTCATTCACATTTTGGCCGACATCGTGTTTCATTGTTCAAAGCGCATATGCGTCGGCATCGCACACATGTACTTGATATAACTTAAAAATTAGCTTCATGCTGCAACTAAATTTGCTCACCCTTGAATATTGAAAAAGTGAAATAGCTAAGCGAACCAGGTTTTGAGTTAGGTCGAATAGCGTACATAGTATACTAAGATACACTCCCTAACAACCATTAACTTTCTTTTTAAGACCTTTGATGGAAATGTGGATCGAATGAACGTTGTCAGTCATGTACTGAACCCGCCTATCAACGCAAGATATATAAGGGTCATCCCTGAGTCCTATTATCTTTATGAAGCACTGCGGTTAGAGTTTTACGGCTGCAAAACAAGTAAGATATTGGTTGATTGTTTACTCTTAAGAGATTATGAGACCTCTATTTTCGATCGAGCATTGAACGTACCGATGTTCATATATACTGCCCCAATCATTGTCCCCAACGGACATCTGCACTCTCCCCAGACTTCAATCGCCAACTAAAGTAGAATCAAGAAGGTAGCGTTTGATACTAAGCGCTTTATGTTAGCTATCAATCGGTTTCTAATAGCCCCCCCCCCTCCCCAAAAAAAAAAAAAACACGAGGAAATTTTGGACCAATAATTAACTAGTCTCAAAACGAGAATTGACTTAGCCATATGGAACCGGAATTGCTGCATGCTAACTCACAGGATGATTTAATAGATAACCAGTTGAATAACAATAATAAAAAACATTTATTTAGTTAGTTACTTTTATAATTTATTACCTATATTTATGCAGGATGTGTCCCTTCAGCAGGGCTGATATCAACATGGGTTCTGATAAACTAAAATTAAATACATGAGAATATCACCTATGTGAAAAGGCAGATACTTGGAAAATGTACTACACAGCAAAATTACAAAATAACAGACCTCAGCATCTCTTTAAATTTTGGCAAAGACTTACACTGCTTTGCTGAGTCCGGAAGCCCATTGTAGGCCCTTGCTCCCCTATACATAACTGATTTTTTCCTAAATCCAGTTCTCACTGCTGGAAGTACAACATTAAGTTCACTACTTATTTTATTTTCTTAAGCTAATGGAGGTTACTCGCAATGGAGTGCTTGGACCCAATGTACTTCAAGTTGTGGAATTGGTGAACATTCGCGAACGCGCACCTGCACTAATCCTCCCCCAGGTCCCGGCGGGGCGGACTGCTCAGGCCTGGGTCCAAACAAAGATACTCAGCAGTGCAGCAACAACAATTGCCCAGGTAAATAAGTTTGAAATAATAAACAAAGAATGAACGGTACCGCAATCAAGATCGTGAAGGATCTTCTTTCACTGAATACCGTCAGACAAAAGGATGAAAAACGGCATACCACAGGGCTACATGATACCGCAATACTACACAGTAAAATTAAAATTACCGACATATTGCTAGAGAGAAAACTCAATACCGCAATACCGTAAACCCCAATGTCCCCCTTAGCAAGTGACAATTAAGGAATTAGGAATGCATAAACCCTTTATGCGAATTTTTATGAACAAGGGAACAAGCTTGAGCGGTGGTTGACAAAATACAGTGACCTCTATAAGAATCCTCCCTCCCGTGTTGAGTACCTCTCATTGTACAAGCCCATGTATTAAAATGCGGGATAGGTGAAGGAATAGGATAGCCGATTTCTTTCGCATGACGTCACGGAGGCCATATTGGTCTTACAAACCAATAAAACAGAGGCTAGGTTGTTGTTGTTGTTGTTGTTGTTGTTGTTCAAACAAATCCTGGGGAGGGTCTACTCTTTTTTTGTGTGTAAATGTTGTTCCAATAAATTTGACTTGCCACCAATCATCACGCGCCTCTGCCGCCCAAATAAAGCAATAACACTCACCCGGCTAATCCCGCCAGCTACGCAGGCTAAGAAAAAAATCGCCTTAATTTATTCCGTTACAATTGGAAAATAACAAAAACAAAATAGACATATTAAATTCTGCAAGCAGAACACTGCAATGTTGATCGTACTACGTGAAAATTAACTCTGCAAGATATCAACACGACACCGAAAGAACTCAAAACAGAGCGGGATTGTGACCATAGACAGCTGTTACGCCCTCTTTGAGGCGAAACAGCTGTCTATGGCTACGTTCTTTGGCATATTCGTTTGCGGCCCTTTGCAGTCCTTTGTGGTTAATGTTTGTAAAAAAAAATATTGTACACCGTCAAGGAGCTAAAGACATAAAGTGTGCACAGCACCTAAATTTGTTTTCCTTTGCTGCCTTCCATAACAAGTCTTCATAACTATACCCTCTATCAACTTTAGTTTGAGATGTTGGGTCATAAAGGAAAATGAGTGTTTTTTGCTTTCATCGCGAACAAAAGAATCATACTGTATCACCTAAACTCTGCAATGAAACTGGGAAATTGTTAGAATGTAAGGCATCCTTCAAATTTAACCCAAGCTTCAAAACTATTATGTAACATGGAAACGTGGCTGCTAAACTCGCCTTAAAAAGGAAGGCCAAACCATAGGAATATGGTGTCCTCAGTCTTGCAGTCAGATGATAATTTTTATCATTATTGTTATAATCTTTTCATTACAGTAAACGGTGGTTACTCAGATTGGGGACCATACAGCCAGTGTTCAAAAACATGTGGCGGAGGCGAGCAAAAGAGAACAAGGACTTGCACCAATCCCCCTCCGGCTTATGGCGGAAAAGACTGTAGCACTCTTGGAGCCTCGTTTTCTACAAGAAAATGCAACATTGACCCATGCCCAAGTAAGATAAATTATTTGTTTACCGCAGAGAAATATATGTCTAGCAGAACCTCGGTAGCAAAGGAACAGGGCCAACAAAATCAAAATAGGGTGTGTCCGACAAATTTAACTATTTATAATGCCTCACCTCAGCAGGGAAAGAATATCAAATAAATGGGTTTACGGAGAAAGGGAACACACGAATTAGTACTATTTAGACCTATTAAGAATTCCCAGCTTTCTTTGGAGAGCCCTGTTTTTTTTTTATCTGGCAGGTCAGTCCAGGGCGAACACTTAAGGGAAGTATGGGTGGGTGCCGCCAGGGCTTCAAACCCCAGGCTTCTAGTAAGACAAATAACGTGCATTTCGCTACTCTGTTTATGAAAGAGCTCTTGTTTTATGACCAGTCTGATTCGTCTCGAGAGGCCACTAAGTAGTATAACTATATCTTGTTCAAAACTAGGAACCCACCAAACCATGAGCCCTAACTCTTTCCCCGGAACTCTCCCCGCCCCATTACGAGTTCAGTAAGCCCCGACTATTCATAGCCAACTAAAGTATCTCTCGTTTCAGTTAATGGTGGTTATTCAGCTTGGGGACCGTACAGCCAGTGTTCTAAGACATGTGGTGGGGGCGAGCAGAAGAGAACAAGGACTTGTACCGATCCCCCGCCACAACACGGTGGCGATGACTGCAGTCGTTTGGGATCTGCTTTTTCTACCAGAGAATGCAATACCCAAGCGTGTCCTAGTTAGTCAATCTCAGACTGCTTCCAATTGCATTGTAAACTTTTTTCAGACCGGCATTGCATTTGTTCTTAAGGGTCAAAGAGTGGAAAAGTGCTGTTAGCTAGATCGTTCCTTAAAGGAAAGTGTTTAAGAATAATTTGTGGCACCAAAAGACACTTTGTTGAGTGCTGTAATGATTCCATTCAGCGCCCGGCCTGCTTCCAATATAAACACCCATCTCCCCCTCCTTGAATGTGTTTCTGTTGATAAGCACCCCAATTCGGTTTCAGTGATGATGTGATGTCTTTTTCTTTAATAATAAGTGCCCTCTATTAATAATGAAATAAGCCCCCCACCCCTACAAGCGCTAAATCGAACCATAGGATATCAAGATAATTCATCTTTTATTGTCTATTAGAAACTTGGAAAGCCGTGGGATGCTATCAGAACACAGGGCGAGCCTTGGCTGATATCTTAAGAGGTGTAAACGGCAAACGCACAGTTTCTAAAAAATTAAATGTATGCAGAAAAAAGGCCGATGCGGAAGGAATCACTGTGTTCGGTCTGGACGATAAGCAATGCTGGACTGGCCAAAATGCGGCAGACACTTTCAACAAGTACGGCAATTCAGGGCAGTGTTATACAAACAAAGGAGGAAAAAGTATGGGCTACTTTGCATCAGAATCAATGTCCGTTTACAAAAAGAACGACAAAGGTAAATTTAAGTCATCTATAAAATCCAATTATCTTTGTTCCTTACAAAATACAATGCTCTAAATGATAGCTCAGTTTTTTTATCGTTTATAGTCAATATTTGCCTAGTCCCTCTAAAGCTTTTTTCCAGGCCCTCTCGGTCAATTCACTGCGCTCGGACCACGTGACGCGAAATGCATTGGCCGCTCGAAATAATGAGGCCTAGGGACTAGGCAAAGTCAATGTGACTTTATCACTTGCAACTTTTGTTGCCTTGCTGTTCTTCCTCAGGAGTTAAAGTCGAGTTGTAACCTACAGTGAGAGACAATAATGTACAGTAAACCGTCATTTAGTTTACGATAAAAATCTTCTTTCAGTATCAGGTTTAAAATACTCAACCTGCGAAATGTACATTCTGCTATCAAACATTAGATCAAATTTGTCTTTGCGCACTCATTGACGGTCGAAAAGACTTTAAGAAGACGCTTTTAAGAAAACAAAGGTCACAGGTTACAAAGCGCAAGTCAATGCTCTATTGATAAATAACTGAGATAAGCAGTTTTCCGTTAAGGCAAAATTCTGTTTTGGATTGTGATTAGGGCTTGAAGACAACCTTAGTGTTGTTTATTTACCGTAGCACGGTGATCTGTACACTAACTTGACTCGTGACCTGTGACTTGTGACCTGGGATTTGTTCCTGCCACTGATCCACTGATTTAAGGTTTTTCGGGCGGGTAAATTGACAAGTAGTTGAAAGTCTTTGTCCTTTCTCTCCAAGGTGTGTGGGAAAAGATTGACTGCTACAGCAATAAATCCCCTACAAATGCATTACCAGATTCTTTTGGCGACATTAAAAGCGGGTCTAATCCAGACGCAAGTTATGACTTCTGCAAAGGGAAAGCTGAATCCCTCGGCTACAAGATATTTGGAGTGGACGATAAGAATTGCTTGTATGGAGACAACGCCGAGACGAATTACAACAAGTATGGTACTTCCAAATTGTGCGTTTTCAGTAAGGCTCAAACAGGCCATGCCACGGGAAAAAGCAGTTATGGGAATATGTTTGTCTATAAGCAAGAGTGATGAGGTAAGTGGACGTTTATTGCTAACGAACGTTAATTATCGAGGCAGTATATTATTCCAGTGTAATTAAGCAAAAAACTCCAAAATTATGTCTAGAAGTAAAAATAATCGTAATCATGTGCAATTTGTTGGTTTATGATTATTTGAGCTAGATTTCGTAAGTCTACAAGGTCTGACATTAGTGAAGTCCTTCTGCGTCTATCTTTTAGGGTGGATTTCCACTGTCGCGTAATTTTTACGAGGCAATGAATAGAAGGTCGTGTGTAAACTAAAAGTTTGGAACACCTGGATTCGAGAGGACTAAAGAAGGAAGAAAAAAAAATTAATTGAAAACTGGAATTTATCCCCATACCTGACATTTTTAATATACTGAACTTTCCAGAAAGGGTGGGGAATTAAACTGACTGTAAATTTTAAACGGGAAGTACCAGCGTTTAATTTTAAGGGAGTGATTGTGCAGGTCATTTGACAACTCTACGACAATTGTCCATGGCCTATACTGTTATCCCCTCTTCGAACTCTGCTCTTATCGACCATAGAAATGATGTCAAAATGTTCAAAACTTTCCTAGTCCCTGGGGCCTCATTAATATTCCGCGCGGTCAATGCTTTTCGGGTCACGTGGTGCAAGCGAAGAAGTAAAGCCGTTTCCCGCGCGTTCTCCTCGGATATGTCACCGAAATGTATTGACCGAGAAGGCCTAGGAAATAGCCGTACAGGGATTAGGCAAGTGCGCAACCACGAGCTGCAAGCAAGTGGTTTCACCGCAAATTTTGAACATTTTGGCGTCATTTCTATATTGTCAATACGTTTATATACAACGGACCATGTTTATCATTTTTTTTTTCATAATAACATTGACACTTTTCATTGAGGTCCATTTCCGTTGAAGTTTTTTGAAAAAAAGCGGGCCCGAGAGGAAGAAAAAATAAATTGCGCCATCATCTCGTCATTTCCATCGCTTTTACACTTATCGATCACTGCTCTCAACCAGTGAGCGGGCGAAAATTGCCGTATTATTATAAAAATGTTGGTTAAGTAGCAAGGATTTCTCACCCGTGTCACAAGTAGCTCCCATATTGACAAACCTTGGAAGATTTCCTAGTCATGCATAGCATAAGTTATGTATCAAAGTAATATTCCGATGAGCAGGTGGAATAAGGATCTTGATCCCACAAGAGTCTTCCCAAAACCAACGTTGACAAATGACTTCCAATTCTGACATGCGGTAAAATATGGAGCTAGGGGAGGGGTTAGTGGGTAGGCATTTTGCCATAATTTTATATTCGTCCAGAAATCCTTAAGAATTATATTATGAAGGGGGTGGGAGGGGGAGTTTAAAGAAGTTTATGCTAACAACACACTACTAAATTAAACTTCTTATCATTTTCTGTAGAACGAGGTCCTATGGGCGCCATGAAAAAGGATGCTGTGGGATTTCAGTTAAAATTAGGAAAGGTGTGATTTTGGAAATTGCCGCAACAAAATAAGGATGAACACAATAAAGGGGCAAAGCTTGGCAAAACATTATTTAAAGTAGAACAAAGCCGTAGATGTGATATTGGTTTGGTATGGTAGTAAGGCCCTTGGGAAACTGCTATGTCTGTATCACAGAAGATTAATATAGATACAAAGAGTTATGATTTATAAGGGGGGTATTTCTAATCTGAGTTAGAAATAAAAGAAGATTTGCCGTATGTTTCAAGCAGTTTAATTTCTTTACTCACTACCTCAAATTCTCTTGATACGTATGTGTTAGGCAGAACCGGGGGATGGGGTGAGGGATACTTCCTTATTCATGCTGTAACGTACCGTCGCACTAACAAAACAAGACCAATACAGCTGATATATAGCTATGATAACTGGACTGGCCTTTTGGTCAAGAATGACATTTAGCCTTTACGTGTCAAATGCTTATCATGAGACATCATTCCATTACCTAATGCAAGGCTAAGAACAAACAAGAATCTAGGCTGAAATGGAAATTTGTGGCGTTCTATGTTATACAAAGTAGCCCAACTTATTTTAACAACTTGCGACATCAAAAACAAAAGAAACACATTCAGTCAATCTTTTAAAAGGTTATAAAACTCTCTTTGTGGGGGCAAAACTGGATCGATTGATTTACGGGAACTGTTTGAGAGTGAAAATAGGAAAGGAACACGCAAGATTTATTTCTCGGATTCCAAAAATGAGCAATCTGCGTGCATTAAGGTGTCCTGGTAGACAACAATGCATATCACTTAAATATACGTATATGTGTTAGCTGTAAAAGCGTCTGATATCAGTGGCCATACCATCCTCGAATATGTGCTAAATTCATCAACTTGTTCGACTAGTTCACCATCTTTAATTCTCAAATGTCAATATATCAGCCGTGACTAACAGCTACACTGCTCTGGACTTGTCTCAAAAACTTCAGGAAAGCGGGTAGCTTGTCGACAATCTGTTCTGGTTCCCAGTTTCCCTCATTGAGGAGGCGATCCCACTCTTCACAGTGAAGGTGTATGTCAGCCTACACAAAAAGTCGAAGTTTTCAAAACGCTTGGTAGAAAACGAACATAGCAAATTAAGCGTATAATCTTATTAGATACAGGACAATAATGCTGTGAATTAGTGGGATTAAAGCAGAAAAGCAGCCAAGGTGAGAATTTTAAAAAGAAAAAGATATATGACAGAACAAAGGAATGAGATTTGAAATAGGTTCGCTATAGTTGAACATTCATCATGATCAACTTTTTGGCCTTAAGTTTAGTCCCTGATTTACAGAGGGTTCACTCTTTAATCTCAACTGTGATTCCTGTAGTACACTCGAATGCCCTAACGAATTGACGAATTGACGAATTGAATTGAACATTTCAAAAACACCATCATCGATCGATGATTTAAAAAAAACTGATAAATTCAACATCAAACAGAATTTGATATGGCAGTCTTGGTCGATTTTTCCGGCACACTTAGGTCCTGACATCTATGAGTTTTGTTGGTGGTCCTCATAGGTTATAGCTCTTCGCTTTTGTTATTTTTTACCCTGGATTGTCGTTGCAGTTGGTCGTCTCAGTTCTTGGCATGTCACCTTTATAATGACGGTCAGTCGGTTCACCCTTATGTACAGAGATCTTTTGAGAGAAAAGCACCAAAACCATGGTCCCGACAGTGTTTCTTTTGTCACGTCCCCTTCATTTTCTCTAAACTGAGAGTCCAGTGAGTCAAGGACGGCCCAAGGAAATTCATCCAAGATCCACTAACTAGCTAGGGATGTACGGCTAATATTCATACAGTCGATGTCAAGCCTGTTTTTAAGCTTATAGTTTATCCAATCTTTTAGCCTGGCTTGAGTCAGGTTTGGCAATTTACAATAAATAAGGCTGATTTGACTCAAGTAAACCCTGTTTCATTGAACCACGGCTGAACGGGACTTAACTTGTAGGCTTGAAATTCGATTAATCTGGTCTGAAAAGGCTTTTGGTGCAAGTGATGACACTCTAAGCTCTATTTAAGGAGTCCTGATTTTCAGGGGCGTAGCTTCCTGGAAGCATTGTACACACGTGCTTAACTGAAAAAGTCTCGAGGGTAAGAGAATTACATGATATAAAATAAAATAACAAATGCAATTATCTCAAATAGGAAATAGATTTAAAAAGCGCAATTTTCCTCAACTCATTTGACTTTGGTTGTTTCTGTGAAATATTTTTTCTAAAACAACAGACGTGGTCGCTTTCCAGAGAAGCGACGCGTGGTTCATTGGTGGGACGATATAGTTTAGAGAAAAAGGCGGGAAAGAGCGCGCAGATAGCGGCAAGCTAGCCTGTGTGTGCCTGTGTATTTTTTTCTGAGGGAGGGGGGACGTCTGTACACAGGCTAGCGGCAAGCTGAATGTATAGAGCATGAAAACGTTGTTGTTGAGGGGAGGGGGAGGCGGGAAGATGTGGAAACGTTTTGCGTACCTCTACAAAAATTCTGGCTACGCCGCTGATTTTGAGAGAGTTGACTAGTCCATTATGAAGCTTATTTACTTAAGATGCAAAACGTAGCTAACCTTTGCGGGAATTTCTTCGATGTTGCTAGCGTCAGGCTCATAAGGGCAAACACTTGTTGCTTGATCTTTACAAACAGTCAAGCTAAACTGTTCCCCGTCCATTTCATACTGATAAGTCTTTCGCAGACTACGACGCTTGTAACACAGGTCAAACCCTTCCTGGAGCTCTGAAGCTGGCCCCAGACTTAATTGGCCATCCTCGATCTTCATTCCCATTAGGTAGTCTTCTAAGATTTTGTCTTCTTCTTCGTCTTGAGGCGTTTTGGGGGCATTTTTAGTCCCTTGTCAAAAAAAAAAGCAGCAAAACGATTTTAAGAAAATAGGTATTGTGTCTATTTAAATACCCAGATGAATAAAAATAGAAAATACTGCTGAAATGGTCTATGTGAAAATGGTGAATTGTCTACTTTTTCTCGCTGTCCCTAGAAACAGTCCAAAGCTTCTAACAGTCCCATAAGTCTTTGCGAAAGTTATCTCGATCCAGTTTCGTTCTCGTTTGTAAAGTCGCGAATGACTCTCTTACATGTTTTAATGGACAAACGACAATCGAGGTCCTTAGAAGGAATCAAAATGTCCACGTGCAATCGGTTTTGAGACCGAGAACAGATGTGAAAACATGGCGTGTCAGAAGTGTCCCCTCGCTCATCAGACACCACACGCGTTAGGATGTTCTTTACAGTGACGGGTGTCCCGCGTGAAAATGCCATGGCGGATGCTGCTTCGCCTTCTGTTTCCATAAGCCAAGCCTTTTTCACACAAACAGCAAAGAAAAAAACGTATTATTTAGTAGACTAATCGGAAAATATAAGTTAAAATGTAAATGAGACACTGCAAGACAGTGAGATCAGCAGTTGTTTCACGAGCATAAGATTTTTTCTGAATGAAAAATGTGGTACTCTAAGAGGAAGATTCTTAAACGTCTCTGGTCGAAACTAAGAGACTCGAAAGAGACCGTACTAGACCCCCAAACCATTGTTTGCCAGATAATAACTATATAAATGGGGCTGAATTTTCCCCAGGCGTTTCCAGTTTTGTTTCCTCATTTATAGTCAACGAGGGAAGCGCATGGAAGATGCGCGCGGGAATTTCTTACTTTTCCCTCTCTCCTTCTCATTGTTTCCTTGCCCTAAATGAAGTAAAAGTGTCTCGCAACGATTCCTTGACCACTTACAAATAGAGCGTTTTCACATTACGTCACGGCGGCCATATTGATGTTCCAAACCAATGAAACGGCGGCCATGTTGGTGTACCCAGAAAATCCTCTGGGAGTTTAACTCTTTTCTCATGTAAATGCTTTCTTCTGTTCCAATAAATTAGCATGGATGCTGGCCACGTGAGTGAAAACGCTCTATAATGGAGACCACTGGACTCAAATAAAGCGGTGATTGATGTTTGGCCTGCAATAATAAACTTGTCACCATTGACCAGATCACATGACCAACGGTAAACGTATTAACATATATAAAATGGAGCCACCGTATCACTAACCTATTTCCATCAAACGTCTGCTAGATATTAGAAACCATGCAATACCTTAACACGAACATCCCTACAGGAAGGGGTATAAAAGGTGAAATCATGTCTAATGTCCTCTTTTGAAGCTTTAGATGGGAGATGCTTTTCAATTTCTTCAACCTCCACGTCTTCAACGACCTCGATGAAAAGGTACTTCCAAGTTCTGCTAGTTTCAATCTCAAGTTTTTCTTGTACTTCTTTCAGCGTAAATGTTTCCTCTAATTCGTCTGTAAAAGAAACAAAAAAGTGTTTCAGTCATCGTCAACCATCGCAGTAAAAATCCGTTTGTAAAGCTACGTGCAAACGGATGCGACAACCTCCAACATTGTTGGGCCAACAATGTTGGCAGTTGTTACGTCCGTGTTGGCAGTGGTGCGCAAACGGATGCAACAATTCCCAACAATGCTGGGACCTTCAGTGCATCGTGGGAAGGATGCAACCCATGAGACCATGTAAACTACGTCTAATACGCGTGCGAGGCCTCAAGAATATTGGAAAAGCTGTGCAAACGGATCCAACATTGTTGCGCTACGCTACAGCGATCACGGAACAAAAGAAATGCGCGGGTTGCAAGTTGCTGGCTCAAAAATTTGACCGATTTCAAACTTTGCGCAAGTACTCCGGTCCCAACAACATGCAACAGGGTGTGCACACGGACGTAACATGTAACATCCATTGGCCAACAATAGGGCCATTTATACGAGGAAAAATAAAACGCGTCTTATTTTTCCTCGTATAAATGGCCCTAATGCTGCGTCCGTTCGGCACGGGTCATATGAACCTTTGGGGTAGTAATTGACAATTTGAGCTAAGTAGGCTCTTGATTAGGTTTGTCTTTTCTACGAAGGAGATATAGTTGTTGATCATGAGAAAAATAAATAAACTTGGGTTTGCAGTTACATTCACAACTGGGAGAAAGGGATGGCGCAGTGGTGAGAGCGCTCGCCTCCCACCAACGTGGTCCGGGTTCAAATCCCGGCGTCGACGCCATATGTGGTTTGAGTTTGTTGTTGGTTCTCTCCTTTGCTCCCAGACATTTTTCTCCGAGTACTCCGGTTTTCCCCTCTCCTCAAAAACCAACATTTCCAAATCCAATTTGACCATAAATCAGGTACACGAAGAACTACTTTATGGGTGTGCTACCTCCAACTCAGTTTTTATTTATTTGTATTTATTTATTTATTTACAACTGTTTTTATCGTGATTAGCCTAACAGAGGTTATTACAGAATGTGCATATCTAATACTATTTTCTTCTAATGTAAATTTGCAGTCTTGTCGAACTCCTTGTCGAGGCAAACTCTGGCCTTGGTTAAAAATGATCTTTATCATGATTTAACTGTAACCCACATATAAGACCCTGCTTGATCTTGCTTGACCTTGCTTGGCTTAACAGGTTATCATATTTTTGGTAATTAAAATGGCAAATTTCAGGTTTTTAAAGCCTCAGGTTCCTAGATGCGGTTTTTTAAATGTATTTTTGTAGAAAGGTTCTAGACTCTCACCCTCATCAATCTTGGTAATATAGGCGTGACCAAAATGACACCACATGTCAACCATGACTTCTTCTTCCCTCTTCTCTCCATGAATTTGCCTTAAAACTTCAACAACTTTTTCCTTTATTCTGTCCACGTTTGCAAATCCAAGATATGTTTCCTGTTCAAATATAAAATTCATGGTCTATAATATTTAAAATTTTCGGTGTGTAACTATTAATAACTAAAATAATGGTTTGTTGTGCAAAATGTTTCGTCAAACTGTAACGAATTAGCGAAGGGATAAAACTCTACAATGTTTTTGGCTCCTGTTTCGGCTGCTATCTAAACTATTTTCTCTGATACACGATAATAAAGCCCGTAACGGAAATAAGAATCTTACTTAAATTCTGTCATGTCGAGCCTGCGCGCTAGTGGCATGATGCATCGCGGCCCTTGCTTAGAATTGCTCGGTTTTTGTCCGGGTCTTGGCCAGTTCAACGGAGTTCAGTGGAGGTGACTTCAAAGTTTCGCCCCTCCCTCCTCCCCTGTTGTCGTTTGAATGTCTGGGCAGTCGCGGTTCCCTCCCATAACTTGCAGTGCAAATATTACACTAAATAAATTTAATGACAATAAAAAAGGTACCTCTTTCAAAGGATGATCCAGAAGTTCAAGTTTGTAAGAATTTTCTCCCAAGCTGCCATTTGTTCTGCGCGGTGGTGCAATGGTCAGCTTAAACTCATGATTCTCTGTCAGCTGGGCCATGTCTACATAAACAAACTTCGTGAAACGCGTGGTCCTCTGTAACTGTTTCAATGCGAGGTTCTGATGGATCAAAAAAAAAAAATAAAGACATTACATACAATTAACTAGAAATTGAAGGTCAACTGTTGAGATAGATTTGTACTCAAAGTTACAATTCTGCGAGTGCTTGTCAGCTATGATTTTAAATCTATACTATTATATACCTTACCGACGATGAGGGACGAAACGGCTTGGATAACTTTTCGCAACCTGCAACGACCCGATTTGGTGCAAGACATGTTCAAGAGAGGATAAAGGCACTTATCCTCTCTTCAGTGACAGGTTTGATTCGTGCGTGGTAAAACGCGATACGAAGCTACTCTACTAGTTCCAAGTTTTTGTTTTCCTTTCTACGGTATTTTTAATCACTTTAGAATTAAGACGTACCGCCGCCTCTTTTAGTTGAAGTTCCGCTTGTTTCTCTTTCTTTTTAGTCGCTCTTTTGATGTAGAAGGTGTCGTTGATAACTTTAAGTTCAACACCGATTGTAGTTTCGATAGTTCTCAACCTTTCCCGTCCTTTGCCAAGAACTTTACCAATCACATGTTGAGGTATCAGTAAGTTCTCCAGTTTTTTGAAGCTAGTACCTTCCTCTCGATTGTTCTGTCAGAAATATAAAAGAAAATACGTGTTTTCATAATTCTAATAATTCATGAAGATGAACTGCGAAAAGAACGCAAACGGTAGATACCCTGACGGTGGCTTAGAAGTATCATCCTTTCCTAATAGTCCTTATCTTCATTCCAGTGAGAAAATGCAATAAAACGAGGTCGATTCCGGGGTGGGATTGCTGATTAACAAAGTTTTATGCGGGGAGATTTGGCCCCGAGGTCCAACCCCTTTTGACAGAAACGGTACCCCCCTCGTATACCTCAGTTACCTAAAAATGCATGTTACCCCTTTAACATAATAACTTGATATAAATAAATCGCTTCTTTCCATTTTCATGGAACTTTTAATAAATTAAAATGATAGCCTAAGTCACGTCTTTTCGAAACATTTCAATTTAAGGCCATTTTTAATACCTAAGATGATATATTTTTCTACCCTTTCTGTACACTAACTCGTCAATCTCTTCCCTTCGATATTTTTAAAGAGGGCATGTATGTTCGCGGGATACATGTCTTATACACTGTAAGTCAGAAAGATCTGTTTTAGCCCTAAAAATAGGGCCGTTTCTGTGAGTCCTAATCTGATGAGTCTAATTTGGCTCCCTTAAATTAGGGCAAATACAGTCCAATTAGCTAGGGCTGATTTGGTCCCTGGGCTGAAATGGGCCCTACCGTGGACTGGAATAGCCTTTTGATTGAGCTTTTTTTGGCCTAGATTGTGCTCAAATGGCTCCGGAAGGGCTGAATCAGACTTTGGCCTGGAGGGCCTAATTGACACTTTGGGGCTGAAACAGATCTTTTTAATTTTCAGTGTAATTTTAAGCTGCCCTAGTACTTCATGAGGGATCTATTATTCTCGCTGTCATGTAAAACAGGCAGCAAAAACGTGCAACGAGTTGACTAGCGATGTTGCATGTTCCACCACCCACGAATCAACCTGTTTTGCAGCAAACAACAGGTCAGTGTTGCAGGTTTCGAAAAGTTGTTGCAGAAAGTCGGATAGTAGTTCTACTTCTTGCAACAAAATCTTTATATTATGTTGCGCGTTTTACCTACCCAAGACAAACCTGTATTGTAGCAAGTGACGAAGATCCCGTGTATGGTGTGACCCCGCG
This sequence comes from Porites lutea, assembly GCF_958299795.1. NCBI lineage: Eukaryota > Metazoa > Cnidaria > Anthozoa > Scleractinia > Poritidae > Porites > Porites lutea. The sequence continues at coordinate 17,206,040 of NC_133212.1, forward strand.
TAATTGTATCCAATCAGAAGCCAGTATTCACAAAACTTGCAACTAGCTGATTTGTCTCAAGACAGGTTTTTGCTACCCCCCCGCCCCCCCCCTCGCGCTGAGTTTTTTTTTTTTTGAGTTTTTTCCTAAACGATAAAACTTCAACAGCTGACGTTTTCAGCAGCTGTTCGTTCATCCCTCACGCGCATTTTGAGACAAGTTAGTGATGGTCAGTTACTATGGTTACGAGATATGGCATCCTAAGTAGCAGGTGGTCAAGCCATTTTCGAGTGAAAATGCATGTTTCTTCAACTTCTCTCAACAATAAAAGTACAGCTGGTGGATGAAATGATGCAAAGTGCTATTTATAAGTTATTTTACATATCAAGCATACAAAATTACCATTTATCGCGGTTTTAACCTGATTTCGAATTCTTTGTAAAATCCAAGAAGGCGACCTTGTTGGTGACGTCACAGGCCTCCAGCAGCGCCACCACCCATAAAATATACCTCATCTTGTAGAGAAGATCAAGGCTTTCCACTGAAGCAAAAATCGTTTCGAAATACTGCAACATATCAAAAACTCTGGGGAGGGGTTCCAACACCCCCTTCTGAATTTGCGTGTACGTCCGAAGATTAAACGAGTGTGGTGACTATAAACTGCGATACACTTTCACGTGTACAACTAATGCATGAAATTCTTATTTTTATTTTCATAGTGCTCACCGTATTCAGGACTTCTTCAATCATGTTTTTAGCTCTTTGAACCTGCTCTGCTGTCCCCCGCAAGTGAGCAAGATTATCTTTGATGAATATTTGAACGCCACATTCCTCTCTGATTTCCTTCAGTCTCCTTCCCTGACGTCCAATAACAAGTCCCACTTTTTCCGGAGGGATCTCTATTCGTTCCTCTTGGTCTGCTAAAGCAGACATAGAGCTATCGTACCAGCTCGATTGACCTCTGGGTCTTCTTTGCCGTCCTCGGAATCTTGACATGACTGAAAACATTAAGAGGAGTCTAAGAAGTATAATCACTGTAGCTGGGTTGTGTTGTTCAAGTTTAATTGAATGCAATCAGTTTTAAAGATCTTTAGTTTGTGCCTTCTATCAGTGGCCTTTTTCAAGTATTATCAGGTGTTATTCAATTTGGAAGCAAGGATTTGCACACTTAGTTGGTTATTGTCCAGGGGCTCATCCAGTAGATTAGCCTTTGCTATTTAGATGATCCCAACTCGCTCTCCATTTTGTTGTAAAACTGAGCTGAGTTTAATACATCATCTTGTCTTGTGACGTCAAATCCAGTCCGGTTCAGGTTCCGTTACAATCGTCATTTTGTACTATGGACACTTCGATTCAGTGATTAATGGTAACCTAAGACAGTCCGACTGTCTTAGGTGACCACTATAGCGTGGAATTCAGAATTCAGGGCTTGAATTCTGAATTCCACGCTATAGATTCCGCATTCCAGATACTGGCTTCTCGCTTCCTTGGCAGTTGAACTGGGATTTTGGATTCCAATCGCTGGCGGGAAAATACCGATCACCTTACATCGGGCGACCTTTAATACGGCAACCCTACAGTTTGAAGATGTGAATTCGTGGTTCTCAAATTGCAAATGAAAAAGAAAACGCGTCAAAAGGAATTAATTATTTATGTATTGATAATACAAACCTTCTTCGTTCAGGAAAAGTTGGACTTTCTGATCAATACCTTTCTGTAAATTTAATGGATTCCAATAGGACTGAAAAAAACGTCAGGATTGCAATATCTCCCCTACGGACCCGAAAATGCTGCTGCAACGGAGCGATGAGAGACGACTGGTTCGCAGGCTACAAATAGCACGGAGGGTTTAGTAGTCTTATCCAAGTTTCGTTACCACCCTGTTTTCAGACAGCTACAATTGTAGTATTTATGAGGCTACGATCAATGCGGTCCAGGGTTTGACAGCGTAAAGGGCCAAACAATTTTGATAAGATGTAAACAGCGAGCTAGCTGTAAACCGACTTTTTTTTACTATGTTTTTTTTTTAAGTATTTTGTCAATAAAACCGTTTTGATCTCCTAGAAGAACACAGTACCGTGACAATGCCTTGTCACGCAGTCTTTAAGTGTGACGCCCTGAGAGTGAAGAACGTACCGAAAGTTCTTCGATAGAACTGGTTTCCTTAACACGGCAGCACGAAGACAACCTGTTGTGTTATTTATGTGTGATGGGCTGTGTTATTCGCATAAAATCAATGAAAAAATGTACCTTGACTTCCGCAACGCCTCGATTTTGAAACGAGGCAAAATTTCCCTTCTCTGCCCCTGTAAGAAAGAATTTGTCGTGTTTCAAAATGGTAGGCGAATGGCCGGATGTATTCTCACCGTTCTGCGAGATGTCTCTCTATTTCAGGCCTTGTTTTGGTTACTTATGGTCATTTTATCACAGGAAACGATGTCTGTCTTTGTTGGAAACAACAATCGAATGTCTTCGAGTTGGAAGATTCCGGGAATTTGACCTTAAGGTATTCTGTACACGTATTTCCCGGAAAGATGGTCTCATTAGCATATTATTGGCTCCTAACCGGAGGCTACAAAGGAGAAAAAATGTATGAGGTGTGTCTGGGCTTGCCTTTCGCGACAATGTATTTCAGCTGTATAGGAGGCAAAGGAATTTGGAAGTATAAAAGGAGCTTGAGATTTTGAAGACAGGGAAGTACTTAAAAAGAACAGAAACTTTAAGGTGACATTCATGGCAAATCACCTATCCCTCCCACAGGAATAGTTGAAAGTGTTAATTATTCCCTTACTGGTGATGAAAATATATCAGTCGTCAAAATGGCTTCAGGAGAGGCCAAGAAGCTGGTGAAATATCTACAAGAATTGGGTATTTGCAAGAATCTGTTGCTGTTTCGCACTTTGGAGGAAAATTTCCAGGCCTTTTTGACAGATGTGAAGGTTCCATCAGGGTTTGCAGATAATGATTACAAACTGGAGCCACATCACAAAACATATAAATTCCGCCACAAATTAGTCAAAGAATTTATTGATGTAAAGAAATCTGAGGATATTCGCCTAACAGAAAATTCGCATTCCAAACAGTTCTTTGATGAACTCAAACAGTTTGTAGAATTATCAGAGACTGAAGGAAGTTTTTCCGATTTTGATCTTGAGCAAACAGGTAGACTGCAGAAAATTGATTTGTTTGAGGAAAATGTTAAAGTTAAAGGTGTTGTGGTACGCAAATTTAGTAAAAAAGCAAAGGTCTGTGTTTTGATAAAAACGAAAGATCCCTGCAGAGGACTAACTGGCAGTTTCTCACTGTCTGAAGTCTTTGTTGACCTTCGTGAGGAAGATGACACTGATCAGGAAGGATTTCATCTTCAACTGGCTGTGGGAGACATTGTAGAACTAACAAAGTGTAGAAGAAGGGAGGGAACTGCATTGGAACCAGACATAGTGACGTGGGTCAACAAATTTTTTACGTATGCAGGATCATAGACAGAATTCTCACATAAGACAAAGCATTGCATGTAGTAAATGCCAAGCTAAGGGTAGTTGTGGTAGTGGAGATATAGGCTAGACCCTGGAAGGGTATTCCAAAATATAGTGTTGGAAGTTTTCTGACAGTGCACAATTCTTCAAGGCTGTACTCTAAGAAAAATTGAAGGATTAAGCCAAGGGTCTGTACCTGTGAAATCCAGGGTGCCCAGAAAATTATTTCTATGAAAAAAGCTACCCTTGTAAAAATTTATAAGCGATCGCGCCGCGATCGCGGCGCGATCGCTGTCAAAATCGCGTAGCGTTTTTGACCGGATTTCGCGGAGCGATCGCTGCGTTATTCGCGACGCGATCGCTGTCATCAATCGCTTAGCGTTTTTGGCCGGATTTCGCGGCGCGATGAGAGCGATCGCTCAGCGATCGCTGTCGTCGATCGCTTACCGTTTTTGGCCGGATTTCGCGGCGCGATGAGAGCGATCGCTGAGCGATCGCTGTCATCAATCGCTTAGCGTTTTTGGCCGGATTTCGCGGCGCGATGAGAGCGATCGCGCCGCGATCGCTGTCATTAATCGCTTAGCGTTTTTGGCCGGATTTCGCGGCACGATGGCAGCGATCGCTCGGCGATCGCTGTGGTCGATCGCTTAGCGTTTTTGGCCGAATTTCGCGGCGAGATCTCAGTGATCGCTCAGCGATCGCTGTTGTTGATCGCTTAGCGTTTTTGGCCGAAGTTCGCGGCGCGATTGGAGCGATCGCGCCGCGATCGCTGTCATCGATCGCAGATGGTTTTCGGCCGGATTTCTCGTCGCGATCACGGTCCGGACGAAAAAGACATAAATAAGTATTTCTTATCTCAGAAGAAGAGCAGCGAGCTGAAATTTGTCCTGAAAGTTGCAGTAACATTTTACTAACTTGTGACAAACGGAGAGCTTCTGAGCTTTGCCGAAAATCGTGCATCATAGTAAATGACCGCTCCGTTTGAAGGCCCCTGGTCCGGCCAGTGGTTCCGGCCACATTGGCCACTTTGGAAGCCGACATCAAAAGTGCGTAAAAAGAAACCTTTCAAGCACCATCTGATCTAAATTCCTGTATATTTTTTATAGGCATCACTTAAAATTCGAAACCAAACTGAGATTTCTGTGTAAAGAGCTAACGTTTGGTCTCTCGAAGAAATTAAACCGTGAAAAGGTCTATTCGCCACCATTTTAAATGAATTCAATCAAAGTTTAGAGAGAAAAAAATATTTGTCGTCGCTTGTTTACGTCCTCAAGAAAAACTTCCCATCAGAAAATGTTGTCTAAGTCATGCCGCGACCGAAAAGCGTGCGTCATAATGCACGTGCAGGACGTGCAGAGTAATGTTTTCCTGGTTAGGCCCATTGCTTGCCAAGTTTTTTGACTTTGCTAAATGCTACAGCTCCCAAATGAAATATAAGTTATGGCCTTCTATATCACTGCTTAATAAATAAAGTGCAGTGTTACTGGGAAATTTTCAAACAGGCTGTCCCTTTTCAATCACTATTTGGCTAGTTTGGCCGGACCAAGGACATAGTACGCAAAATTTACTTTGGAATATTATCTAAACTTTGGTTTTAAAATTGAACCAGTTGACCGAATTTTTTTTTTTGCAAGTCGAAAGAACATTTCTTGTACGCCGTGTACACCAAAAGTTAGCTTTCTTAACACTTAATCGCATATACCTGAACTAAAAACACATCCAAGTAATTTAAGGCGCCATAAAAAAAGCAAAAATAACAGAACAAAATTCACCTACGACAATCGAGCTTAAGAAGGCAAACAGATCAATAAAAAATGGGAAAGTTTCGTTTGTAGTTTAACCTTATTTTCTTCCCGAAAATTACGTACATCACAAATTAAAACGGGCCGGACCAAGGACCACATACTGTACATTATTTAACAGCTGTATTTTAAAATCGCCTTTTGGGTCACACCGCGATTAGTCAACGCTGTAAGCTTTGTTGTGACAAAACCTTCATCCTTGAATCAGATTAAGAGTTTTTGGTCAGTTCGATCTGTTTTGAAGGCGCCTTCCTCTTTCCCAACTTATCTAGGAAAGATCGAAGCTACTCAGTCTGCAAGCAGGGTAGTATAAATCATGTCAAGATAAAGCTAAATTTTCAACTTCAACGGGTCTAAATAGGGAATGAATTTTCAAAAGAAAGCTCTTATGTGAGAGTTCAGTGAATCGTGTTTTTTATTTTTAGCTAAGTGTGAGCAGAGTAAAACGTTTTATATCCTGAAGTATTGAGATAATGAAACCGCCTATATGCATTGGTTTCTTTTCTTTTGATCCACTTGTCCATGTCTTCAGATAGGTTCATCCTATTGCGGATAAAAATATATTTTCTTTTTTCCTCACGCTAATGATATGTTTCATGTTCATTTACCGTGCTTAAATATTCTCACTGAAATTCTCCATACTTCTTTACTAAGCCAATTTAATGCGACGTCCCACATGTTTTGTCTTCAGCCTAAACGTTAACCTTGAAATTTACATAATGTACAAACTGATCGAGTACTCACAACTGTTGTCTTTGCCAGATTAATTGTTGCTGCAGAATATTCAAGAGGCTATTATGGCTCTTGGTATATTGCCATGTTTATGCCCCACAGTACGTCCAGAGCGGTTTTCCTGTTGAGAAATTAAAACCAGTTAACCAAGAGAGTTATTCCCGAGATCAGAATATTGATATATTCAAATCAAGACAAATCACTGAGTTGTCCAGCTCAAGGAGCTTAAAACTTACACCTCTCGAAGGATATAAAAAAATGAGCTAAAAAACGAAGGCTCCAAAATCAGAAGTTTTGCTTTCTCGAACTATTAAAAGGTAGCTCGAATTTATTTAGCTTTTGTTTGTTTGAGAAAGCTAATAAAAAGGCTAACCTTAATTGTGTTATAAACTATGAAAAGTGCCGGAAAGTATAAAATCGACAACACTGAATGGAATCCAGTCCCCAAGGGCGCGATCCATTCAACCAAAATTTCCGGAACATTTTGGTCCAAAACTCAATGGATCGGTTCGGTCCAACCGGAAAAGTTTCGAAAAAACTGGTCCACCTTTTGAGGTGGACCAATTTTCCCGGTCGGACCGGTTGGAATTTTGGTTGAATGGATCGCACCCCAATACTCTGGATTAAACCGTCACGTACATGCAGGATTCATTTCTGTTATTAAGGACCATTAAGTAAAAATCATGTTGATTACATCCTTATATACAGCAGCTTAAGGCCTGGAGCGTAACAGAAATTCATCCTTGGGCTTAAAATGACTTAAATTACAGGTGAGCGAGAAAAGGTTTCCTAGCTTTTTGCTAATGTAACTCTAGTCAACTCTAACACAAGGAAAACCGTGCCTTCTCTAGAAACCGATAAAGTACTAACAAACTGAAAATGACTGTTATTATAAGCTTATAGTTTTTCCGAATGTTTGACCTCCCGTTATTGATATATTTCTGTAGTCTTTTAGTTACTTAACTTTCCAGTGTTTTATTATAATATTATTACTATTTTGCCTGCCCTAATAATTATCACAATCGCAAGTTTTGAAGAACAACATATGGAATATAAAAATAAAATAATATGCCCGGCAGCCGGAAAGGGTCTAAGCTGCACGGCAGTCAGAATTTTTTTTTGATTTTCTTCAAAATCCCTTTTTCTAAATATAATCGTTTGAAAGTATCATATCTTCATTTAGAATTACCAAGGGATTAGGAAAACAGGAATGGTTTAGCAGTAGAGCGGTTGTGGTTTCTTGGGCATAGAGCCTGAGAGTCGACGCCGTTTCGACACTTAGAAACATTCGAGACTCACGAGTACGTTTTCGAACAGGCTAAATACCCGGCAGTTTGAAAGCCATCTGGAAAGTTAGAAAGCCTGTTAGTAAGCCAAAGGATGCATACTAGCCTCGATTAGTTTTCCAAAGATATAACGAAAATATTAAGTGCTTTCATTATGAAACCTTAGAGTCAAAGCACTGTGTGAATCAACTAACGTGTGGAAAGAAAGGGTGCAAAGGCAAACGCAGTGCGAATTACGGCCCATAACAAACGGGAAAAGCGGTCCCTGATAACACCAAATTAAATATAGCCAGTTATAAAAAAAAACAACTAACGAGTCACGAACGATAAGGAATAACAAGACGAGTTAAAAACCAGACTAAAAGGGGCGTAAAAGACGTGAGAGCTCAAAAAGAATAATAACCATACGAATGACTTATAACAGAAATCGCGACGATAACTGTGACCCTCGGTTATCTCCTTCGCGATAATGGCACTGAGATTGCGGACGCGAACTTAATTAGATTGATCGTGATCACCACCTGGCGATCGCGATTACTGCACCACGATCGAGAGCAATATGGCACTCGAAGATCGCCGATTACAACTTAACTAAATCGCACCGCGATCGCCATCACCGCTTCGAAGTAAGTACAATGCCCCTGCGATCGCGATTACCAAACCGGGATCGTAGTCCTGACATATAAATCACGGATTTGACTTTACTAAATCTCGCCGCGATCGTGATCACCACGCCGCGATAAGTACAATGTCGCTGCGATCGCGAATACTATTTTTCAAAATCGCACGACCCCATAAGCTGCATAGCGTTTAATATCATCGAGCTAAAATAAAAACTGTCTGTCTTCGCGATCGCAATCATCTTCCTGCGATCACGATCATTCCGCTGAGATCGCCATAACTTCGCCAAGATCGCTCTATCTTCCCCGCGATCGCGATCACCATCCTGACCCTGAGATCGCGGATAATATTTTTCTGAATCGCGCCGCGATCGTAATCTTCTTCCTGCGATCACGATCATCGGGCTGAGATCGTTATATTTTCGCCGCGATCGCGATTTCATCGCCAGCATCGCAATCCTAACCTTGGGATCGCAGATACGATTTTACAAAATTGCGCCGCAATCGCGATCATCTTCCCGCGATCACGATCATCACGTTGAGATCGCTATATTAAACTTCGCCGCGATCGCTCTATCTTCCCCGCGATCGCGATCACCACGCCGCGATAAGTACAATACCGGGGCGATCGCGATTTCATCGGCAGGATCGCAATCCTGACCCTGAGATCGCGGATAGTATTTTTCTGAATCGCGCCGCGATCGTAATCTTCTTCCTGCGATCACGATCATCGGGCTGAGATCGTTATAACTTCGCCGCGATCGCGATTTCATCGCCAGCATCGCAATCCTGACCTTGGGATTGCAGATACGATTTTTCAAAAGTGCGCCGCGATCGCGATCATCTTCCCGCGATCACGATCATCGCGTTGAGATCGCTATAACTTCGCCGCGATCGCGATCACCAAGCCGCGATCGCGATCATCGCGTTGCTATTGCAAGCGCGATTTACTTCAATTGTATCGCGATCGTTGATATCGCGCCGCGATCACCATAATCGCGCCGCGACTAAAATCACCGCGTCGCGATCGCGATCACCGCGCCGCGATCGCGATCACCGCACCGCGATCGCTATAACCTCGCCGCGATCGCGATCACCGCGTCGCTATCGCGGGCGCGATTAATCTAAATCGCGCCGCGATATGCACAATCGCGCCGCGATCGCTGCCATCGCTCCGCGATCGCGGTCATCGCGGCGCGATCGCTGATAAATTTTTACAAGGGTAAGATTTTCTGGTTGCCCGGGAGCAAAAGTTAGACGCCAGAGGCCACTGGGTGCTGTAAGAGCACAGATCTTGTTCTTTGTTTCTTGTTCACAAATTGTGAGTGATTAAATTATTGTGATGTTTTTTATTGGTGAATATGATCAAAATGATGGGAATGCTATCAAATTTGTGCACCGTCAGGTCCACAAAAACATATATCAAAGGAGTCTGACAGGATTCATAACCATTATTAACTTAAAAGTGTGTAAACCATTTATCTTTTATTTTTTCCCATATCTTGCAAAGGTGTTATTCATTAAGTGACACTCAAATTGAGTCATTTCTGATACATTTGTCAAACTCTGCACAAGAAAGAGGTTCATCTGCAACTATGATTGAAATCACAAGGTATTTATATTAGTTGATACAATAAATGCAATTATTGCTTTTTATCCTATCCTCATCTGAACCAAATGGACTCTTCTGTGTGTGACCATGTGAAAAATAAGGATTGACTGTCCAAAAACAAAAATAATAATAGTTAATTAATATAATTCAATTATTTTAAATATAGAAAAAAAAAACAAGAGATAATGATCAGAATCTAACTGTATGGACATACAGTAGAGGTTTGGTTATACAATTAACAAATCTCTGTCAGCTAAAACAATCTGCAACTGGCCAGTTAAGTGCAGTACATTGACATTGTTCATTTGGCCTGCCTGTGTTCTTGAAATGCATATTCAATCTACGTACACCTTTTTGGCTTGCTTAGTATACATTGTACAATGTGCAGTTGAGGTTTCTATATATATGAAGTAGGCAGTTGTTTTGAGTACAGTATTTTGGACTGTATTGTTGCAAGGTTTGACAGAATCTTCTTTATGTTTCCTCTTTAGGTTTTCTGCAGCCTGGGAGTACATCCTTAATTTTTCCAAGGAGGAATACTCAGACAAAATGATATTAGCCATCACGTGCACAGATAAAGAACGCGAACAGTCTTACGGGATAATTGTTGCGGTGAATCAAAGTTGTTGCTTTTCTCCTTAAAAGCATCCCGCGATTTTCAGACTATTGCTTCTAAAATCGGTTTCCAATAGCTGCCCCCCGCCCCCCCCCCCAAAAGAGTAAATTTTGGATCAATAATTAACTAGTCTCAGAACGAGAATTGACATAGCCATATGAAACCGGAATCGTTGCTTGCTAACTTGCACGATGATTTAATAGATAACTAGTTAAATAACAATAATAATATTTTTTTTTCATTTAGTTGGTACTTTAGCAAGTTATTTACCTTTAGTTATACAGGATTTGCCCCTTCAGCAGGGCTGATATCAACGTGGGTCCTGAAAAACTAAAATTAAATACATGAGAATATAACCTATATTATGAAAAGGCAGATTCTTGAAAAATGTACTATACAGCAAAATAACAGAATAACTGTTCTTAGCATCTCTTTGAATTTTGGCAAAGACTTACACTACTTTGCTGAGTCCGGAAGCCCATTGTAGGTCCTTGCTCCCCTATACATAATTGATTTTTTCCTAAATCCAGTTCTCACCGCTGGAAGTACAACATTAAGTCCACCACTCATTTTATTTTCTTAAGCCAATGGAGGTTACTCGCAATGGAGTTCTTGGAGCCAGTGTAGTTCAAGTTGTGGAATTGGTGAACATTCTCGAACGCGCACCTGCACTAATCCTCCACCAGGTCCCAGCGGGGCGGACTACTCAGGACTGGGTCCAAACAAAGATACTCAGCAGTGCAGCAACAACAATTGCCCAGGTAAATAAGTTTGAAATAATAAACAAAGAATGAACGGTACCGCAATCATGATCGTGAAGGATCCTCTTTCACTGAATATCGTCAGACAAAAGGATGAAAAACCGCATACCACAGGGCTACATGATACCGCAATACTACACACTAAAATTAAAATTACCGATATCGCTCGAAAGAAAACTAAATACCGCAATACCGTAAACCCCAATGTCCCCCTTAACAAGTGACAGTTAAGAAATTAGGAATCTATAGACCCTTTTTCCCCATTTTTATGAACAAGGAACAAGCTTGAGCGGGGAGTCGACAAAATACCGTGACCTCTATAAGAATCCCCCGTCCCGTGTCGAGTACCTCTCATTGTGCAAGCCAACGTATGAAAATGCGAGATAGGTGAAGGAATAGGATAGCCGATCTCTCTGGCATGACGTCACGGAGTCCATATTGGCCTTGCAAAGCAATAAAACAGAGCCCATGTTTTTCTTCTTTTTTTTTTTTAACCAATCCTGGGGAGGGTCTACTCTTTTCTTATGTAAACGTTGCCCCAAAAAATTGGACTTGCCCCCAACTTTCACGCGCTTCCACCGCCCAAAAACAGCAATAACAATCGCCTTAATTTATTCCGTTTCAAGTGAAAAATAACAAAAAAATGGACATATTAAATTCTGCAAGCAGAATACTGCGATGCTGATCGTAATACGTGAAAATTCTGCTTGCAGAATTTAATATGTCTACTTTTCATTTTTGCTGTTCTTTGGCATATTCGTTTGCGGTACTTTGCAGTCCTTTGTGGTTAATGTTTGTAAAAAAAATATATTGTACACCGTCAAGGAGCTCCAGACATAAAGTGTGCGCAGCACCTAAGTTTGTTTTCGTTTGCTGCCTTCCAAAACGAGTCTTCATAACTATTCCCTCTATCAATTTTAGTTTAAGATGTTAGGTCATGAAGGAAACTAAGCGTTTTTTTCTTTCATGGCAAACAAAAGAATCATACTGTATCACCAAAACTCTGCAATGAAACTGTGAAATTGTAAGAATGCCAGACCTTCAAGTTTAACCCAAAAGTATTATGCAACATGCAAATGTGGCTGTTAAACTCGCTATAAAAAGGAAGGCTAAACCGTGATAGTAATATGGTGTCCTCAGTCTTGCAGTCAGATGATAATTTTTATTATTATTATTGTTATAATCTTTTCATTACAGTAAACGGTGGTTACTCAAATTGGGGACCGTACAGCCAGTGTTCAAAAACATGTGGCGGAGGCGAGCAAAGGAGAACAAGGACTTGCACCAATCCCCCTCCGGCTTATGGCGGAAAAGACTGTAGCACTCTTGGAGCCTCGTTTTCTACAAGGAAATGCAATATTGACCCATGCCCTAGTAAGATAAATTATCATTCGATGCAAATTTTTCTTCCTTTTCATTGGCCGAAAGCCTACCACGTGGCCTGCAAATAACTGCCTACAAATAATAGTCTGCGCATGCGCAATGTTGTTCAACTGTGTTTGGCTGCAAATAATATTCTGCTCATGCGTAGACGAAACCACGCGTGATCGTTCTTGCGTGAAAAAAGGCAGATCGCTACACATCCCGAAGATATTCATTAAAAAACAAACTTGGTGATCGAATGATAAAACAATTATTGAACTCGGTTATCGCAAAATATCGTGATTTGCCAGTGTCTCGCACATCAATTATTTGCCTCAGCCTTCGGCCTCGGCAAATAATTGATCTGCTCGCCACAAATCACGATATTTTGCTCAACCTCGTCCAATACTTGTTAATTTTTTTTACTACGGCGAAATGTATGTCTAGCAGAACCTCGCTAGGGGAACAGGGCCAACAAAATCAAAATAGGGTGTGTCCGACAAATTTAACCATTTGCAATGCCACACCTCGGCAGGGAAGTAATGATCAAATAAATGGGTTTACGGAGAAAGGGAACACACGAGTTAGTACTTTCTAAACCTATTAAGAATTCCCAGCTTTCTTTGGAGAGTCCTGTTTTTTTTTTTTTTCTATCTGGCAGGTTAGTCCAGGGGGAACACTTAAGGGAAGTATGGGTGGGTGCCGCCAAGGCTTCAAACCCCAAGCTTCTAGTAAGACAAAAAACGTGCATTTCGCTACTCTGTTATGAAAGAGCTCTTGTTTTATGACCAATCTGATTCGTCTGGTTTCGCATACAGAACACCCTGTTCAAGAGGCCAATAAGTAGTCGGCCACAAAACCAAAACCATAAGCCCTAGCTCTTTCCCTGGAGCTCTCCCCCACCTCGAGTTAAGTACCGGTAAGCCCCAACTATTCATAGCCAACTAAAATATCTCTCGTTTCAGTTAATGGTGGTTATTCAGCTTGGGGACCGTACAGCCAGTGTTCTAAGACATGTTGTGGGGGCGAGCAGAAGAGAACAAGGACTTGCACCGATCCCCCGCCTCAACACGGTGGCGATGGCTGCAGTCGTTTGGGATCTGCTTTTTCTACCAGAGAATGCAATACCCAAGCCTGCCCTAGTGAGTCAATCTCAGACTACTTCCAATTGCATTGTAAACCTTTATCAGACCTGCATTGTATTTGTTCTTAAGTGTCAAAGAGTGGATCTCTACTTACAGGAAAGTGTTTAAGAATAATTTGTGACACCAAAAGACACTTTTTTGAGTCCTATTCAGCGCCCGCTCTCCTTTTAATTCTAATAAAGCACCCACCACCTCCCCCCCTTGAATGTGTTTCTGTTAATAAGCGCACCTATTCTAAATAGCAACCTCCTTTTTAATAAGCACCCCAATACGGTTCCAGTGATAATGAGATATTTTTTCTTTAATAATGATAATAATAATAACAATAATAATAATGTTAATAAAATAAGCGCTCTGTTTCGAATAAGCGCCCTCTATTAACACTGAAATAAGACCCCCACACCGACAAACGCTAAATCGAACAGTAGGATATCAAGTTAATTCATTTTTATTGTCTATTAGAAACTTGGAAAGCCGTGGGATGCTATCAGAACACAGGGCGAGCCTTGGCTGATATCTTAAGAGGTGTAAACGGCAAACGCACAGTTTCGAAAAAATTAAATGTATGCAGAAAAAAGGCCGATGCGAAAGGAATCACTGTGTTCGGTCTGGACGATAAGCAGTGCTGGACTGGCCAAAATGCGGCAGACACTTTCAACAAGTACGGCAATTCAGGGCAGTGTTATACAAACAAGGGAGGAAAAAGTATGGGCTACTTTGCATCAGAATCAATGTCCGTTTACAAAAAGAACGACAAAGGTAAATTTAAGTCCTCTATAAAATCTAATCATATTTTTTCCTTATGAAATGCAACGCTCTGAATGATACTATTAGCTTAGCTATTTTATCGTCTATAGTCAATATTTACCTAGTCCCTCTACGGCGTTTTACCAGGCCTTCTCGGTCAATTCACTGCGCTCGGACCACGTGACGCGAAATGCATTGGCCGCGCGAAATAATGAGGCCTAGGGACGAAATGCATTAGCCGCGCGAAATAATGAGGCCTAGGGACTAGGCAAAGTCGATGTGACTTTATCACTTGCGACTTTTGTTGCCTTGCTGTTCTTCCTCAGAAGTTAATGTCGAGTTGTAACCTATAGTGGAAGACAATAGGGCCATTTATACGAGGAAAAATAAGGCGTGTCTTAAATAAGACGCGAACTTTCCGTATAAACGGCACATTTCGTCTAAAATAAGACGCGGCTTAGCTAAGACGCGTCTTATTAGATAAGACATGCTCGTATAAATGGTACAGTTCGCGTCTTATTTTTCCTCGTATAAATGGCCCTATTAATGTACAGTAAACCGTTATTTAGTTTACGATAAAAATCTTCGTTCAGTATCAGGTTTAAAATACTCAACTTGTGACATCTACATTCTGCTATCAAACATTAGATCAAATTCGTCGTTGCGAGCTCATTGACGATTGAAAAGACTTTAAGAAGACGCTTTTAAGAAAACAAAGGTCACAGGTCACAAAGCCCAAGTCACTGCTCTATTGATAAATAACTGAGATAAGCAGTTTCCCGTTAAGGAAAAATTCTATTTTGGATTGTGATTAGGGCTAGAAGACAACCTTAGTGTTGTTTATTTACTATAGCACGGTGATCTGTACACTAACTTGACTCGTGACCGGTGACTTGTGACCTGGGATTTGTTCCTGCCGCTGATTTAAGGTTTCTGGGCTGGTAAATTGACAACTTGAAAGTCTTTGTCCTTTCTCTTCAAGGTGAGTGGGAAAAGATTGGCTGCTACAGCAATAAATCGCCCACAAATGCATTACCAGATTCTTTTGGCGACATTAAAAGCGGTTCCGATCCAGACACGAGTTATGACTTCTGCAAAGGGAAAGCTGAATCACTCGGCTACAAGATATTTGGAGTAGACGATAAGAATTGCTTGTATGGAGACAACGCCGAGATGAATTACAACAAGTTTGGTACTTCCAAATTGTGTGTTTTCAGCAAGGCTAAAACAGGCCATGCCACGGGAAGAAGCAGTTATGGGAATATGTTTGTCTATAAGCAAGAGTAATGTGGTAAGTGGACGCTTCTTGCTAACGAACGTTAATTATCGAGGCAGTATACTATTCCAGTGTAATTAAGCAAAAAACTCCAAAATTATGTCTAGAAGTAAAAATAATCGTAATCATGGGCAATTTGTTGGTTTATGATTATCCGAGCTAGATTTCGTAAGTCTACAAGGTCTGACATCAGTGAAGTCCTTTTGCGTCCTTTGCTATCTTTTAGGGTGGATTTCCACTGTCGCGTAATTTTTACGAGGCGATGAATAAAAGGTCGTGCGTAAAATAAAAGTTTGGAACACTTGGATTAGTGACGACTAAAGAAAGGAAAAAAAAGCAAATTAAATTATTTTTTTTAGTGTGAACAACATCACGCCCGAAACAATTAGGTGTGCTTTTTTCGGATACGTGCGGGAGAAACGCGCAGATCATAAATTATTAAATCCAGCAGCAACTGCAGAAACCTAGTCGAATTGTAAACTGGAATTTATCCGCATACACTACATTCTTAACCCTATTCAGACTGGGCTTTTTTGGTCAATCTGTGACTGGGTGGGGGGGGGGCTCCTCGGACCCCCCCTCTGTATCTCTGGAACCAATAATGCTAGGGTCATGAAATTTACACACAATGATCATCTCGGTACAAAGAAGCCCCACACCCAGTTTTGACTTGCCACGCGCAATGATGACGTCACAGTGACGTCATATTCCGATTTTTCAATGTTTCTTATTATTTTTCCACTTAGATACGTAAAATATCAATAATATTGGTAAAGTCATCTCTTTGTTATCCTTTCTTATCAACTAGTAACAAGGAAACACTTGTACAGCGAGAAAAAGCAATAGGAAGCAATAAAATTTAAAATTTGAAATGGTTGTCCGCCATCTTGGATCCGCCATCTTGGATTTCCGTTTTTTTGTTAAAATTATAATTTAAAGCAACTTTCAAAGGGGAAAAAGCTCAGAATGTATAAAAGAAGTATCAAACTAATGTTTATTACCCAAACAAATGACTTTGGAAGTGTTATTTGGAAAATAGAGCAGCATATTTGTCAAAGCAAAAAAGTGACAAATTTTACCCCACCCTTCCCCCCCAAATATTCGATGTTGAAACATTTTGATGTAATTCAAAAACTAGTCCCAAGCAAAGACCATTTAAACAACAAAAAGCACTATAAGTGTAAAAACGCGATCTTAAAACAAAAAAATCACCATTTTTTAAATTTTCCAAAACCTATGTGTCAGAAACTGGTTGCCATGGCAACATGATTAATCACATGGACATGGTAATTATACCAAAATGTTCCTAGATAAATTTTAGGAAAAGTCAGAAAATTTGAACGTCATAGCTCTTTCGGTGTAGGAGTTATCACGATTTTGCCGGAGGGGGGTTCGAAAAGCCCCCCCCCCCCCCCCCAGTCTGAATAGGGTTAATATATTGAACTTTCCAGAAAGGGTGGGGAATTAAACTGACTGTGAATCTTAAACGGGAAGAAACAGCGTTTGATTTTAAGGGAGGGATTGTGCAGGTCATTTAAAAACTTCACGACAATTGTCCATGGCCTATACTCCTATCCCCTCTACGAACTCTGTTCTTATCGACAATAGAAATGACGTCAAAATGTTCAAAACTTTCCTAGTCCCTAGGTCTCATTAATATTTCGCGCGGTCAATGCTTTTTATTGAGGTCCATTTCCGTTGAAGTTTATTGAAAAAAGCGCGAGAGAGAGAAAGCCGGAAAAAATAAATTGCGCCATCATCTCGTCATTTCCATCGCTTTTACACTTATCGATCACTGCAATCTACCAATCAGCGCGAAAATTGCCCTGTTATCAA